>NC_142186.1:33886360-34191360 GCF_026936395.1 Plectropomus leopardus | reverse complement strand
GGAGCTGATAAGAGCGGACAGGTCGGTGATGTCACTTCGTATAAAACAGGAGAGAGAGCGCGCAGACGTGGAAAGTGTCTGAGGTCATTTTCTCATAACTCACTTCATGCTGCATCAGTTCAGTCTGACTGCATCTCACCAGAGTTCCTCGTACGCAGCTGCCTGAAACTCATCCGTCTCAGCTGTGTTTGTGTCTGTCTTAAAACCAGCTCGGACCAAAGATTCATGACTAGACGAAACCGCTTTAGAGTGTTACAGAGAAAAGTTGCGGCGCTGTGAACTGACCTATCTGAGCTCGACTCAGGCCGGCTGATGGTCTCGCGTACGACTCAGCTTGTCAAATCACCGCAGCTGATTTTAGAACATAAGGCACGTCATCTGTTTCAAAGTCCGTCGGCAGACGGTGGGTCGCTGCTGCTGCTTGCTGTATGTGCCACATGTCCAACATGTTCTCATTCCAATTCGTCACTTTTCATCACTTTGCAGTGTCTGCGTCCACATATACGCTCTATGTTTCCTTCTGCATGTGCTGTTGATGTTCTGGGATGCTGCTGCCACTAACAGCAGCATTGTGTGGCTCCAGTGTTTGATGTTGAATGGTGTCCCAGAAGCATAATATGCATGATAGTTAATGCAACTGTATTGGCCTCTAGTTTGACATATAACATGCATGTCGGCAGCATCAGGTGAGTAACATTATCATATCATAAACATTATCAACATAAATCGACTAATTTGTAGAACATTTCGTACCAAGTTGCTCATTGCATTTTTCCTGTGTTTTTGAAAGAAATTGAGAATTACAATTAAAGTTTTCCCTAGCTTATTTCTCTTTTTTCCTTAGACATAATTCCTTATAAAAAATATATAAATCAGTTAATTTGTAAAACATCTCAAGTTGCTCATTGCCTTTTTCCCGTGTTTTTAAAAGAGATTGCACTAGTTTGCTCAGAGTTATAAAAGATGTCTGAAAGCAGCACAAGAAAAGTGATGTCACTGCAGGTCTCAAAGGGTTAAAGGAAACATTTATGCTGAAACTGTATAATCTCCGTCTTGACGAGTTCAGCCTAATGCTAATTTGACTCCGAACTCTTTTAGTAAAAACACATTATCAACCATCCAAACATGAACCAAACAGCCACGAGGGGTTTACGCTACATGTCATCACATAACCTTCATATCAACACGGCACAGAAAGAAGACGACGGCTCTGATTAGCACTGAACACGCTGCAATTTTTTTCAATTTCTGATTAATTCAAAACCTTTTTTTAAGTGTATCATTTGAGCTTTCTGCTGCTGGGTCATTTTACCAAACACTCCCTCTGCCCGTCTGTCTCTCAGTCCGTCTGTCTCTCAGCACACACTCTAAATGGTCCATTCATAGACGTGATGGATGGCCACTAGTGTGTGTGTGTGTGTGTGTGTGTGTGTGTGTGAGAGAGAGAGAGAGAGAGAAAGAGATATGGTAAAATACATGAATACACAAACAGAGTGTGCTGAGTGTGTGTCTGTGTGAATTATATGAACACACACTCAGTGGGTTGTGCTTATAAGAGGCCAGGAAGTCTTCAGCACCCCTGTTTAATGACACCATTTATCTCCGACCGTGTGTGTGTGTGTGTGTGTGTGTGTGTGTGAAAAGCTACTTAAAAGGGGCTTTGTCCAGAGGATAATAGCAAAGGTGCCATTTCAGAGCAGGATGAATCTATGAGCAAGCCCATAAAGAGTTCGGAGTAGAAAAGAAGAATAAGAGTTAAAAGAAAAAAGGGTTAGACCCCAAATAACTAACTCCAGGTCCAGGTGTTCGGAGGACGATGAGACGGCCCTGTACATGTTTGGACATTTCTAGAATTTTTAGGACTTTTCTATGTTTTTAGGACATCTCTAGAATTTCAGGAAGATTTTAGGAAGTGTGACAGATTTTTGGACGTATTTCAGATTTTAGGATATTTCTAGGATTTTAAGACATTTCTGGGATTTTGGGACATTTCTCAATTTTGGGACATTTATCAGATTTTATGACATTGCAAGAATTTTAGGACGTTTATAGGATTTTTAGGACATTTCTCCTATTTTAAGACATTTCTAGGATTTTAGGACACTTCTATGATCATTTTAGGACATTTCAAGGATTTTAGGACTTTTCTAGTATTTGAAGAAGTTTTCTCAGATAGGGTCTTAGCGAGGACTTCTGTCGTGGGAAGTAGGGGGATCCTCCACTGGCACTTTTTGTGATCAACAAGCTTTGTTTTGATGCTGTTTTATGTACTCTGGCACCTCATGGATACTGAGAGTACAAACACTTCCCAGTGTCAATCACTTTATTCTTATTGTGAATTAGAAAATGTTTTGGGGGTCACCGGCGACCCTATCAGGGGCCAGATTTGGCCTTTTGGTTGTAATCGTGTATCGCTGCTTTATAGACTGCACATTCTTAATAATTTATTTCAAACACACTGTGTGGCCAGTAAATGTTCACACTGAAACAAGAAGTGATGTTTTTACATTATTCAGCCGATCAGTAACAGACTGTATTTCCTCTGAGTTACACAAACGTTAGAGCCAGAAACCATTTACACACACAGTTTGGTGTGTTAGAGGAAACTCCTCTCTTCCTCTGACTGGGGACGTGACCGCAGGGAACATAACCTTTTCCCCTCGCTGTGATGGAGTGTGTGTGTGTGTGTGTGTGTGTGTGTGTGTGTGTGTGTGTGTGTGTGTGTGTGTGTGTGTGTGTGTGTGTGTGTGTGTGTGTGTGTGTGTGTGTGTGGGAGAGAGGTCCATAAAGACTGCTGGGATGATTTCCTCTCCTCTGTAAGCACAGTCTTTCTCCCATGTCCACCTCCTCTACCTGGAGACCTCTCTGTCTGTCTACCTGTCTGTGCTGCTCCTGTCTGTGCTGCTCCTGTTTCTGTCATTTTAGGTCGTACTTATCACGCTGACGTTTGTTCAAGTGTTGGTTTTAATCAGTTATTTAATGCGATAAAACAGAGGTGTGATGTTGTGATTGACAGCTGTATGTGTCAGTCGCTGTGCTCGCGGTCTGGTGAGACTGATTTATGTGTGCGCTCGATACCACCAATCGCTCCTGTGCAGACTGGCTTAAAAAGATGGCAGCACCTATATTTGGGATATTTTGTCTCCATTTTTGTACAGTGGGAGGAAGTTCAGACGCATTGTCCACGTTTATATACAGTCCATATTCAGTCCTAAATTACTGCTTGAAACTTTAAATTTGAGTTTTGTTTTGTTCTGTTTTGCTTTGCTTTTGTGTCAGATCTTGTGAGTGCAGGATTGCAGCACTTACATGCATTATCCACTTACATGAATTCCATATTGAGGGTTACTAAATTATTGCTGAATACATTTTAATTGAATTTATTTTTTAATTAATATTTTGAACAAAAAATTGAATATTTTGTAACTTTTTTTCAGCAAGAGACTGAAATATGGTCCAACTTTAAAAACTGCCAGCGAATAAAGGGTGAGGCTAGCACATGTAGCCATGCCACAGCTGCTGCAGGCAAAAGAGCACCCAAAAATATTCTGCAAATTATCTCAAGTGCAACACAAATTTAGGTCGTTGGAGGTCCGTTTTTGAGCTTGGCCTGAAAAATGTTGATGACTCTGGTGTATATGTTAACCATAACTGTAAAGCTAACCTGTGTTGTGTTCTTCTACTCGGGGAACGGGGAAGACGTCAATCATCCAAAATATGTCTCACTGAAGACATGAATGTAGAGAGAGACAGACAGGAGAGAGGAAGAAGAGAGAGACAGACAGGAGAGAGGAAGAAGAGAGAGACAGACGGGAGAGGAAGTTTGTACATTCCACACTAATCCTGATAGGACGTACCCCATTGGTTGCCAACTACATACCATGTTGACGTAGCAGCAACGCACACACACACACACACACACACACACACACACACACGGTTTGGCAGTGGTGATTATTTATGAGCCCGTGGTTTAGCATTGTTTGTTAAAGGCTTGTGTGAAAGGATGTTGGTACTTACAAATGTGTGGACATGTGTGTGTGCATGTATGTGTATGTATGCGTGCGTGTGTGTGTGTGTGTGTGTGTGTGTGTGTGTGTGTGTGTGTGTGTGTGTGTGTGTGTGTGTGCATGTGTCCATATTGTTTATGCATGTTGGTTCAATATCACAATAAGAGAGAATCATTTAAAGAATGAATAAACACCCGATGAAGTGTGTGCTTGTGCATGTGTGTGTGCATGTGTGCGCGTGTATGACTGTGCGTAAGTGACTGCGTGTGTGTGTGTGTGTGTGTGTTTGCTCTGGCACAATGCGAACAAAGACGACAGTGTGTCCTAAAGAGAAAGAATATAGCTTATCTAACATAGAACTTTTTGTATCCCACGTGCCATAAATCTACTAAACTACAACATACTCTCTCACACCCACACACACACTCACACACACAGACACGCACACACACACACACACACATACTGACACACACTCCCTCAGTAATGTTTGAGGTTAACGTGGTTGTTTTCTGTGTTTTTACTGTTGAGAACAATAAAGTGTTAGAGGTCAAACTTTTACTGAGTAAACATGATAAAAAAAAAAACTGTCATCTATCACATAACTTTCTGTTTAACTAACTTTTTCTACTCTATATTTATGTTTCTTGTCTGTGCACTAAAAGAGCCAATTGAATTATTCGTATGTGAACACATACTTGACAATAAACCAGATTCAGACTCTGATATTTCAGTTCGAGAAAACAGGCATCCAAGTCTGAGCCACAATTTTCGCTGAAGGCACTAGCAAATTTAAAAACATACAAATTATTTATTTGTTATTATAAATATTTTATGGTAACATGTATTTTATTAAAGTAAATAGTAGTAAGAGTACATATAAAATAGATAACTGAACACACACTCTGAGGAGAAGGAGATGTGGTCCATTGATCTCAGGCTTCCTACCTGCAGAGCTAACTCTTGCATTACGTTTATATGGAGCTGAGCAGAGAAGAGAAACAGAGAGACATGTTTTCTTAAAAAAACAAACATTTAACAGTAAATATTGTTGGATTTTCAAATATCAAATAGTCTTTTAACACATGATGTCGGTTTGTGAAAATATGTTTGAATAGAGTTTGAATCTTACATGTTTGAAAAACGTTTGGCAAGTGAGACAAGAGAATCATATTATTTTGGGTCCCTGAAAAGTCATGGAAAAGTTTTGAAATGTTGTTCATGGCAATGTTCAGGAACCCTGTAAACTCACAAAGAGAATCTGGGTATTTATTAACAGAAATCTGAATATCTGCTCTCATTGTCGCGGCATTTGATCGACGCAGAGAGCTGAGATCCTTCTCATAGAAGCTGGTGATATAAACCGCTGTTCACACTCACCACAGGACAGTGTGTGTGTGGAGTGTGTGTGGAGTGTGTGAGGAGGGGATCAGCTTCAAAGCCGCCTCCGTCCTCACATCTGATCCATCTCCATGTGTGAGTGTGATGGCAGTATAAAAACACGGCTCCCTTTACACCACGGTCATGTGTCTGTGCGTGCATGTGTATGTTAATGCATACATGTATGATATTTCATCCAGATTCATGTATTCCACACCGAGCACTCTGTTATTGATGTTAAACACACACACATGCAGCAGGGACGCTGGTTTCAGTGCACAGCAGAGGCATCATAGAAGGATCAATGGATAGATTTCTGTTTATTTTTCTGTTACTCGCTTCAGTGGAGCGCTATCAGTGCCGTCAGAGGCCACGTGCACATTGTATAAAAATCCGACACAGCTCCTTCATTCCTGTTTTTACTGTGTTTATAATTGTGTGATATGTTTCATATGATCTAATGGAGGAGACCGCCAAGTCACATTCCTGCTGTATGTCTAAAACTAGAGCCTGCCCTGGTGCAGTGCCCCAACAGGTCATTGAAAACCTGGAAAAGTCATTGGGGGAGGCATACAACTTTAAATGGCTGTATTTGTATTTATTTAATCACCAATTTGTTTTAGGGCTTAGTGATTCTTATAGAGAACATTTTTGGTGATTTTTTCTATAGAAACTTTCAGATATGTTTTTCTTAAATTTTGAAAGGAAAGTAAATAAAAATGGGAAATGGCCTTGAAAAAAGTGCTTTAAAAGTTATAATTCTGTGACATAATTTTTTAATGTATTATTATGTTAACTACAAATATAGTTTTCTTAACATGTTTTCCTACCTTTTAAAAAAAATGTCTAAAACTACTAAAATCTTGCAATTTGTGGAACGTTTCTTGTCAAGTTGCTCACAAGAAAACAAATATTCATGCACAAGTACATGCATAAAATGCAGTTTTCACCTCTTCTTTGTAAACAGAAAACTTTGCTCATGACCGTATTCACTGTGATTAACACAAACACACACACACACATACTGAGGCAATGGCAGCCTGGTGAATTGATCGAGAGGGAACAAACAGAGAGCTGTTTGCTTTAGAAAAAGTGTCACAACTTTCATTCATCTTCACAGCACAGAAAACACACACACACACTGAATTTGTACTGGTGTTCAGACACTGCTTGTTTTCTTTTTAGTTCTCACACAGACAAACATTCACTCACATGACCCATAATTCTTATGCTGTGAACACACACACACACACACACACACACACACACACAAAGACAGCAGTCTTCTCTCACACATTCTCACACAACTATAACTCAGAATCTCCTCACACGTGTGGACATGACTTCAGACTGCCGTCCACACACACACACACACGCTGCGGCACTGAGTTGAGAGGAGTGTGTGTGATAAGTTGTGTTATGAGACGGTGTTATCTGTTGTGTCAACGCTGCCTTTAACACCTCCTTCCTCCTTCCCTCCTCAGTAAAAATATCCCTCCCGGTTCCTCAGAAACTCTGAGTGAACCCTCCGACGTTCCTTTAAGGGTCTTGACATCCTCTGAATTTCTCGTAACAAACAAACAGTCACAACAAACTTCTTTTTTTTTAAATGTGCAGTGTCGGTTTGCACAAACGCCTGACCTGCACCTGATTTACAGGCTGAGATGATGTGAATTTCTCAGCTGTGAGAGATTTTGTTTCTGTTTAGAGGAACAGTAGCTCTACTTTTGATTCCTCTCATGAGCCTCCAGCGTAACGTTATTACATAATTCACAAAGCTCTGGACTGTTTTTCACTTCCACTGAAACTTTACGATACAACAGTGGCGATCCTGTGCCAGCTTTGTTTAGTGCAGAGTGGAAACAACTTTTGCATATTTACAGAAAGATGAAACGTCATGCAAACCGCTGAAACCGAGTTAGGTTGATCGGCAATATGACTTAAAATTAAAAAAACAATCCAATAATTCTGCGTGTGTTACTGAGGAGTATTAACAACCAGAAGTGTAAATCATCGGTTTCATCATGATACAATATCATATCGATACTTTGGACAATGATATGATATTTGCCGATATCACAAATTCTGCCTTGATACAATTTCGATGCAATTTGATTTAGGGACCTGCGATCGATATGAGCCGATATTATCTGCTCATTTAACACAGCCGGTTACAGAAGAAGCTGCCACCCTTTTTTTTTGCTTTGGGCCTGGAAAGATAAAAACAACATCTGCATAATTGGAAATAATTAAAACTGTTTCATTCTGGAAAAAATGTTTTCATTTTAATTCAGACCATGATGTTTTTCCTAAAATGTTTTTCCTCAAAACATGGATTAACAGCAAGATCTTTTAACAAAAGCACAAGACTCGGCTCAATAATAACCATCCAGGATCATGACGTGTACTCTGTCTGTTAACCCCGAGTTTCTCCAAAAAAACAAAACATTACATCTCTGATGATTTATAAAATAGCATTTGTAACACCCACAGACATAATAGCAGTTGCCTACTTCAAACGTAATATGAAATTTAATGAAAATGTCTTTTCTGGACGCTGTATAAATGTCTTTTCTGGACGCTGTATAAATGTCTTTTCTGGACGCTGTATAAATGTCTTTTCTGGACATTAGCAGAAGATTTTGTATTACATCTGTAGTAGGCAACTGCTATTACGTTTGTGGGAAAATTATTATGTTTGTGGATCACTACATTAAATGCTGCTGATTTGTATTACATTTGTAGTTTATTACATTTGCAGGTGTTACAAGCGTTATCTTCATCGTCTTTTTCTTGTCTGCTCGCCATCATCTGCCTGCAGCTGAGCGATTGTGACACAGAATTTCAAAATAAATGCACATCTGAACAAGAATGATGTGGATAGATGTTTGCACTTTGCATCAATGTTACGTGATTGTTGCTCATTTAATCGATATAACGATGCAGATCGATGGATTGTTACACCGTTATTAACAAAAATGGCGAGAGACGAGATAGTCACAGCTATGAAGGCTGTTCTAAATCAACATGTTTTCTCAATAATGCGTTGTTTCGGTTCCCACAGCACGAACCCGAGCTGAATTACAGATTAAGGTTATTTCAGCTCCATTGTGCTGAAAACAGAAACACAACAACACAAAGAGCGACCCGGTCTCAGCGCGGCTAAAACTTTAACAAACTGTTCATCATGAATCAGTGTGAAAGCAGCCACACATCAAGCTGACAGTCGCTGTTTGTTGAGATCCTTTTTCCCACAATTCCACACACTTCCTGTTTCCTGTTCAGCTCCCAGCCTTATCGCAAACTGTAAATTTCGGAGTGTGTGTGAGACGGTGTGTATTTTGGTTTCACCTGATTAGATTAGCTGCGGTCGGATAAATGAGTCCAACAATGAGCTCACCGTCACACACGGCGTCTCAGACGAGACGTCTGTGATCTTCTGTCAGCTGAATACTCGCCTGTACAGTGTGTGTGTGTGTGTGTGTGTGTGTGAGTGAGGTGAAATGATAGGATGCACCATTCTGATGATGATGATGATGATGATGAAAAAGACAGGCTGACACTTCTCTCTACAATTTGACTACACTGACCACAACACACACACACACACACTCAGAACCTCCACACCCTGTATTTCTGCTGTAGTTATTGTCGGCAGCAAGATGAAAGATCGCAGTATATTTACTACAAAAATGATAAACTGTGAAGTATTTTTAGTGTTCAGTGTGGTGCATGTGGGCGGATCACACTGAGACTCATCGCTAGAGAAGTATCACCAGCAAAACCATTGTTTCCCTATAATACGGCGCGCCCGGCGGGTGCTCCTTTCTTCCTACTCCATGATGCATTTTTCTGGTGGTTTTTGTGTGCATATGAAAGTTAAAATAATTTCAACTTCTATGGTCAAGGCGCAGAATTGTATCGCTAATCAATGTCACTTTCGGCCATGTGCACTCGGCCCTGCTCCACAGGCACACCCAGATGTGCTTCCAGGGTGTTTTTTTGTAGCTGTTTTAAATGTTTTGTGTAACAGTAAATTGACATGAACATGAACTTCATTTACGTAAATGGTGCAGTCTTAGTGTGTTGCAGCAGCATCAGTGTGAATTTTCCAGGTGTGTGTTTGCTCTTGGATTCACAGACGCATACTTTGGTACTCGTGTATTTCTCTGCAGGTGTATGCATGTGCCGATACGTCTGTGTAAGCTGTTTTCTTTTTTTGTTAACGTCAGTCTGTTTAGTTTGTACAGTGTGTGTGTGTGTGTGTGTGTGTGTGTGTGTGTGTGGTATGCAAACTGCCACCAGAGGCTAGATTTACTGGCGGAAACACGCTGCCAAAAACAGGAGTGGTCAGATTAATCACTTGTCTCCATTTCTGTGTGTGAAAGTGTGTATTTGTGTGAGTGTGTGTGTAGATATTTAGAACTGATATAGAGCTTCCCATTAAATGCATTTAAGTTATTTAATGATATTAGGTTATTCTCTTGTGATTGGATATTTTGTTGGTTTAAAATAGGGCTGTACCAGATTTATTCCAATCGAATCAGATTTGGGTGTTCAATATGAATATCTGACAATTCGTTTTGGTTTCCATACAAAGATTTAACATCTGAACGGGCTCTGGTCAGGAGTCAGGAGCACTCACTCTGTAGCAAAATCTGGGGACCAAAACATCCCCAGAGGTACACTGCACAGAAACAAATGCTTGACTTGAAGCAATTTCAGTCGGTTAAGAAGTGTCCAAATGATGACTCCAGTCTCTGGCTTTCACGCTGAAGCCCTCGTTTAAAGTCTGCAGAAAAATCTTATTTTGCTGTTGTCACTTTTAATTTATATATGAATGTTTTGGTGTCAAACCAAAAAGTTACAAGTTTACTTTTGGCACCTGCTTCAGATCTTATCAGTCTGAGTGTTATTATTGGTGGTTATCAGGATCATAGATTTAGGTCAGATGGCTCTTGCTTCACTGACTAGTAGCTTTCTAACACTGTTATCAGCCCATTAAATGGCTGTGTTTATTCTGCTATATGTATATCGATGAAATACTTCTTCAAATAAACAACTTTCTGAAAACCAATGTTACGAGAGCAGTGAGAGCGAACCAAAAAGAAAAAGTTGTGGCCCAGACAGTGAAACAAAAAGCTGAAATTATTTATATATCCCGGGGGTGCTCCAGGTGATTACTCAGTAGGTTCATCATGATTAACCCTTTCAACTTGTCATACT
The DNA here is from genome assembly GCF_026936395.1 of Plectropomus leopardus. NCBI lineage: Eukaryota > Metazoa > Chordata > Actinopteri > Perciformes > Serranidae > Plectropomus > Plectropomus leopardus. The sequence goes on along the minus strand of NC_142186.1, from coordinate 34,180,744 downwards.
GTTTTCACATCATTTGATTCATATTTATTAAAAAGACAATAATTGTAGCTGCTTTAAAACTATGATCCATAACATTTTTAATCAAATCAAACCCTATTTGTTGTACTGTTCATGGACTGCTTTTTTTCCAGAAATAGTCATTCACTGTCTTGACATTCAGTAATTATTCCTCTTTATAGTCGTTTTATTCACAAATATGCAAGATAATATATTTATGGGTGTGGAAGGTAGATTTAAAGACAAGACTAAAACAAGACAGGCACAGAAACTGAAGTTTGAGCACAAAGTTTAAACTAAAAAAAAAATTACCAGAAAATGAAGTTAGTTTAGATTAAGGCAGCCTGCAGCAAGAGGCCGACAGTGTAAAAGTCTGTGTGGTATGTGGGTGTGGTTGAGAAAAATGAGCACATACTGTAGTTATCCATCCACCGTGTGTGTGTGCGTGTGTGTGTGCGTGTGTGTGTGCGTGTGTGTGTGTGTGTGTGTGTGCGTGCGTGTGTGTGTGTGTGTGTGTGTGTGTGTGTGTGTGCGTGTGTGTGCGTGTGTGCGTGTGTGTGTGTGTGTGTGTGCGTGTGTGTGTGTGTGTGTGCGTGTGTGTGTGTTTGCCGATGAGCAGTATATTTTGCAGGATCACTTAAACACACTCCGATTCCACCCACAGTCACACCTGTAGTAACAGGAAATTTGATGGCTTTGCCAAAGATGTGGAGATAGTAACTCTGTGTTTGACCTCTCTCTCTCTCTCTCTCTCTCTTTTGCTCTCCCTCTCTCTCTCTCTCTCTCTGTCTCTCTCTCTCTCTCTCTCTCTCTCTCTCCCTCTCCCACAATTTTCAAAAAATTAGTTAAAGGTGACAAGAAAATTAGCTAAAAATTAGTTTTTGTTAGAAAACTTTCCCAAAAAGGGGGAAATATGCAAAAACTATTAATAATTTCAATAATTTTGTAATCAAAATTATAGTTTTTTGCTAAATTTTGGGTCATGTCTTATTAAGTTGCTCGATGCCTTCTCCTCCTGTCTTTGAAGAAAAACAAACCAGTTTCAAAGGCTTAATTAAACACAGTTTTAATCTAACTTCTCATGTTTGGTATTGTAATTGGCTGTAATACACTTTAGTACACTGTTAGTCCCTGCTGGTGTTTGGAGTCTGGCTCGGCTCACAGCGGTGGCCATGTTGTCGGCTGTTTGGAGCTGTGATTACAGGACTGCAGCAACAATTTACGTTCAACTGAGAGTTTACTGGCGTGGGCGAGAGAGCGAGATAACGAGAGAGAGAGAGAGAGAGAGAGAGAGAGAGAGCTGAAAATGAAGCGTGAAAGTAAAGAGGGAGTCACTGTGTGATTATACGGTAGAGGATGTTTACTACCTGCGTGTGTGTGTTTGTGTGTGTAGCTAAAGTGTAGTAAATGTGTAGCAACTTGACCTCCACAACACCCCGTCTCCATGGCAATGGTAATGCCAGCACAGTGTTACAACACTGATTTGACTGGAAGGAAGAAGCAGTTGGCGTTGCAGCAGTAATTGTTGTGTTTGTTTGAATGAAAATCTTCGATTAACAACAGCTGGAGAGATTTCCTTCCGTGTGTGTGTGTGTGTGTGTGTGTGTGTGTGTGTGTGTGTGTGTGTGTGTATGAGTGTGTGTGTGTCTGTGAGTGTGTGTGTGTCTGTGAGTGTGTGTGTGGTCAAGGTAAGATGTCTTTAAGCTAACGGAGTAATTTTTAAATCATATTTAGCATCACTTGAAGGTTGTTTGTGGAATTAATTTGGTGTGTTTGTGAAAGAGCTCCATGTGTTTCCAGGCACGACTTTTCCAACTTTTTTAAATTCAGTGGAATAAAGTGTGTTTGCAGGGATTTTTTGTGTGTTTGTCTATGTGTGTATGTGCATGTGAGCATGTGTGTGTGTTGTGTAGTTATCCAATGATAGGTAAATCTGTCAGACATTTCCCTGGCAGCCTTAATGCCACACACAAGCGTACACAAACACACATAAACACACACTGTGAGGGATCAGTGGACACTTTGCACCTCCAAACACTGTCAGTCTGTCAACTGCAGCGAGCATTTATTATGGCTTTTTAGAAATGAAAACACAACAAAATTATTCATTAATTATTTTTCTTTTAAAGGCTTGTTGTTGTTTTTTTAATAGAGAAATAAGGGGTTTCTACTAAAACACATCTACATTCATCAGAATAAAGTATCATTTTTGTTGCATTTACAAGAATGCTAGCCGTTTAGGAGCTCATGATTAGTCACATCACATGATGTTTAGGCTCATTTGCACCGAGCAGCAGCGTTCTCACCATTAAAACCAGTTACAGTGTGAATTCAACTTCCCATAATAACACTACAACCACACAAAGTTGTTTTTGTTAGCAGCATATTTGATTAAAAAACCTGTTTACAATCTTATAGTTTACCAGTTTTAACTAGATTTGTGTGTTTGTATGTGCGAGTGTGTGTGTGTGTGTGTGTGTGCGTGCGTGTGTGTGTGTGTGTGAGTCTCAGTAGCATTTAATTTGTAACACTTCAGTGGTTTTGTGTGCTTGTTGTAATGTATATGTGTATGTACACTGTGGTGACCCTCAGCTCCTCAGGGGTCTTGCTGCTCGGTTTGGAGGTTGGGGAAGGTGTGTGTGTGTGTGTGTGTGTGTGTGTGTGTGTGTGTGTGTGTGTGTGTGTGTGTGTGTGTGTGTGTGTGTGTGTGTGTGTGTGTGTGTGTGTGTGTATGTACACAGGGTTTCCCCCAGCAGGGTGCTCTGTCTGTGGCTTGCCTGCCTGGGTGTTGCCCCTTCCTCCCTCGGCTCCACGTGAGCGACAAGGAAAACACAGAGCGCCCTGAAATATGAAAAGGTCTTAAAATATTGGCAAATATTTTTATAATTGGCTCCACGGACAGCCAAGGTCACAGCCCTGCTGGTTCTGCTCTTTTCATTTACATCTCACATGTTTCACTGCTGTCATCCGGGGAGCGTTACAGAGCGGGCGGCAGCAGGATGAGCTGTAAATTCAACATCTGGGAGCTTAAACTGAACAAATAGAGCAGTTCAGCATAAAATACTGCTGCTGCTCTGATGCTTAAAAACAACTTGGATGGAGTGAAATAAAGTCAGCAGTCACTTTTTAAAAAAAAAAAATGGCTTTTTACACAGAGATGGCACTATACAGCCACCACAAAGTCCGTCCTTTTTGCCTCTTTTTTCATTTTCACACAGAACCAAACAACGGCAGCATCATGTGGCTCCAGTTTGTGATTGTAGACAGCATGCCGGCATCATGGAAACAAAAGAGTTTCCGAAAGAGTTTTAAAGTTTCCCAATGAGTTTCACCATTTCCATGCTTTCTGCCATTTCTGCTGCCCTGAAACGTCACGTCAGCGTTGCAACTCAGCAACTCGGTTTTCAGCAAAATTTCCCAATTTCCCACTCTTAATTCGGACTTTGGAGGGCCGTTTATGTGTAAACTTGTGAGTAGTGTACATACAATATTTAAGAAGAGTACATGAAGGCAGCATGAGTATTGTATCCAATACTAAGTTTTAGTATCAATTGGTATCGAGTAGTATCTGAGTATCAATTTTTTTGACAACTTAATTAACATCCCTGGCCCACATTAGTTTTAAGTCGTAGATCTCAGAAGGAGTTATCCAGAATAGTACACACTTATCTGTCAGTGTCATTAATTTAGAGCAAATAAAGACGAAGCTTCTGGTGGTGGCAGGTGGATGTAAAGAGTGAATGTTTGATGTAAAATCACTCATTAACATGTTTATTTTTTGTGTGAGAGGGCTGCAGGGATGAACAGCAGAAGAGCTTTTAGGAAATATAGTCTTAGTTTTTGGAAACTTTGGAGTGTAAAAGTCGTGCCGTCAAGCTGAAGGTCGGCCCTCATCGCTGCTGTGTGCGCTGCATCGTTGGCTCTCGTCAACCCTAGTCGGAGTTGTCTGTGAAAAAATCTCTCTGATCAGCACGAGAGGAGAAACAAAAGTGAAAAATCTAAACAACCAGCTAAAGTCAAGAGGCACTGAGTGGCAACAAACTTGTTCAATAATTTTTCTTCTGGCATTGAGCTCGTTAGCAGAAACGTTTCCTGGTGGTTTGTGTTTTTAGTAAATCTGTTTATTTCTTTCGACATTAGATTGTGTTGTTAATGTGCTAACTGGCAAACAAGCATCATGACAGTCTTCTGGTTTCCTGTTTTAAAAAAAACTATTACAGACAACCGCCATCTGCTGGTATGGAGGGACATTTCCTCTCACACAGGCACAGAACGTATGCGTACACGTGCAACTTCTTAGCCGAGACACAACGGCGTGAGTCGACACAACAAGGTCTTTAGTTGCTGCTAGTTCTCCGATGTCGGTTTGGTGTGTCTGGGCCTTTAGACAGAGCCATTATTTTAATGATAATATAATCCTATTTAAAAATACACATTTCATATAAGGAGTACAAAGGTACACTGTCATGCTCGAAGGCACTACAGCAGACAGACCGACTGTTAACACACACGTCAGCTATTTAAAGACTGAAACCTGCGAGCTCCTGGTTACAGAACGGACCATTTCTGCGACCGCATCATATTTTTTCTGGGCAGTGAGAAAGCTCATGTTTCATCCTCCCTCTGTGTTTGCAGTGTGAAGAGAGAGTGATGCTGGCAGACCATTTGTGGCTCAACCAGACTGAAAATCCAGCCGTCCTAACACACACACACACACACACACACACACACACACACGCACGCATGCAGGTTGTATTTTTAACAAAAGCATACTGGGCATATTTTGAGGGTGTGTGATGCCGAGGGATTTCTGTAAAACCAGGCAAAATAATCTTTGTCAGGCGTGTGTGTGTGTGTGTGTGTGTGTGTGTGTGTGTGTGTGTGTGTGTGTGTGTGTGTGTGTGTGTGTGTGTGTGTGTGTGTGTGTGTGTGTGTGTAACTCACCCAGTGTTGTAAATGTCCTCTCTGATGTGGCTGGCTGTATTTAGGCAGAGTGCAGAGAGCACTGAGGAAGTTGTGTGTATTTGTATATGTTTGTGTGTGTGTGTGTGTGTGTGTGTGTCTGTGTCAAAAGGAGAGTCGGAGAGATTTTATGTCACCACCAGACCTGGAACACTTGATGTCCTTTTGTATCAGGCCAAAACTTTGGTTATTCGGACCGGCCACTGTATATTTTTCTGTACATTTTGCATGTGTTTGTATGTGTGCGTGTGTGTGTGTGTGTGTGTGTGTGTAGGTTAGTAACAGGGCGTAGCTGAGCAGAGAGAAAATATCTTGGCCAACCGCGGGAATGAACCCACCCACTATACCACACCCAGAGAGCGAGCAGTGCGCTCTCTCTCTCTCTCTCTCTCTCTTTTTATATCTGTCTCTTGCTGCTTTTATTTCTTTTATTGTCTTATTTTGAATGTGTCAATTACTGTCCTTTTGTCCTTGTCTGTTTTTCCTATTTAATTCCTGTTGTATCTGCGTGCGTCTCTGTTTTGGTTTTCTCCTCTCTGCTTTAGAGTTCAGATACCAGATTTTGTATTGAATTCAGATCTAGATTGATAAAATACCTGAATTTAGTAATGTCAAAGGGAAACACATTTCATATCACATTCTTTATCTCTACAAAATGCTCTAGTGGCACCTGTGCTGACAGTGGAAATGTTGCTGTGACTAAAAGCGAGATTATATTAAAAAAAAAAGTAATTTCTACGACATGTCGTCTCACAGTGTGAAAAACTGTTTTTTGATGATCTGAATGGTCAGACAGGAGGGCAGTCATCACAAAGAGGGATGAGGCACAATTATTCAACAGGAGATAATTTGTTAGAGTCTCACCTGGGAGGCATTCATGTGGTTGCAATCGTTTAACACATGCAAAGAAATAAAGCTTCATAGTGTTTGTAACCGTAGTGTCGCCTCACGTTGTCTGTGTCTCTGCAAAAAAAAATTGTGCTTTAGTAGACCACAAAGACTCCAGCCGACAGCCAACCAGCAGGTACATTCTGCGCCTATGAGAGAGGAAATAACTTTAAAAAAGGGAAAACAGAAGATCATAGGAATGGATTTAAGACACTAGAGATCCAGTTAGCACATTAATAATGCAACCTGATACTGAAAAAACTAATTATGCTTCATATGCACCAGCAAACGTGAAAAGTTATGAGGATTTTTTGCCAAAATGGCTAAAAAAATAATCTTATAATAAGTTTGTTTCAGTCTGATGCCCTCTTGACTTCAGATGTTAATTTGCTTTTCTCGCTTTTGATTCTCTTTGAGCTAAACTGCCAAAATCTACCTGAAGGCCACGTTATACCTGCGGGTAGTGAGCATTAATCGCTCTGACTGAAGCATCTCTTCCCTCTCAGGCAACAACATGTGGTTACAGATGATCAACTGAATCTTTTAATGTAAATATTTAGAACTGAGGACTAAATCCAATCATGTCCAATAACGTATTTGAAAAGTTTCTGATTTTATGAGTGTATTCTGGATTCAGATTCAGTAAAGGTTTGTCCAAACCCAGCCCTTTCTCTTCTCTCCTCTCTGGATGAGAAACGTTTCCATGGTTGGTGAGGATATTCCCCATCATCACCGTGAGACGCAGACTGCAATAATAACCAGTGTGTGTCCGCGTGTGTACGTGACTGAGCGCCCATTTGCACTTAAATATCTGTTTTCCCTGCAAGGATGGTTTTTCTATGGTTCTCTCTCTCTCTCTCTCTCTCTCTCTCTCTCTCTCTCTCTCTCTCTCTCTCTCTCTCTCTCTCTCTCTCCTCTCTGTGTGTGTGTGTGTGTGTGTGTGTGTGTGTGTGTGTGTGTGTGTGTGTAGTGCTCCATGGGTGGTGTAGCAAAGGCTCAATCTTAGCTGAGCTGTCAGTGGTCTACACACACACACACACACACACACAAACACACACAGAGCGATGGACAGGCCTGTTGTGCTTCAACAGCACATTCCAAACCAAGAATAGTATTAAATGCTGCCTGTCCAGCCACTGTCAAACTTGCTTGCTCGCTCCCTCATGCACGCACACACACACGCACACATGCACACACTCACACACTTCATCAAATCCTTCTGCACCGTTAGATATTCTTAATTCTTATATTCTCTATGTTCTCCTTGTGATTTATTTTGTTGAACCTAATTTTCTCCTTCACCATCGTAAATTTGTCCTGTCTTCACGTGTGATTCGTTACTTCACATGTGCGAGTAGAAAGTGACGGCGCTCTCTTCAGTAGTTTTTGACAGTCTGGTCACACCGGAGAGTCTTATCACAAAATTGAATCTGCACATCTTTGCAGAAGTATTTTTGGTCGTAGAAGTGCGGTGACCAGTGACTTGTGCTCTCGGGGCCATTTGGCAAGTTAACCACTAGCTGGTCGGGCTAGTCAGTCACTGTAGCTCCTGTAAATTCTCTTTTTCCGTTTCCTGCAGTGAGAGGGCAAACTCATTAACTTGGCTCAGTCACTTACAGGATGATTAGTTCACTCAGGTTATTCAAAATCAACAGGAGGGTAAGATAAGATAAACTTTATTGTCCCAAAAAAAATATGTCTTGGGCAGAAGTGCTGAATGCAGCTGCAGAAAACATGATAAAACATAAACCAGCAAGACAAACAATGCATACATCGACCCAGATAAAAGGAAAGATAGATAAACAATTCAAATCAAAGTCAGAAAAATTGCACATATTCTATAAAAAATGTAAACGCATCTTATGAAGAAGACTGCTCTTCAAATAAATTAAGGAAATGGACATACACACAAGAGAATAAATAATTGTAAAACTAAAAATAAATAAATTAATTAATTCATGTGATGGTGACAGAGCTTCTGATCACCCCGGGTCAGTTTAGTGCGATTAACACAACTCTGACGGTACTGTTGTCTTTACTTTTATTTATTCAATTTATTGACGTGTTGCATATAGGGTTTCTTGTCAAGGCTAATATGCAGCTCCTGTCCCCAGCTGGGCTTTTTTATCTAAGAATAAAACAAAAAAGACATAACATCCTAAAACATGCATCAAATTATTTGGAATGCACTGCCAGCTGCCGCCATATCAGCTCAGCCGCCTCCATGTTTGCCTGCGACGACCGAGGTGACACCCGTGTGCAGATTAATGCAGTAAAAAGAAAGAGAAAAATAATTTATGTATCCACCCTGTGATTTAAATCCACTCGGAAAAATTGAATGGGTTCTTCCTTGGCTCATGCTACAGCCTTTCAATATTCATGTAAATTGGGCCAACAGTTTTTCCGTAATCATGCTGACAAACAAACAAACTGAGAAACATGCAAACAGCACTAAAAAGTCAGTGGTATACACAAATCAAAAGTTGCAGATTTTTCGCCCGTGTGAGTGAATCCATTAACTTTTTTTATCAGCATGAACTGAATTTGCCGCCGTCGTGTGTTTGTTTCTCTTTCTGTCACACACACTGTCATTTCCCACGCTGTCGACCACACAGCTTTGTTTTTAGACTTCACATAATACTGTTGTGTCCTGTCCGACCGCCTCGTCTGGACCGCATGAACACACACACACACACACATACACACACACACACACAAACACACACTGAGACACATATGATCTTAGCAGGCATACACACTCACAAATACACACTCATAGACACACACTACACCACAGATCCAATCAGTCAGTCTTTGGTAGATTATTTTCCTCTCTCTCTCACACACACACACACACACATTGCAGAGTGGATTCTCCTGCATGCTGATTGGTTGGTATGCGGGCGATCTGTGCGGCTGCCTCTATTTTGACTATGGCTGCCTGCAGATGAATGCAGCGCTGCGATCTGACGCTAACATGTGAATCCAGGCAGAACATTTGGGCTTTGAATGCGGTGCAGATAGCATCGCTCTCTTTATCTAATCCACACGGTGACTTTTGTTGCTGTGGTTTTTGTTTTTGACCCACGAGGAACAAACAAGTGTTGCCCTCTAAACTCCAGTCAAAGATGAAGAGCCGTGATATCTTTGATTTTTTTTTTTTTTTTACTGCAAGCGCGCTCAGCCTGCAAGAGTGTAAAATACAATGTGATGTGCACTACCTGACAAAAAAAACCTAAACAAAATTTGACAGCTCAACTTGAGAAATTTCATGTCATGTCAGTTGGTGAGGATCCTCTCGTGATCTGCTGCATTCAGTCAAGATTCAAACCCCACAAAACTTTTCCTGATGTTGATTAGCGCTTCTCTATCATAGAAAAGTCATGCTTCAGCAGAAGGGGCCATGGAGTCGAAAAAAATGGAAAAATACTGCAAAACAGCAGCGAGGATTTGAGGAGCTACTGGCTGCTGCATCTACATGCGCTGCCGTTGTCATAGCAACTAGGGAGAAACTGTAGAGTTTTTAATAATGTGTCAGTCTCTACAAATGGATATTGTATTGCATGATTGGCTATTCTGGTTTAAAACAAATGAGATATGTCGTCAAGCTCCGTGTTTTTTTCCAGCCTCACACTGGGAGCTGCCCAGTATAACCACAGCGTCCCTGCAGCAGCAGCTGGGTGTTCACCGAGTGCCACTCATTCACTTTTCCCATCCGCAGTTTACCAGGGGATTTGGACTGCCGACCACAAACCCAAACCTGAGGAATATATATACACAAAAACTGATTCCATGACAAGAAAATAATCATAGAGTTGAGGTGAAGAGTCCACAATGGACTAATAAATCGTCTCTGCTCAAAGTGAAACATTCTAAAATGAATATGGAAACATGGAAACCCAAACTGAAGCAGAAGGAGACGGACGACGAATACCTCACAGAACCAGCTAACAAACCGCAGCAGGCCAATCATGTCATTAGGCAGCAGCATGAGTCGGTGATTTAACTTTTTCTTTTTTTCTCTGCACTGAAAAGTGTGTTCCTGAAAATGAAACACCTCCTCAGTAATTTGGGGGAACAATATTATAATAGATTTATTCTCCAAAGGATCATTTAGCAAAGTCAATGATGTGCAACGTAAGGAACTACATTACCCACGTTTTCCTGTCAGACTGATCCCATCCAGATGCGACTGCAGCAGATTCGCATGGGATTAAAACGGCTGCAGACGGCGGTAATCCTGACGAAAACCACCAGACGTTTCCAGGTAGCCGCGTCCCTTGTGAGAAGGGTTTAACGTCACTTCGTTCCCTGCCGCTCAGATCGACGGCCTCTGCTCTGTTTAGTCTACAGACCTCCACTTTGTTAGTTTGTTGAAGTAGCAGACTGACACGATGTGACCTGACCCCTCTGGGTTTCCATACAGGAGGGAAGCTGCCATCTTGTCTTACAACATCAATGTTTATCAACCCTTTGCTACCGCTCCCCCGAGGACCCGGCTCTCTCACACACTCTTTTATTTCCTGCTGAGAGCAAAAAACCGAGGAGAGGACGGTGGCTTCTCTGGGAGCTGGACTTTGGTCGCGACATATGAGTGCAGGAAAGTTTTCACAAATCTGGTATTTTTATAGGAAAGTTATGCAACACAGATCCTACATGGGAACGTCCTGTATCGTTCCCATCAGACCTCATATTCACCATGACTTACTTTTCGTCAACATCTCAGTAAGAGCTACCACTATGACATTAAAAACAACCAAGAAACTCAACCTCTGACAGAGCGTGCGTTAAAAAATGCACCAGTTTCAGTTAACAACCAGCACACAGAATCAAGTGGTCTGTGAGGACAAGTGATCAAACAGAGAGACAGAAACAAAACAAAAACTGAACCAACTCTACTATAATCAACATTAAAAAACCTAGATTTTTAAAAAAATCCCTCCAATAGCAATCACAAAGAAAATCGCACCAAATTGTGCTTATTTCCTGATATTGTAGGATTCTTTTTTGTTTTTGTGATCCATTTTGATATGAGATTCTCTTAAAGGCCTCTTTGGGTTTTCTTTATGTCACATGCACAATCTGCTCCTATTTTGTTGTTCTGTTATTTTGTTTTCACTGTGCAAAATGAAATTTAAAAAATGCATCAAAAGTCAATTTAACAGGAGCTGTCCATTCAGCACCTCAGAGCTACGACGCGAGCAAATAACAGCAGTTACAGTGAAACATTCGTGAAATGAGGGTCTTTTGTTGCACAAAATCATAACACCATCAACTTTAAATCCATCAAAGAGGCGAACGTGATTTTGGGCTACACATAAAAATGTTTTTTCAAACTTTCTCTTACCTAATTGGGCTCGCACAGTTGACTTTAAGTAATAAATTAATTAAAGTGATTATTATATGGATCTATCACGAGTGGTGGAAAATTAAAACCTTTGTTTTTTTTAATTTAATGATGAAACAGTTGCATTTGTCTCATTTGTATAAGTTTTTATTTTTACTTTTATTATTATTACCCATTTGAGCAAGAGCTGGTCCATATTTTTCACATGACTGAATCTGGCCCCCTTTATAAAAAGGTTTGGACGCCCCTGAGTCAAATAAAACATACGGTCATCAGTCAGAACATTTATATGTCCATCAGATTAGACGATGACCACGTGTCAAGCTGATATTTAAAATTCAACATCAAACTCCAAATATCAGCTAAATTTCATACATACATGAAGAGCTCTCAGTCTCTGATGGGGCCGACTCATGTGAAATAAAATATTACTGAGTCCGTCCAAAGGTTTCAGAATTCAGTCAACAAACTTTCCGTTTCCCGTTAAATTTCACAGCTGAGGCTTGTTGTAGAGAGATGTTAGCCACTCTGTGTGTACATTCATTTTCTTTTTGTCTTGTGTGTTGTAGCACTGTCGAGTTTTGTGTATTTGTTATTCATCAGATAAAGTCGATCAGTCATTTAAGCACACACAGGCATGCTTTCATAACACTCGTACACACACACACACACACACACACACACACACGTCTCCTGGTGTCTGTTGGCTCAGCTGCTGAGGACTGATGTACGTCCAGATCAGACTGTCACTGCAGGATTTACCCTGACACACACACACACACATACACACACACACACACACTGATCAGATGGTCACTATCACACACACACAGGAGCACTGATTCACTAACCCATGAACACACACACACACACACACACACACACACACACACTTACATATCATCAGTTCACACACTTTCTTTGTGGCCCTCGTGTTTTTTTACTGCGTAGATACCGACACGCCCTCGGCCGGCGTTTCTTTCATGTCTGACTGTAAAACGCTGTGAGGCTGCTGAGAGAGCGTTCACATGTCGATGTGTAAATTTGTTCTTTTTACACGACAGCTTTTTACACAATTTGCGGTCGCCTAAATGGATTTGTTCTCACTTGTTGAGTATGAGCTGATGCTTTAGTTGAGTGGTGGTGTTAAAGTGTGCGTTCGGCTCCAAACATAGTGTGTGTTTATGTTTACATGAACCTTCCTCTTGTATTACGTCCTGTCTGTGGTCACTGTTAGAAATTTTAAGTTATTTGGTTGGCTGGGCAGAAAAATGGCTGCAGGCAGAAAAACACAGTTAATTTAATGAGTCTCCTCACTTTGCATCGATAAAAGTCTCTGTTAAACTGTGAAATCCTAAAAGTTTATTGATTTAAGCTCTATTTAACCAGAAAAATCTCTTGAGAGTAAAAATCTTTTTTTCAAGTGTCTTGACCGAGACAGGCAGCAACAAAAGTCACAGACAGACAACATGGAACAAAAATATAAAATCAACATAAACAACTACAAAACAAACAATGTAAAACACAAAAAGAACACAAAATAAAAGGACCAGAAGGAAAAATAGTGGGATACTTTGATACTTTTTTTGTACTCATGTTCACATTTGTTCACATTTGACCTGAGTCTCTCAGTAAAGCCCCAGACGATGAGCTGTCTGATTAGAGCTCCTCTCTGGAGTCTGTGAACACACACACACACACACACACGCACACACACACACACACACACTAACAGAGCAGTCAGTAGTCTCCACGTACATGCAAAGACAGATACATCCACACACATAAGACAGTTACAGTCTACACACACACGCACACAGATAGTCTCCAGTCTGTAAACCCTCTCCGTTCTCATGGAGATAAGAGGTGCGTCTCATTGTTTGCAGACAACGGTCCCGTTATCGTCTTATCACAGAGCCAGTCCAATCTGGAGGAGGCGGGGCTGCAGAGTGTGTGTGTGTGTGTGTTTGACGGGGGGTACTTTGGTTAAGTGAGGGTCCTTTGTCATGCAACAGGTGCTGTTGTCACTCAATTTGTCTGGATGCTAAAGACCTCAGAGGTCTGCAATGTGTTTGCATCAAGAACAAAACACAGCTGACCGCTGAGACGTCCGCTAATCCTCATCCTCGCTCCTGATGGACACTGAGACGACCCATCGGAGGTCGTCCTCTGTCAGGACAACATGTGGCTCATTAACACTTTGATCGCAACAACCCGTCAGTGCAGTCTGTCTTTGGTTAGGAGACAGACACTTCATCCCCACAGAGCCAGACAGACAACACGAGTGTGAAATGTCACAGCTCACAAATACAGAAAAATTAATTCATTCTGCTGATCAACAAACAAAATCCACATAAACAGACTGATGAAAACCGCTGTCCTTTGTGATCAGCTGTATTGACATTTAAAATGATCCATTACAAAGAAAAATTGGAGTGTTTGAGATCACACAAGCCCTGATTTGCTCCACCTGCTGAAACAATTTCTCTACTCATTCTACATTGGGCCAAATTTTCTCTTGTTTTTGCTCCTAACCACCATTTGTTCTTATTTTGTTAGTACACAAGGATTTTGGGGATTCACAGATGTTTTCTTCTTCTTTTTTCTCTCTCTCTAAGAGCAAATTTTATGACTGGTGGCGACTCTCTGACCAAGATAAGAGAAAAACATTTTCACAGGCCTCAAATTGTTGCCCAGCGCAAAGAAAAATGAATTTTACATTTGAGGAACATTTATAAAATCCATAAATGTTATATAATGAAATTTAGATCATGTTTTAGAGTGATTATAATAACTGGTTATTAAAGTTCAGGGTTAAAGAAATAACTACTTCATAAAATTCACTTCACTCATTTCATTATAAAATAAAAAGGCAACTATTTTTATAATTGTGTAAGTCATATTTAATACTGGGATCCAGCACTGAGCACATCTGCATAAGAGCAGATTTTGGATGGTTAAAGAGCGTTTGGTGAATCTGCAATTGACTTCTCTTTTTCTCATCTGAAAATATAAGAGAAATTTAAGAGAGTGTTGCTGCATGAGGGCCCACACATTTCTACAGTCACACGCTGCTCCACTGTAGTTACTGTGTGCTCTAGAAATTTGATTTGTGCTTCAGCTGCAGCTCAAACCTCAACATGAGATGTGGTTTTCAGACCATGTCTAAACTAAGACGGCTAAATCTGAAAATACATAATTTTCTCTGTGTTGGCATTCCGTCCAAACAAAACCAACATTTTTCACACTCAGAAACAAAGCAGCAGATAAATCTAAAAACCAGCAGCCTCGTGCTTCAAGGCTGACAAAGAAAACTGAGCTTTTTGAAAATTTTGAGGTTCATCTGCTCAGTTCTCTGTAAGTCCTCGTTTTCAGTGTGGATTTTGCCGATGACGGAGTAAAGGGGGTATTATTGCTCTTGTTGATGTTTAATTTGTCACTCTGTGATTATAAAGAATAAGTTGATCTGATCTGACATTCCAGTGCAGAAAAGATTAAATCGCTCTTTTGTGCTTCTTCACAGATAATGTCTAATGTAAACGCCTAAACTGTGACTTTTGTCCCATAGGGGGAAAAAAATGACATACAGGACACACTGCATGGGCAAGCAGCGCGTGACAGCTTCCGCGCTGAACTGCTGCAGCTTGCAGGCTTGCGTTGTTGCTGCGGCGCCGCTGCAGAGCCGTCTGCTGCAGAGCCGTCTGCTGCAGAGCCGTCTGCTGCAGAGCCGTCTGCTGCAGAGCCGTCTGCTGCTGTTACTATTTTCACAATTAACAGCTGATTTTCCACTAATTTTTGGAGCTGCTCAGCCACTGTGTTGTCAGCAAAATGGTCCTGCAAATATTTCTCAAGACAAAGCCTCGTGTTAACAAGGAAAATGGAGACTGTTTTAGGGGGCTTTTATTTTGAAACAGAAAATAAAACAGATATATTTGTATTTCTTTCTTATTATTTCTTATTGTATTTTTATGTAATGTCAGTATGATTTTTAGTATACAATATTTGTTCTCTGTTTTTGCTGAAAATTGCGTTTCACACAAAAAAATTGGCAAGCCTCAGAATCGTGTGGAAATGTGGGCCAAATTTTGCCCCAACGAGTGTCTCAGGTGGCTCCCCAGCTATTTTCTAATACACAATTTAAAAAAAAAAAGATTCACAGTAGGAATTGTTTATGTTTTTTAGTATACATTAGGGAACCACAGTGCATTAAACAGCATCAAAATGTTTATCCAAAAAAAAGTGCGAGTGGAGGATCCCCCACACCCCCTGACAGGGGGACATTAGGGTCTAGTTAAGACCCTAATGTCCTAAAATCCTAGAAACCTTCTAAAATCTGAGAAATGTCCTTAAAATCCAAAAATGTCCTAAAATCCTAGACAAATACCAAAATCCAAGAATGAAATCTGAAATCTGAGAAACCTCCTGAAATCCAAGAAATATGTGCTAAAAAAGTGCTAGAAAAGTCTTTAAATCCTAGAGTCATGTATGGGGCTGCTGCGATTGGCCCCTGGCCTCCTGTCATTTTGCAAAAATGGCCCCCAATCAAAGCAAGTTGAGTATCTCTGCTCTCAGTGAGACTTGGAGACTTTTGTCCACACAATGACTGAAATGCAGATTTTGTCAAGAAGATAAAAAGTCATATGTAGACGTGTTCAGTAATGATCTCTTCTTCTCCTTCTTGTTTTTAGATAAAGACTCCAAAGAGAAGAAGGAGGTGTCCAGGGAGGTGTTAGAGGCCAGCTTGAGAGAGGAGGTGGAAGGTGCAGGAGAGCCCGTCAAAGAGGCGAAAAAGGAGAAGAAGGAGTCATCCAAAGAGAAGAAGGAGTCCAAAAAGGAGTCAAGCAAAGAGCCCAAAGAGGAGGCGAAAAAGGAGTCCAAGAAGGAATCCTCCTCCTCTAAAGAGAAGAAGGAGTCATCAAAGGAGAAGAAGGAGAAGGACAAGGAAGGGAAGGAGGCCAGCAAGGAGTCGGGGGACAAGAAAGTGTCCAGGAAGTCGTCCGTAAAAGTGAAAGAGAAGAAGAAGGAGCCGGAGGCAGGAGAGGGCTGACAGGAGCCGCTCACATGATGCATACAGACACAAACATACATACATGTCACATACACAGCACGGCTCGCACACGTAAACATACACACATGCATATACACAGTCCATGTAAACGTATACAAGACCGGATAACTCCACGCCACACACACACACACACACACACACACACACACACACACACACACACACACACACACACACACACACACACACACACACACACACACACACACTTCACATATGCAGTCCCAAAATATATTTACATGTAAATATACTCCGTCAAGGCCACATGTGTCATTAGCAGAACAGTTTCCTCCCAGACACATATTTACATCGTCTAGTAATAACTGATCCACACACACACACGCACGCACACTCACACACTGCTGCTGAACCACATATGTGCATGTGTGTGTGTGTGTGTGTGTGTGTGTGTGTGTGTGTGTGTGTGTGTGTGTGTGTGTGTGCGCGCGCGCGCTGGGCAGCTGTGGTGAGCTCGGAGCCCGAGGAGAGCGAGGATGAAGGCAGAATCCTCCTCCTCTCCTCAGACATTTCGCTGACTCTCCTTCCTCCTCGTCTCCTCCGTCTAGCCTCAGCAGCAGTTGAACCCGCAGCCCTGCGCCTCCCTAATCCTGCTCAGGCCCCAAACCACCCCCCCGCCCACGCACGCTCCTGGATGTGACGTCAGACCCGCCCTCTCGCCGCCTCGTGTGGCACCGGGCCTCACCAGAGCCTCCCCCGCCTCGCCACTAAGAATAAATCGCCCGCTGCGTCCAGCAGCACCGCTGCTTCCGGGTAAATCAAGGCCACATCCTCCAGCCTCTGCCGCCTCCTCCTCCACCCTCTCCTCCCCCTCTGACCTCTCCCTGTCGAAATCTGGGACACTCAAGGACATGCGGCTGCTGATGGACACGGACTTGGTGCTGCAGAGTCAAACCTGAGGTTGTTTTTGTACATCTGGGACCAACTGGGTGTTTTCTGGGAAAAGCAGGAGGAGAGTCTGCAGAGCTCTGACACCCGACACTGCATCTGCTCATCTTCAGCATCATGAGGCGGAGGAACTCGGAGGCACTCAGAGACACTCAGAGACATTCAGAGAAACTTGGAGGAACTCGGATGCACTCGGAGGAAATCAGAGACACTCGAGGAAACTCAGCACTCGTGTCATCTGTAACATCAGCAGCAGCTTTGGCCAGCTCCAGTTTGATATGTGACCATAAGGACCATCACTGGTGCCAGAGGAGGAACAGAGTCTGTCAGTAACAGACAAACAAACTGAAGGTGTAGCTTTTACAATAAACTAAACAAGGTACGAAATTATGTCCAAAAAATCTGAAAAAATCAGTTCACTGAAGTTCCAACGAAAACAAAGAAACTTCTTCTCCTACCTTTAGTGGTATCTAATCATGCAGAAAGAAAGGTTTTGTTTGATTTCTGCACATTCTGAGGAGATCTTTCATTACAGAAAATGATTATTTAACGATTTTATTCAGACTTCTAATATCAGTTATCTGAGCAAATTGGTTTGATTTTTTTTTAAAGGCATGGGGGAAAAATGGGCAACTTGGCAAGAAATCAAAAAAATAGTGGATTTAGAAAATTATTTTATTATAAAGCTAGGGGGAAATGTCCACAGATGTTTCCAATTATCATAATTATTTATTCAGAATTATTTTAATTTTTAAGCATTTTGTGCAAGTTGTCATCTTGTTTTTTTTTTAGTTGTTTTTTTTGTTTGTTTTCCAGTTTTTGTTTGTTTGATTTTTAAGTAATTTTCTTACTTACATACTTTTTACTAATTTCTTGCCTCTTTGGCATCTGAGTTTTTTCCTCATAGTTCGCTCATTGCCTTTTTTCCCATGTTTTTTAAATAAATTGAGCCAATTTGCTCGGGTTTCAAGGGGTTAAAGACTGGAGCTGGTTGATGTGGGAATTAGTTTAAAAAATGTTTTTCTTTTTTCACTGGACACAAACACACACACACACAACGTAGGAGCTTCGAGTTGTATTTGACTTAAAGCTTCTTGTCCTCGGCCATCGATGCTGTGCAACACCACACGTCTGTACCTCGTCTGTATGTTCAGTTTCAGGTTTTTTTTTGTGTTTTTAAGATGTCAATATTTGGAACTTTTAGCAGACAAAAACCAGATAAACTTGCCAAGGAGGATAGCTAGAAAACTGTGTGATGTTCCAGCGGTTGGACACAAAGATACTGTCACATACTGTCACTGTTTCAGAATACGTTGAATGTTTGTAGCGTAGATAACGTTTTGTATTAGCTGAGACGTACCGGGCTCCAGTTCTGAGTCTGCTTTTGTAGATGCAGTTTGTTCCCAAAGACGACGACCTGCAGACCGAAGAGGATCCTAAATCAACGAGTCAGAGAAACCTTATTTATGAAATATTTAGTAATAAAAGTAATCTACTGTGAGTAATTGAAGCGTTCAGTTAATGCTTTATTGCCATTTTGTTTGATGTAACAGTGACTTGGAAATGCGCTGTGTTCTTGATTTTTTTTTTCCAGATGTCCAGAAGTGAATGATAACGTTGAGTCACATAATCTTCCTCTGAATTGTTTTTTCATTTGATTATTATTATTGAGCTACAGGGCTGCTGATTTTTCACCAGAAGACGTCATCCGTCACTTAAAGCTCCTTCCAGACTGAAAGTTACGTGACATAAAAGAATTTAGGATTTCAGCACTGGATCGTCTGCACTGTGCTCTCCCACTGAAAACGTAAGTAGACCGTAACTGTGACAAATTTCATGTTATGATGTTAATTTCTGAACCTATGAAGTGTTGTCTTCATCGTTCATGTTGCTTTGAAACACAAATCTCATCCAGACAGGAAGTTCTCCTCATTGCTGGAAGCTTGTTGGGTAAAGTTCAAATAATGCTTTATTTCACGATGTTGTAAGTGAAGCTTAACACATTAAATTTAATGTATTTTTACCCAATTACCTGCCAGCTGTTTTGATAAATGAAACAATCTGAATCTCATTTAAGTATTTTTTGTAACCATTCTTAAGAGAAATACGGAGCGACTGGAAGAGAATTAAAAGTCCCAACTTGTCACATGGAGACCTCCCGCGCCTACTCGTGACGTTTTGGGTATCCCTCTGCGTCAGCTATTTACGCTCCAGGATGCCATTACTGTGATGTCAACAAATGCACACGTGATGGGATGAAGCGGCGTGATCCTTTTATTTACACAACAGTGCGGAAAGTCACAGACAAACACGCACATCCATCCGTCTGACTGTGTTCTCAAGAGACGCTGCCCATGCGTGCTGCATGTGGATGCATCTGGTGCCCCCCAGCCGGCCGCCAGCGTATCACTACAACGCCACCAGTTCTGACCGAGCGCGTTCTCATCTGACGCCATCCAGCTACGTTCTGGTTTGACACAGAAGGTGGCTTCTGGCATCACACTCGTACGCCGAAAGCACTGACAGAGTGGCGCTATTTGATTAACTCAGAGCGAGAATGGGCTGGACCAACAGGTCGTGTCCCTCAAGTCTAAAGTTGCTAATTGGACGATAAAGAATGACGAGAGCACGGCGGAGAAAGTCTTGACTTGGATGTCTTTTGTGACCTTTTCCTTATCCACATTGTAACCTCCATAATATTGGCCGTATGGCCTCGAGATGCTCAAGTATCATCACATTGATATCCGATGGGTTCTGAGAGGAAGTTACAAACGAGGATACGTGCTGATTCAGAGAGTGAATCTGATAAATCTGTCACTTGTCTGCAAAGTCGATGACAATCTGGTGCTTGTCAAACAGTCGGTGGGATGCAGATTTGCATAGAAAACAATGAGCAGCGAGGTTTTGAAGTGCGTTATACGATGCCAGATGGCCTTGAGTCACCGTACTGGTTTGACATTGCATAAAATCCCTGGAGTTGTGGCATATTTCATAATTTCCGACTCTCCGTGGTCTCTCGAACACAATTCTAACATTTCTCTGTGTTCTCTGGAGAGTTGTGGACAAAGTGTAGAAACGAACCAAGCACTTGTCGGGTTGATGAACAGGACTCAGTTTGACGGTGTTTGAAGAGATGTTTTTTGTTTTCTCTGCGGGGCTGCGGAGGCGAGCGCGGTTGCAGATTGAGTAACGGTGCTAAAGCAGAGCTGCTGCTGTTGAATCTGGCAGCAGCTCTCAGAGTGTGGACATAAAGGAGCGCTGCAGATAAAGTTACAACCCACAAAAACACTTCTCTTTCAATTCATCTGTTTCTCTTTCTCCGTCACTCAAATATTTTCTTTTTCTCTCCCTCAGCTCGTGTCTGTTTTTATCCCGCTCTGTGTCATCTTTCCCTTCATTTCTATATTTTTGAATTTCACATCAATCACCTTTTTCACTTGTCTTCCATGTTTCTGTTGACACCTCAGAAAAAAAACCAGCCTTTTTCTTTTCTCTCGCCGTTTTTTCCATCCATGTCACATCCATTTTCTCTTCTCTCTGTCTTTTTCACTGACCCTAATTCTGTCCGAATCTCTATTCCCTCTTTCCCTTTTCAGTAACTGTTTTGCAATCCCTCTCCTCTGATCTCTCTATCCATCATCGTTCACTAAATTATCAGCCTCTCTTCATTGTTTTCTCTCATATTTTAATACTCCACCCTTCCACACTCACAGGAGGGCTTCCTTCCCTGAATTGTGGATTTTTTTTTTCTGTATAGAGCCAACTCAAATTTCTTTGGCCATATTTTCAATCGTAAAGAAATCATTAAGCGACACAAACTGTCGGTCATGTTTGAGTTTTGTTTTAAATATTTGTTAAGAAATATATATATAAATATGAGCGACATGATATATAAATATATATAAATATATCTTTACACAACCGAATTTTTCGAATTTTGGAAGGCTGTGATCATGTGAGCAATGTGCTGATGGGAGTTAAGAAGGAAGCAACTATTTTCCATTTCACAATAAAAAATATGATGTGATCCTTTAAATGTCCTAAAGTCCTTGATAAGTCCTAAAAACCTAGAAACGTCCTAAAGCTGTAGGAGCATCCTCAAGTTCTTAAAAAGCCCTAAAATCCTAAAAATGTCCTAAAATTCTAAAAATGCACTAAAATCCAAGAAACATCCTAGAATCTTAGAAACATTCCAAAATCCTAGAAATGTCTTAAAATCCTGGAAAAGTTCTAATATCCTAAAATCCTATAAACGTCTTAAAATCCTATTAACATCCTAAAATTCTTGAGAATGTCCTAAAACTCTACAAAGGTCCTAAAATCCTAGAAATTACTTAAAATCATATAAATGTCCTAAAATCCTTGAAATGTTTATAATCCTGAAAACATCCTAAATTTTGAGAAAGGTTCTAAAAAACCTAGTAAAGTCTCAAAATCCTAGAAACATTCTAAACTCTTTAAAAAGTCCTTAAATCAAAGAAACATCCTAAATCCTTAAAATGTCCTTAAATCCAAGAAACATCCTAAAATCCTTAAAAAGTCCTTAAATCCAAGAAACACCTTAAAATTCTAGAAAACTCAAAATCCAAGAAACATCCTTAAAAGTCCTTAAATCCAAGAAACACCTTAAAATTCCAGAAAATTCCTAAAATCCAAGAAATGCCTTAAAATCCTAGCAATGTCCTGAAATCCTATATGCCTTATGATCCTAAAAACATCCTAAAATTCTAGAGGTCGTAAAATCCTATGTATGGGGCGGCTGCGTCTGGCCCCTGGCTTCCTGTCATTTTGCAAAAGTGGCCCCAAAGCAAAACACGTGGAGTATTCCTGGTTTAAAATATGGAAAAGTAGCAAAGCAGCTCTGAACTGAGCGGGAAACAAGATGCTCTATAAGTCAGTCTGGACATTTGAACCACAACAGAGACGCGACACGGCCACATCCAGTGGACATCCGCACTCATTTCTCCTCCATCCGCCCGCTTTTTCCTCTCCTACAAAACCCGTTCTTCACCTCCCTCCTTCAGTCAAGAGCTCCATCGTCTTCCTCCTTTGTTCTCTCAGTTTGTGACTTTAAACACTTACCCAGATTTTGTTTTTTTCCTCTTCAGTAACGTCTTCCCTCATTCTCGCCTTGGCGCAGTAAACCGGCTCTGATGTGAGGAACCACCAAACATGGCGGCACACACCCAGCTGGTAAAAACATCAAACAACAATGCTCCAACAATCAAAGTGTAACCGGGCCGCAGCCAAGCAGCCGGCTCACTGCGGGTTTTATTTCGGAGCTTATTTCTGTCTGGCGGGCTTTAAGGCGTAAACAAACTGGATCAGATAATTGCCGCATCATTTTACTCTCGCTGCAGATTTGAAGCGTCAGCAGCGTTTCACCTCCGCCACGGGGAACTTAAGTGGCTCGGATTTCTTTTTTGTGTGAACAATACTGATCCCATGTTTTGATCCCAAGGGACAATTACCAGAAATTATGCTTTGTTTCCATGGTAACGCAGGTACATCATGTTTTTGTTTCTCTGTGTGACGTTACAACATCTTCTCTCCTCTGTGTGGAAAGATACAAAATATATGAGATCTGATTTTCTCCTCCACTGCTAGCATTCATGTTCACACCTTCTGTTTCTATTTTATTAGGGATGTTGCAGGTTATTGTTTTGGTCATAATGGAGACAATTATTACAAAATTACCACAAAAGTTTTTCTATTTAAAATTTAAACTAGATTAATTCAAAATGAATACATTAATACATTTTCCATAAAAGAAAATAACATGACAAAAAGAAACCCTTCATGTGTGCAACCCACCAGCTAACTCGAAGAAGAACAGCAGCTAAAAAATATCTGCAAATAGTGAAAACAGAAGGCGGGTTTTCATTAACCCTCAAATTTCGCAAAATGAGATTGCAAATACAAAAAACGCTGAATCAAAACACATCAATTTTGCAAAAAAACAAATTTCGCAAAGAAGTTTTTATGCTCACATGAGGAGGCATTCGAAAAAAGTTCAGCGGATCATTCGGATGTTTTGAATCCACAATTCATCTGTGAAATCGTGGACTGTCAGCTCCTAGAAATCCCTCATAGTATCCGCTCCCACGTATAAGGGGCTCGCCAGAGAAGAAGTCGCACAACATCACTCAGTGAAAACACAGTCATCTCACAATTTCAAAAGTATTGCTTAAGTTTTGTGCAAATCTTTAATGGAAACCCACCTAATGAGCTCCAGGAGCTCCTTCTCTGTGCAGAGGACGAGATCAGCCGTCAGATAACAGGGATGCTAAATGGTTCTTGTTGATCTGTTATTTTATTTTTATTGTTTATAAAGTGCCGCAGAAGTGCAGCATGTTATATGTCAAACTAGAGGGCATGCTAAGTATCACGCCTCTTTGTATTTCCGTGATGCCTGCATGCTGTCTAAAATCACACAATGGAGCGACATGATGCTGCCAATGTTTTGTTCTGTGTGAAAAGTGCAAAGGTGGCGTAAAGAAGGGACTCTGTGTGCGGTCTCTGTGGGGAAAAAAAATCACATTAGATACTAAAATGTTGGAAACACACAGCATCGAAAGCATCGTTTCTGTTTGACCTTTAAAAACAGCCAGTGAACATGTCTGCTGTGTTTCTGCCTACAGGAGGAGGATGTCTGCACTGTGTTAGTGTGTGTGCGTGTGTGTGTGTGTGTGTTTGTGTGTGTGTGTGTGTGTGTGTGTGTGTTTGTGTGTGTGTGTGCGTGTGTGTGTGTGTGTGTTTTCAGGTTGTGGTCCAGAGCAGCAGGTAAGGAGCTGAAAGCTGAACTGCGCTGTAATCACGGAGGGAAAAACCCCTCACCACTGCACTCTGACTGTTTTCAGTTTACAGAGTCAATTATGTGCCGAGTGAGTTTCGTGACCTCTGGGCCCTCGGATTTGGTAAGAAAAGCATTCCTCTCTGAAAATTACACTTTCTGCAGATATGTGTCCGACAACAGCGATACACGCCAAGAGATTAGCTCGCTGCCCCACTTCCCCATGAGGAGCTTGTAAACTGGGAGAGCTGGGAACGTGATAGATCCCAGACCTCCCACTCTGGTCCTGCTGCTCTCCTCCCTCTGAAAGAAACACTTCTTCACATCCTGAAATATTCACCAAACCCTTAGCTCTTTACTCATGTTTCCAGGGTGTTGATTTGCTGTGAAAAAGTACTCAAATCTTTCATAAAAAGCTCCATAAACCTCTAAAACTGAGTCCTTACAAGGATGTAAAATACAAATAACTACATGAGACAATTAGTGTTTTTATTGTGCCGCTCCACCCTTTGTGCCCCTGACCAACGTCTGCGGGGCTTAGGATGCTGAGACAGGTGAGAAACGATTGTCAAGTTTAGCACTAATTTTAATTGAATTTCTGGAAAATAAGTAAAGAAAAATCCACTCCTGTTGTGTGAAAATGAGATTAATAGTTGATCAGTCAGTGCGACTTAACCGCTTCAGAATAAAATGTGTTTAAAAGAGCTCTAGTCAAAGTTCAAACAGCAGACGAAAACATGACAGAATTAACGTTGTAAGTAGTGATGAACGGATTCGTTTATGCACATCGGTGGTACTGGCTATGGATGTGTTAAGAGACTCGGTTACAATTTGCTCAGTGGTGCATTCAGCCAAAAAAAAAACTACATTTCCGTGAAGCAAGCTCACTAGAGACTATCGTCGGCCGACTCAGCTAGTCCCGGTTTAGCGCCCTGCTAACTTGAACATGGATGAAATAATTTAACACGTTACATGGAAATATTGCAGTTTATGTAAGCGGCAATAACAGTCATATGTGTAAAGAAATAGTCATCTTGCACAATTCTTTTTTAGTTTTCTTTTAAAGATATTTTTAGGGCGTTTTTGCCTTTAATTGATAGGACAGCACAAGTGTGAAAGGGTGAGAGAAAATGGGGATGACATGCAGCAATTTATATCTACACAGGGAGCAGCTCCTTGTCTACAGAGATCGCCATGTTGCACCCCCATGTTTCTACAGTAGCTCAAAACAGACAAACTAAACAACGCCGACAGATAGGGACTTGAGCATTTTTGTGTCGGCCTCCATTACCCTTCTATGATGAGCAGCATCGGAGCATTTAGTGCAGCTAAAATCAGCCGGTCTGTTTGTTTTGGAGAGGAAGAGACCTCCGTGGATAATTCAGCTCCCGGTATAAACCTTTACTAACCTTATGCAAAATTAACCAAAATTACTTGTTGAAGTTTTTTAAGACATAGAGGGAGAGTTTTTGTTGAAGTGGATAACAGTCCATTGCTTTACATTAATTTTGTGCACATTTTAAATGGAATATCGCTCCAGACTCGGCCTCGACAGATCCCTGGTCATCAGAGAGTGCTGCCCCAGCCTGAGAACGAGGACTTTTAGGGGTCCAGGAACCATTAGAAAGGTGCTAGATTCAAAAATTTGGTTCCTCCAGTTGAAATGCAGGTAAGGTTCTTGATTTTTCTGAAAAAAAAAGATCCCTGGAAAGGTTCCTGCAGTGGAAATTGGCTGTTAGTGTTGGTGTGTCCTGACTCAGACAGCTGGGTCTAACCTCTCTCCCCCTCCTCCCCCCTCACAGCCTCTCAGAGCCAGACCTGCCGGCTGCAGGGGGCTTTAACCTCAGGGCTGCCGGGGGTCCCGCCACCCGTCTGCAGCCGGCCTGCAGGCAGGAGGACGCTCAGATGATCTGGAAACACATGAGGATGTGATGCCTGCAGGTCAGTCCTGCAGCAGCTCCATCCATCACAATGAGGAAATCTCCTCTGCCTGTTTCACCTTTTCAGATCCACTTCCCCCTCGCTAACATCTTCCTTTAAAACATTTGTTTTCTGCTCGGCTGCCTGGCATTTGCTCTTTATTAGTTTATGTGTTGAGGAAATGAGCTCTATTAGTCATTCTAAAAACACGATGTAACACAGATCTTTTCTGTAGGAGGAAAGTGCTGCTGGATAAACTGTCAGGGAGCATTTCAGCATTGCTTTAAGGAAGAGGTTTCCCAAACTTAACATTAAAAAGTCTGAATCTGATTTCTATTCAAGTCCAAAGGGCGGGAACAAATGTTGATGAGGTGATGTGTCGCGTACCCAGACCAATCAGAGAGGTTTCAGTAGCCTTTTCTTCGTGTCACAGAGCTCACAGATAACTCATTTGTTGATTTATAGGAAGATTTTAAGTGTGTGTGTGTGTGTGTGTGTGTGTGTGTGTGTGTGTGTGTGTGTGTGTGTATGTGCGCGCTCAGACCCCAGGTCACCCCCTTCCTCTCTCTGTTGCCATCTAGTGGTTAATATTACCAAAAATCAACCTCATCCACTGAGGCACTCTTTACCTGTGATACACACATTTTCATGACATTTTTAGCGTTTCTTTGACACACACACTCACACACACTTGCTTTGAATCACACACTCATTGATGCTGTTACTGTTTTTTGAAACAAAAACTAATTTTCCATATCAGCATGCTTGCTTTTTTAAAAAAATACTTTTATTGTCTCCACTCCAACTTTCTCTCTAAAGCACTGACACACACACACTGTCTCTCTGACACATTTCCCTTTTAGCTCTCCTCCTCGCTGTCCTTTTGACACACACACACACACACACACACCTGGGCCGTGCCTGGCTGGTGTGTGTTTCCAGCGTGCAGCAGCACAGATCGAGCGGCTGACGCTCAGTTAAAAGCTGCTGGGTGGGTCCTAATTATTTCTTTGAAGACTCGCTTTTCCTCCCTGTCTGAGCTTCTGACGAGCTTCACTTTAAAGAGGCTAGACACACACACACACAAACACACACACACAGACTGTCATGCAACCCGCCTCATCTGTCACATAAGACTTTAATGTCGACTCCAGGCTGCAGATTTATGGGAACATAATGCTAAAATGTTTATGTGCTGCAGATGCATGTTGAGTTTGACAGGAAGTTTTTTTCATGTTTGCATGAAGCCTCAAGTTTGATCCAAAACTGCAACATTTATTGATTCATTCAAAATCAACTAAACATGAATCATTTATGGTTTAGGTTTGCATTTAAAATCATCTGTCGGAGGGATTTGAAGATTTGTTTCTGAAGTTGATTGATTTTCTTTTGACTGACTGTCGAGGTCCATCAGTGTCCCCTAGAGGTCCCCCAGACCGCAGTTTGGGAACCTTTGACCCTTTCAAGAGCTCCACATGGCTCCTTGTCTGCAGCTTAATGTCCACAGGGACAAGTTCATTTGCACAGAGATGAAGGAGTTAACCCTTAACTTGATTTCTTTGAAAAAAAAGAAAAACATGGGAGGAAGGAAATGAGCAACTTAACAAGAAATGACAAAAAAAATTAGCAACAAATTACAAAAAAAGTTACAAGAAAATTAGCAACAAAAATAGTTTTAAAAAATAAATTTAAAAAAGTAATAATAATAATAATTAAATTATTTATTTATTTGTTTTCTTATGTAATTATAATATTCCTTTTGGTAATTTTCTAATATGTCTCTTTCTCTCCTTCTCCCTCCTTTTTTAAAAAATACTTTTCTGGTTGTTTTCTTGTCACTTCTTAACTTTTTTTTTTTGGCGTGGTGTGTTAATGATGCCAAAGAATCTTCAAAAATAATCTGAAGAGTAGAGTACATGCCCAAAAGTATGTAGACACCAAACAGATCTCCCATATTGAACATTTGATTCCACATTTAATCATTAATCTGCTGCTCTAACAGCCTCCACTCTTCTGATTTCAGGCTTTGCACCAGATTTTGGAACCAGCTGCAGAGATTTGCTCCCATTCAGACACAAGAGCATCAGTGACATCCAACATGTTTGATTTGGTGATCAGGTCTGACTCGGGTTTATCCCAAAGCTGCTGGATCGAGTTGAGGACAAAACTCTGTGCAGACCACTAAAATTCTTCCACACCAAACTGGGGACATCATTTCGTTGTGGAGCCGCTTTGTGCACAAGGACGCTGTCATATTGAAAGAGGTAAGAATCAAACATGAACACAAAGTTGGAGGAGTGCTGTCTAAAATATTATTATATGCTG
This sequence comes from Plectropomus leopardus, assembly GCF_026936395.1. Classification (NCBI taxonomy): domain Eukaryota; kingdom Metazoa; phylum Chordata; class Actinopteri; order Perciformes; family Serranidae; genus Plectropomus; species Plectropomus leopardus. Next base: position 34,152,538 of record NC_142186.1, on the reverse strand, counting down.
GAGAATTAAGATTTTTCTTCTTTGGATCTAAGGGACCAAAACCTGGAGAAAAATCAGTTCCAAATTAAAGGTCACCAGTGTCCACAAACTTTTAAGTAGTTTGTGGTGAAAAATATTCAAGATATTCTCCCAGTACCAGTATCACCAAAGAGAGTTCACAGAATACTGTATTTCTATTTATTGCCAATTTTGGGCATTTAAGAAGGACACTGACTTCTGTCTTATTCTGCGGGAGATGTGATAATTGATCAATTGGTTTGAGTCATTTTTTTAAATTAAAAAAATCCAAATTTTTGATTCCACATTTTTAAAAGTGATTTTTTTTTGTGTTTCTTTCCTCCTCTGTGACATTAATCAGTCGATTAAGTGAACAAATAATCGACAGATTAGTCTATAATTAATAATCATTAGCTGTAGCCCCAACACAAATGTTGCACTTGACTTCTGTCCTCTTTTCACTTAATAAGGATACTAGTAATAATAATAATATTTGTTTGTATAGCACCTTTTCTACATAAAATGCAGCCCAAAGTGCTTTAGATAAAATGAAAAAGAACTGTATTAATCCCCAATGGAGGAATTCAGTGAGAGTGCTAAAATAAAAACTTATGTGAAGAAATGTACATTTATAAATAAATAAATCATTAAAAATTATCATACAGAACATGGATACCATAACTCGGGAAATAAGCTGCAGACAGCAGAAGTGGAAAACTTTTTTTTTTTTAAATACATAAATATAAAAGAAATATTAAACAACAAAAGTCGAAACTGCAAAAGCACCAAAAAAAAAAAAAAGCATAAAAAAAGTTTTTTCTCCCTCTGAAACACTTAAATTTACAACACAGAGACATGAAGCACATGGAGCTCCCCTGGTTTGTTGGTCATGAAACTAGATCTCAGTGCAGGAGGTTTGTCTCCACACACACACACACACACACACACACACACACACACACACACACACACACACACACACAGCTTTGTAGTAGCAGACAGAGGCAGCGATTATTAAAAACTTAGAATAACAAAAGGAGGTCTGGAGGAGGAGGAGGAGGACAGGGAGAAGTCTGCTGCAGGTCTGAGGACCAGAAAGGGTCTTGGAGGTTTTGGAAAGGTCTGGAGTCAGGAGGAGGTCCCGGCTTGCACAGAGGAGGCAGGACTTTTTCTGGCTCTGTGGTGCGCTCCGACACCAGAGGTCCGCTTTAATACCAGGGGAGGAGGAGGAGGAGGAGGAGGAGGAGGAGAGGCAGGTCGACTCTTTTACGCCGCTCAGAGAGGGAGAGAGAGAGAGAGAGAGAGAGAGAGAGAGACTGCAGTCCACTCCTCCGTCCCGGACAGTCGGCATCGAGCATCCATGCGTCAAACGGACTTTTCGATCAGGAGCGCAGATTCAAACGAGTCCGCTCCTGGAAAACGTCACAGTCTGGCTGATCGTCACGGAGCCGGAGCTGTTTGAAAACGCTCCGGTTGATATAAACGAGCTGCGCGTGTTTATTGGAGCTCAGATCACCTCGGACTCTTCGGTTTGGACTCCTCTTACTGCCGGAGCGGAGCGAAATCTACTTTCAAACCCTCCGCTCGCTCCTGTCGGGATCCGCACATCTGCAGGATTTCATTGAATGTTTTCATCCCGGGACTCCTGTTTGGTTTTTTTTCTCAACGCACGACATGAGCAGCCCCGCTGTGTCCTGCCCGCCGGTGCGTCTTTGTCATTTTAATGTCGGTTTAATCTCCGCGCTGATTGTGGCTTTGCATTTCAATCTGACAAATTGAGGACTTTGCTCTCCTGGCTGGAATAAAGAAGTCTGGATCTTCCTTTGGATTGTTTTTGTTTTTTTTAATTAATTTTTTTAACCGTTTTCACCAAACTGGTTTTCCTGGAGAAACTCCGAGGATGTTGCTCCGCTGCTTGAACCTTTCCTCCTGGTCCACCTGTAGGTTTTTCTTCAGCTTTTTGCTGCTGCTGCAAACGCCCCGGTCCTCCTCTCCGCTAATTACAGGTAAGATTAAAGGGATCATATGGCTTCCTAATGACACATCACAACACCCACCTTGCGTGAAATCTACTCAAACCCCCGGTTATTTAGTCTACCGCGTCTCCGTGCCCCTTCAGTCTGGTTTTACTCCGCCGGGGAGCGCACCAAAATCAAAGTCACTGCGGCTTTTATATCTCAGTAATGTGGTGGTCAAGTAAAGATCCAATTAAAAACTCCAGTTTGGTGCATGATTACCAGGAAAAAAAATCAGCAGAATGCGGATAAAACACTCAATATCCAGCACTTTTTTTCTTTCATAACGTCGCTCCTATTTTTTTGGCATAAATATATTTCGCAAAGAAAACAGTCAGTAAATTGCGTTTTTGTGGTTTTGAAATGTGCCCTTAGGGTATTCCGATGAGCGCTGCATGATGAAAATAGACTCGCTTTTCAGTTTAACCCGGGTTATCCTCTCGGTGCCTCCCTGTAAGTAATTGCTGTGCCTCCTCCAGTGGAAACATGGGTTGCGCCGGAGAGATACCACCAAAATCCACCCTGGCGCGCGTGTCATTTGCAGCAGAGCTTGTTGTTTGCAGAGGTAGTTTTCAGCCCGACGCGCTAAATCATGATGACAAGAGTCAGAATCAAAGTCAGTTATATCAAATTTAAGGAAATTATACAAGGATTTAGGTCTTTAAGGATGAAAAGGTCTGCGTGGAATTATAAGTGATCTTTGCGCAAATTGTTGTTTGCGTCACTGGAGCTTATAATTAGACCACTTTTTGAGTTAAAAGTAGGCTGTAAAGAGTAAATCACTTTCTTTAGCAGCTCTGTGCTCGTCCTAAACGGCCTCTGATGCGCCTCTCTCTTCGGACTGAGCGCCTCTCTCCCCGGGCTGCTCGCCCCTGACAGCCGCATTGCATCATATGATATGGTTTGTTCGCCCTGCAGCGCTTTTACAAAAGAGAATAATGGACAGGCAGTGAATGAAAGGTGGATGAAGGAGCGCGCGTCGCCAGACGCCCTGCCCTAGTGCGTCTTATCAGCTGCGCGAGGGGACGGGACTCGTGCTGCTTACCTGCAGCCTCTGGCACTGTGAGGAGAGGGGATCAGATTAAATGCATTTGGTTCCTTCTAGAGAGTTTCTCTGTCCACAGAAGTTGAGTTTCATGATAATTTCATTAAGAAAAGGAGAAAATCTTTGCAGAATCTGATTCAGAACAGACATTTCACTTTCTCTTCAGTTTTTAACCCTTTGAAACCTGGATCAGTTTTCTTGTGCTGCGTTCAGGCGCCTCTCAACAAGCATTTAAATCTTTAAAAGTTGGTTTGAGCAACTTGGTTTGATCTCCTGATAAAAGTCAAGCAGCAAATTGGCAAGAAATGTTCTGCAAACTGCAAAAACATTAGTGAAAGGTGAAAAGAAAATGACCTGAAAATTAGCAAAAAATATAAATGTTTAAAAATGTTTTAAAAATATCAAGAAAAATATATTTATAATTATTATATAGTATCAAAAATATATATAATTATTCATATGATTTTTATACTTTCAATATTTCAAGTTTTGTTATTTTCTATTTCTATTTATTTATTTATTTAATGGGACTGATTTCATGTAATTTTTTTACAAGTTTGTACCAATGCCTTGCTATTTTTGGGTCTTTTTTTAAACTGCTGTTTGCCTGCTTTCTATGTTTCTAAAACAAAGTCAAGCCATTTTTCTCATGTTACAAAGGGTTTACATCAATATGAACATCCACATGAGACAGAATTACCTGTACTCACATCCGTTTGAGCCCTGATAAGAATAATTTTTGATTATCGGGGCTTCCCCTCTACTGGTTGTTATCTCTGTTCCCAGCAGAAAGATGGGAATCAGATGGGGGACCAAACCTGTACCAGATGGCTCTCTGGAGTCAAACATGTGTGTCTATTTGACATGAAACAGAAACCTCTGTCCACCTCTCTGAATCAGCTGCAGCATTATAATCCTACGCCGCAGCTCAGATTCCTCCACCTGGCATCCCAAACATCCCAGGCTCTGCATCCTCCTGGCTGTTGTCTCTGAGCTGCAGAGCGGAGGGCGGGTGGAGGTCTTTATGGTTGGAGGGTTGAATGTGTCGCTGCAGCAGGTGGAACAAACGGGCACAGAGGTCGTCCTGTTTTAAATCTGCTCCTCTACACTTGTTGCTCTTGATCATATTTTCTCTCTGTAGTGAGATTTTAAGGCATTTTACTGAATCTGAATTGTTTATGGTACTCTAATAAACTCACCAGACAACAGGAAGGAAACACTGAGCACCATTAACCCTCAAATTGAAATTGCAAATACAAAATACGTCTTATAGAAACATGTCAGTTTAAAAAACAAAACTCCCATTTATTGCAAAAAAGTTTTACACTAAATGAGGTAGATGCCAACTGCCATTAAACCCAAAGAAGAAGAAAATGTACAAAAAGTCACGTGACATTCCACAAAACATGGCTCAGTATGTGTGGACGGAGGAAGCGACCGAGAACTTTTAAACTCTTAAATTACGGCAATATTAGATTGGCTTTAATGGGTGGCTGCAATAGAAATAAAGCTGCTAATGTTTTGAACATCTATTGCCATGTAAATGGAATGGTATCACCAGAGGAGAAGTCGCACAACATCATTCAAAGGAAACGCAGTCATCTCGCATTTGTGTTTTATCGAAAATTTGAAAATATCGCGTTTTGCACAAATCTGTAATGGAAACCCAGTTACTGTTAAATCTGACACGTTGATTCGACTTAAAATAATGTTGGAAACCTTGAAGAAGGAAACTAAATATAACAAAAAAATAGTTTACTTTATAGGCTATCTAAGTGTTAAGTTTACTTGAAATTAAATAGCATTTACTTAATTTTGTAAATAATTTTTTACTTAAAGTTGTTGCAAATTTAAAATGTCATGTGAAGTCACCTTGTTCTTTCTAAGTTTTGGCAACTTAAGTAAACCAAGTTATTCTGATTTATCTTCATCATCTTAAAAAGGTTTTGTAGACGGTGAAGTCAGGAGACCTGCGAGTTCTGTTCTGTTAACGTGTTTTAGAAAATACAAATATGACTGACTGGTGTGAAACCAGCAGAATACAGATATACAGCACAGTAAACTAGGTTTACTGAAGTTGCTAACACATTGGTTTAGTTTATGTTATCATTTTTAAGTTGCAACTTACTTTTCAAGAAAGTAACTTGCATATAAGATATAAAGTTAGATATAAAGTTAACATAAATTAAGATGAATGGATATGTTTATTCACATTTTTAAGGCAATTGGTTTCGTAGATTTTGCTAAATAAAATCAAGATTTTACAGTGAAATTATTTGGAGGAAAACTTGCAGAGAAGTTCCTGAATATGTTTCTTTAACAAAGTTTTTCATAAATCTCTTCAGAGCACATATTTATTTCTTTTCAAACAGCCCTGGTTAATCTAAAACAGACAGCATTGGGATGTAACTTAGTACTTTTACTCTAGCACTGTAACTGCGGATACAGAGGGAATTATTCTGCATAATGAGTGTTTTTACTTTTGCTTTTAGTACATTTTCCAAATAATACTTCAGAACTTCATTGCTGCTTTTAGTGAAGTTAAATATTTGAATTCTTTCCCAGAAACTGGAAACAAAATGTGCAATACATCCATATATAAAGCTAATTTCAGACTTTTAGAGGGCATGTCCCACGGACTTCCTGTATCTGTGTTCTCTGTCCCCCGTACTTCATTTATCTACAACCGTTCATTTAATTTGTAACATGTCGTAACTCGTTTTTCTGAGCAGTCTTTAAACGCACCACGGATAGGCGGCGTACACGCGCTGTCTTGTTGTGATCACATGACACAGTTGACGCGCGCGGGCAGCTGCTCTGAACCGTCGGCTTTAACTCAAAAACCACAAAAAAATGTGCAGAAAACCAACCAGCAAGACGCTAAAAACCTGCATCCTTCAAAATAAACCGTGTGAGCTAAGTAAAGCTGTTTCTGTTGATCATGCTCGCTAAATGATGTATGATGAATTTAGCATAAAGCTCTGTGAACAAGAGCACGGACGTTATTGTTACCTGTAGCTGGCTAGCTAGCTTCATGCTAGGAATAGACCCTCTCCTTTTTAATTTCTGCGCAGTTTTTGCTCGCTGTCGCTTTGCACGTTTGTTTTTAACCTTTATGCAACAATAGAAAGAGCAGAGAGGAGAAGGAGGACCAGAAGTTAACACCAAAGCTGCAGGGGCTTCACAGGTGAGGATATATGGCTGAGAAAATATATTTATTGCATAAAAGTGACTTTGAGATTCCTTTCCACAGCTATTTCACAACTACTATACTTAATTTTTAAAATCTGTATGATTGCAATAGACAGCAGGGAGAAGGCAGAGAGCAGGCTGCAGCACTGACAGTCAGGCTTCACAGGTGAGGACAGATTATAACTCATGGCTATAGGGAAATACTTTTATGGGATAAGACGTTGACATTCATCTCCACTAAACTACTGAAATTTCTTTGCACATATTTTTGTCTGTATTGCAATAGACAGATCAGGGAGAAAGCAGCACACAGCAGTCAGGACAGAGAGCAGGCTGCAGCACTGACCGTCAGCCTGAGGCTCCACAGGTGAGGGCAGATTATAACTGGCTAAGAAAATATATCTATAGCATAAAAGTGACTTTGAGATTAATTTCCAGCTGTTACTAAACTTTTCATTTTTAGTTTTGTCACTTAATAATCTGTCTACTTACCCTGTAGATGCTTAAGGGTTATTCTGTGTCAACTCATCCGGAGCTTGGCAGCTCAAACTTTTGATTTTGATCATTTTAAAGAACTTGAGTCGGTCCCCGGGGGCCAAACTCTGGCTGTTTGTGGTTATTTGGTTCTTTAGCCGCTAAGGAGAGAGGCGAGGTGAATGTGTGAGGATGATAAATCACTGTCGGTTTATTCCTGAACAGTCTGTCCCTCTCACTTCTGAAATGATGACTACGCCCCTGTTTACACGGCGTCGCTTCTGGCATAAAATGTTAAACTTTTGGCTTTCGTTCACACAACAACTGCATTTTTGGGGCCCCGAAAATGCAAACTTTTGAAACCAGGTTCCGACACAACCCCTTCTGTCGCCGTGTAAACTGGTAATGCACAGATAGTGTGAGAACGGTGACGTCAAAGCCGCACTTTGAGCGTGCATGTTTATTCACGTTTCTCCAGTAAACTGCAGATTTGTTGCACCACTGTGATCTCTTGCCTGTGTCTTTTTGTTCGTTTATACTCACAGCTCTGTAGAAGACATGCACACTACAGCGTCTTCGGTTGTTTTTGCAGATCTGTATACGTGATGATCATTCTCACAGTGGCTTGAAACGTCACTTTGGTGCATTAAATATGTGATAACTGGAGCCCTGCTGGTTGCAAGCCATTTAAAACATTTTTTTGATGCCTTTGTACTATTTACTTATTTGGTTTGGCACCTGCTCTAAGTTTGGATTGGATGTGTGTGCATACTTTTACTTTCATTCCCACAATTTTATCATATTAACCCAGATTAAAAAAATAGATAAATAAGAAAACTTTTCTGTTTTTAGTTTGGCTGTTCTCGTCTAAACGTGGTCTTAAAGGCAGATGAACGGAGGTTGCAAACAAACACAGTTTTTGGGATCGGAAAGGTCAAAATTTGATCTGGAGACAGATAATATTTGACATTTAGCTACCTCAATAACTTTAAATTCATTAGAATTGAATGAATTTAAGTATTTTACCAGCTTGGAAGTGGATCTAAAAATGGACTTTCAGAGGCTGATCGACCTTCACAGTCAGAGAGTGCGACCTCTAAACTCAGGAGAGGTCACAGTTTTGAGTTTCCTGCAGCTTTAATGACTCTGAACTCTTAAAAGTTATCTGTCTCATTTTCTGTCCTTTTCACTGCTTTGGAAGCAAAAGTTTGGGGTTTTCCTTTTAATCACAGTGAAATGTTTAGTGCCGAGGACTAAAACTGACGATATGTGAATAAAAAGTATCGTTATCAGGGATCCTCGTAGATGGATGTGAGGTAAACACAGCAGCTGACAGACACAAGAGGAGGGTATTTTTTTCAGACTGAGGACGAGGCCTCAGAGACGGAGCTCCCCCTCTCCTCCCTGCACCCTCGCCCTCCTCACCCTCCTCACCCTCCTCACCCCCCACCACTTACAGCCCTGCCAGTTTAATTACACTCGAAGGCTGTAAATTTTACAGTGCTGGTGGAGTCGGCAGGGTTCGTCTGCTCTGCCAGAATCCACAGGCTGCTTTTCTGCTCAACTCGCAGACGGCGCGACTCGCTGCTGTAAGGATCTGTTGTTGGAGAGGTTTAGTCCATTAAACCCCCGACGCAAACTGCGTTTAGATCTTTAACTCAGTGTCGTACGACTCTTAGCTTTGGACATCAACTGAGGTTACTGTCGGCATGTTTGTCAAACTTCATAATGCAGTTTACTGTGGTGACGGTTGAAGAGTTTAAGGTCCAGTTTGTAAGACTTTGAGGGACATACTGGCAGACATGGTATTCATAACTGTTTTCTGTAGTGTATAATCACCTGAAACTAAGATCGTTGTTTTCGTTATCTTAGAATGAGCCGTTTATATTGAAATAGGGAGCAGGTCTTAGTTTATGGAGATGTTGCACCCCCAAAACAGACCAACCAAACACTAACTATGTTTACATGTTAGAAAAAGTCGAATTATTGTGTTAAAGGCCAAATGGCCAATTCCGAAATCACCAACATTACAACAAACTAAAGAGTCAGCAGGTCAGAAGTCAAAGGTCACAGTACACTGATTACAGCCGAGGCCCTTATATGTGGGAGCGGCCACGTATGAGGGATTTCTGGGAGCTGATAGTCCACGATTTCACAGAGGAATTCGGGATTGAAAACTTTCTCAGAGTTATGTGATGCAATAACAGCACTTGTAGCTCCTGCTGCATCATGAGGGAGCCAGTTCCTACTGACAAGCACGCAGACATAGCATCATGTGACCTAGAAAGGACTAAAAACGTGTTTTTATTGCAGTTTTGTGGAGTATGGCTTTTTCATATCACTTGAAATACCACCTCATGTGAGCGTAAAAACTTTTTTTGCAATAAATTGGAGGGTTTTTCCCCCAAAATTGACGTTTCCATTAGGTGTGTTTTATATTTGCAGTTTCTGTTTGCACAATTTGAGGGTTAATGGAAACCTGCCTAATGACATTTCGAAAATGTGATAAAAAATCATGATCGAAAAACAGCTAGATCTAGAGATACGAGAGCAAAGCAGCAGCATTTTAGTTTCTTTATTCTCATGTGGTTGTTCAGTTCAGTGTGCTGTTAAATCCTAAAAGGTCAAAATCAGTTGTTCTTAAAAAAAATAAATACATCTCATCGTGGTCAAACAGTGAGATATTCTTGTCCTCAGAGAGATAAGATCAGCTGGAGGAAACAGGAAGTAGTTTGACACTCAGACAGAGCGGATCTACCTTTACCTCCGATGACCCTGGTTCAGCTCATGACAAAAAGTTCCTGCTGGGAAGGAAGTTATTATTTTAGAGAGTCAAAACAAACCTGGCACATGAACAAACAGCCCGGCATCGGTCCGGCGCTTCGTTTCTCTCTGACATCTGTCTGCTTCTACCCATAAACCCTTGTGTTTGGGGTCGTTTCCTGCAGTCGGCTCGGATTACATTTGCTCTCGTAACAAACTGACTGACTCACGATTTTTAAGACCTCAGTTTAAATGTCACTGCTTTTACCTGGACAGACAAACCACACACAATGCACGTGTCAGACAGGCTTTTGTCCAGAGCTCAGATGGAAAATTGGACAAATGAAAATAAAATTCAAAAAAGCTGAGGCAGTGATATTTGATTTTTGTTTATTTTTTGGCCACATGGGGGCAGCAGAACAAAATGTAAACACAACACTGACATATTACCACCCTGAAAGGTACTGATGAACGTGTTGTCAAACAGCTGCCAGAGAAAGACAAATTTGCGTCCACGTGCTGAATTTTAGTCCCATATTCAGTTTTTTTGCTGCGTTCACATAATTAGATGGACGAAATATGGAGAACAGTCCACATATGAAAGGGCAATAAATAAAAAAAAAACCCTGAAATAAAATAATGTAATTAATTCATAATTTTATGTAACTTTTGATTAATGCTCAGTATTTGTCCGGCCCGTTCTCTTTCCCAAGTCGTCAAATATCGCTGTGTTTGTAGTGCATTCGGCATAAGATCAAGAAAGTGACCTTAAGAAAGTGCGAAAAAAAAAAAAAAAGGAGAAAAAAAAAATCTAAAAAAATATTATTTCAAAAAAAAAAAAATTATTATAAAATTAATATAAATTATAATTTAAAAAATGAATCTATAATCCCCTCAGGGTAATTGTTAGGTTTTTTTTGCAATTTCAGGAACATTTCTTGCCAAGTTGATAGTATATAGTTATAGTTTATGTCGTTTATATAACCTTGGGACTGTGTGATGTCAAGTGGTCCCGACAGGTGATTCAGGACAGCTGGTCACAGTCAGAAGTCCAGCCCCGCCCTCAGCCTGCGTCTCACCTCTGTCTCCTTCCTGCCGTCCTCCACAGGTACCGAGGCCAGCTGCGAGAACGAAGGCGAGGTCCTCCACATCCCCAACATCACCGACAACCCCTGCATCACCTGCGTGTGTCTGGTAGGAACAACTCGCCTCACTTTCTGACGTGTTGCAGAGCCGATGAGTCACCGCCGGCTGTTTGTTCTCGCCACCTTTACGTGTAACTGCTGCTTCAGCTTTTCCACTCGAGCTGATAAAACGACCTCTTACAGCGCTGATAGTGATATTTGTAAAGCTGATTATTGAGCTTTGTGTGGCGTTTTCTTATCCGAGGGTTGTGAAAGGTTTGTGACACAGCGACAGGACTTTGAGATGCAAGGTTGTGGCGGGATGTTTGGTGAGACGTGACGTGTGGACTGTTTACAGAAGTTACAGAACTTTTTCAGTAAAACAGAGCTGATATCTATAAGATCTATGAGTCAGCTTTTTATCAACATGACTAGGATAACATTGGCAACTTTGTCTTTTTTAAGTGATTTGCGAGAGCAGGCGGAGACTTTATATTCAGACTCCTGTTTTCTGAGGTTTTACAGTAAACTGTTGGTGAAACTTGAAGCGGGGATTGTTTTTGTTTGTAACACAGCGACTTTGAGATGCAACTTTTTAGGGGGGCGACGCTGAGTGAGACGTGTGGACTGTTTGATTTCAGGGTATTTGCAGAACTTTTTAAATAAAAAAGTAGAAAAGGGGTCAAAAATGTCTTCTGAGAATGTTTTGTGGCTCGTGAAGTCATGCTAGCAGGTTTTTTAAGTGGTTTGCGAGAGCAGGAAGACACTTTATAATCCGACTCTTTAACTGTTTTCTGAGGATTTACAGCAAACTTTTGGTGAAATGTGAAGTGAGGATTGTTTGTTTTAACAGACATGCCTGTCGTCACGCTGTCTTTGCTCGGCCCGGCTGTTAAAACCGGCCTACAAAACGTTAAGGGACGACTCTTTCCTGGAACATGTGCTCTTTGACCCCTGACCCCCGCAGCCCCCCCCATAACCGCTGTAGAGCTCTTTGTTTTAGGGGATGAGAATGAACCAACAAGGCTTTTCTGTGTCACTGCCTCTGCAGCGGCTGAAAGAGAGGTTTTGGTTTTTAAAAGGCGTCACATGACCAGAGTTTAGCCTGCAGGAAGCACGCGGAGCTGAGCTTTAGGCTGCACCGTGTGTGTGTGTGTGTGTGTGTGTGTGTGTGTGTGTGTGTGTGTGTGTGTGTGTGTGTGTGTGTGTGTGTGTGAGTCAACGAGTCCAAGTTCTTGTGCGTGTTTTTTTTTTTTTTTTTGCATCTTTGGTTTATCAGGGTTCCCACGGTCATGGAAAACCTGGAAAAGTAATGAAACCAGTAAAAAAATCAATGAAAGTTTTGGAAAAGTCATGGAAATGTGTTGTGTATAATATAAACAATGACCATGTTTAGTTTTTGTAGCTGACGACATAACGTTGCTCTAATGTGTGTCGACGTGTGACAACATTTTGGTTGTTTTTGTTTATTTTTGGGTTAGGGTTCCTTGTCTCCCTTCATGTCTGCCCATGAGGCATGTCAGCTAGTTTATTAAGCACTTTTGGCTTTATGTGAGGGGCATACAGCTTTAAATAGCCACATTTTGTAGTTATTTTACCAATAATTTTCAAAGAAAACCTGCCCTTCAAACCCATGATTGATGAGCCCATGATTTTTGGCAGTGCTAAAATGTGATTGTGATTAACTTTAAATATATTACATATAGAAACTGATGTCGATCCAGGTTTCAAAGGGTTAATGTGCCTTTATTTTCCATTTCTGAGAGCTTTACAGCTTTACAGCCGTTAAAGATGACAGTGGTTACTTGTCATGATTTAAGTCTCAAAGTTTTCTGATATAAAAATAATGGAGCAGGTGGATGAATATCACCGCTCGAGGCCGTTACTCGCCTCCTCTTGGCCTCGTTTCCTTATAATACGACACTATATGTCACCTTGTACATGCACAACTTTCAGTATCCAAACCCCAGCTCCGGATTGGCTGTTTTAAAGCTTTTGTTATCCTCTGATTGGTCGCTCTCTCGGCCTGCAGCCTGACTGAGCCGTCCTCTGTGTTATCAGGCAGACATCAGCCAAAGCCCCGCTGAATGCTATCAGTCATCAGCAGGCAATGGCCGGCCTTTCATCTCTGCTTTAACCCTCCCCTACACACACACACACACACACACACACACACACACACACACACACACACACACGCACACACATGCACACACTCATAAATGGACATGCATTCAGGGCTCAGTCTTTATTGAATTTAGTCTTTCTTTATCTCCTAAAACCATTTTCAACTAACATTCATGGCTTTTTTTAAATTTGGCTTCAAGCACAAACTCGTGTCATTCAGATATCAGCTCCCACTTTGGTCACCACATTTGCCTGTGGTGGTTGATTTTGAGTTTTTATTTTGTTTAATTTTATATTATTTTATTTTATTTGTCAAGAAAACAGGTCTGGAAAGCATGTTTTGTTTAATGACTTGATTTTTTTGGTGACTTTTTTTAAGTTGATTTTTTTTTTGAAAGGCATGTTTACTTTAAAAAATTCCATAAATACATTATTTATCACAACCAGAAATTATCAATGGATTTTCAAATTTCCCACAATCCTTGAACACATGATGTGGGATGCTAAAATTATGTTTGGATAGAGTTTGGATCTTATATGTTTAAAAATGGCCAGCAAGTGCGGTAAGAAAAAATCCCCAATATTTTCGGTGCTTGAAAAATGCTGGAATTTGATTATTATTATTATTATTATTATTATTATTATTTATAATTATTATTATATATTTTTTATTTTTTGGGCAATATTTCTATTATTATTTTTTTTATTATTATTATTTTACCTATATAGACAGGTTAATTTGCAGTATAAGAAGCAGAAACAGAAAGCAGAAAGCTTTTCTTTCTCTTTACCGTCTGTCAGTAGACAGACAGTAACAGTTTCGTGCAGCAAGAGGAAACATTTTGATCTTTGGTATCATCCGGGTTAAAGTCAGGTGAAACCAAACTTTTGGTAAAACGAGCGTTTCTAAGTGACTCCACTTCCTTCATCCTCCTGTGTGACTGCCATTCGTCTTTAGGGGGTTGGGGAGCCATCAGGGCTCCAGTGTCACTCACTCATGGAGGGGTCGGGGGTTTGGCTCTCCAGTTGGTCCGGAGTACCTGCTAATGGCTCCGTGGGTAGACACACACACACACATACACACACACACACACACACACACACACACACGTACAGAAGAGCCATTGTGTGGGTCGGGGTGAGGCCCAGGCGCTGTAATGGGGCCAGGAGTGGATGTGGCTGACAGACTGACTGACAGGCCGGTCGCCATTGACGATCCGTTATCTTGGGAGGGAGTCGGGCCATCTCCGTCACGCTCTTCATCGTTCTCCTCTATCTGTCTGTCCATCTCTGTGTCTTTTTCCACTCTCTCATCGGCTCTTCCTCCCCTCGCTCGCCCCGACGCCGCCTCCTCCTTTTCACTCCGTCACTCGTTGTCGTTCAGATTTTCTCTCACGAGCAGCGAAAACCTGTGAAAGTCTGCAGTTTGTTTCCTCTCAGCTGGAGTCTGTGCTCAGTTTCAGATCAGCTGTTTTTGTAGAAGGACGTCGTGTATTCGCTAAAAAAGACTGAAAATAAATATATTAAACATGCTGATAATAATTGGGATTATCTTCATGCAGGCGTGTGACAGCCCGTTCTAACGCCGAACTCGTCAAATAGTGCCGCTCCGTCAGTGCTTTCAGCGTACAAGTGTGACGCCAAAAGCCACCTCGTACGTCTCTTTGTTCCTCCTTTTTTAAACATTAATCTTCAGGTTGTTTTCTTGTCAATTTTTACTGATTTCTTGCAATTTGCTCATTGCCTTTTCCCATGTTTTTAAAGACAATTAAACCTTTTTGCTCAGGATGCAAAGGAAGTTTCAAGTTCAAGTTTCACCTACCTCCACGTGAAACATGCTCAAGCAGCATCAGATGAGAACGCCGTTTTTATCATACAATGGCGGACGGGTGGATGGCACCAGGCATGTCCACATGCAACGTGCACGGGTGGCATTACTTAACATCTTGGTTGGATGAAACTGGCCATGTGCGCCTGAAACGCTGAAGAACAGCGTCAGGTAATAACGGTGCTGATAACAGCCTAATATAAGGAGCATGAGTGCCCTTATAGGACGGGCGGAGAGGTAGATGGGCACCAAACCACCAAATTTTGTGGGGGAGTCCAGGGCTCGCTTCACGTGTGGATGTGTGTGGGGTTTTTTCTACACCTTACCATGTGCCTGTTTTGCATAAACCTAACCACTGTGATGATGCTGCGTCATCTCACCACGTCCATTTGTTGACATCACGGTGTGTAAAAACAGCTGATGCACAAGGACACCTAAAACGGCATAAGTAGACGCGGAAGGTCGCTGACAGAGCGGCACATGTGACGAGTTCAGAGTGAGAACGTGTCACGTGTGACATGTCTCGATTATGATTCTGTTTAAAATAGGCTCATCAAATGTAGAATTTTCTAATGAAAGTTTTGATCACGTTTAAAATTTCATTGTTTTGCATTTCAAATCAGTTTTTCAGTTTTAAAGTCCATATTAATAGGAAAGTTTTAGTACTGTGGTCTTGAAGTCATGACTTCAAAATGTTTAATATGTGAAATACAGTGTTTTTAAAGCGCAACACTTCCTACTTTCATCCACACGTCTGATATATTGATATATATATATGTATCAAATATTGTTGAGTCGCTGCACCTGGAACTCAACCTCAAAGTACTTTGGTGATATTTTATTTGCATTGGACACAAGTGGCATGTTAATTTTGACTGGATTTATTATGAGTTTTAATATCAGAAGTTTCCAGCATTGAAAGCAGCGCCTGACAGTGAGGAAAGAGGTCAAAGGTCACGGCGGCTCATTAATCGATCAAACAAACATTCCAGATGCAGAACACAGAAAAGTTTAACACTCAGCAGCTGAGATCGATCACAGAGGAAAAGGTCAAAGGTTGTTTCCTGTCAGTCTCTCAACTCAAACAGAAGCTGATTGATACATGAGAGGCGACCCGATAATCACCCGATAACCACCCGATAACCACCACATAACCACCTGATAACCACCCGATAACACCGAACCAACACCTGATCTGCTCTGTTTGAAACATCAAAAGTATCACTCAAACTTGAGTTATTGATCACATTTCAATTGATCCACAAATAACAGCAAACAGAAAACATCAGCTGTTGGAGGAAACTGAAACAAAAAATAATTTAAGTCAAATCAATAGTATAAAATTAAAAAGCATATCTATCGGGTTCTCCTGGTCGTCTCTTTTCAGGACATGTTCATTGTAAGTAAACCCTTATTCAGACTTTAACCCTTTGAAGCAAATTGCTTTAATTTCACTTGGAAACACGGGGTTAAAGGCAGTGAACAACTTGGCAAGAAATGTACCACAAACTGCAAGAGATAAGTAAAAGCTGACAAAAAAATGACCTGAAAATTAGTTTTAAGAACAAGGTGGATTATTAGAGAATGATCACAGAACTAGGGGAAAATGTCCAGAAAAACATATTTACAATTAATTTATTCGTACGCAATTAAATCATGTTAATTCATTACAGAAAAAATAAGATTTTTTTCCCAACTTTCAGAAATTTTAGGGGGGTCATTTTCTTGTTTTCTTTCTTTTTCTTTTGCTCATTTGCAGGTAATTTTTTTTGTAACTTTTGCCAATTCCAACAGCTTGGTTCTTTGCTTTACTTCAGATGTTTGCACTTACAGTACTCAAAAAAACCCTGTTTTTTTTGCTATTTAACCCTTCAGATTTTAAGCAAATTGCTTTGATTTCTTTAAAAGCATGAGGAAAAAGACAGAGAGCATCTTGGCAAGAAATGTCCCGCAAATTGCACAAAATTGCAAACTGACGGTGTTGCGTGCGGCCAGCTTCTGGATTTAAAGAGACCAAAGTGTATTTTTTATGTTTGTCCAAACTATATTTGCTGCCTTCGTGTTTGTGAGTTGTCTTCTCCTCCGACCAGCGGGGGGCGACGTTCTTATTTTGCTTCAGAAAAAAACGCACAGACTTCAACTTTCTTAAAAATCGACCTGTTGAAAGAATTTTCGGTTCCCAGCGGCGTTTCCCTTTCGCCCGGCTCGTCTCTAAGCTACTATGGCTCCTGCTCTCCGACGGGGGGTCGCGACCTGTTTGTTTAGGATGAATGGTGAAAGGTTAAAGGTC
This sequence comes from Plectropomus leopardus, assembly GCF_026936395.1. NCBI lineage: Eukaryota > Metazoa > Chordata > Actinopteri > Perciformes > Serranidae > Plectropomus > Plectropomus leopardus. Next base: position 34,135,683 of record NC_142186.1, on the reverse strand, counting down.
ATGGTGGCAAAAGGGGGTTTAAGGTTTGAGGGAGGTTGATGTCCAAGGGCTTAAGTGGGCCTTTTAGTTGAGAGCTCCTCTCCTGCGCTGACAGACGCTGACTGATCTCTCCATCCTTCACCCTGACACACAGACAGCATGAAGGTAGACCAGGAGGAGGAGCGAAGACTGCCAAAAGATTTTTAAAATCACAAAAAAATTTAAAGGAAAAAGTTAAAAAAAAAAAAAAAAGGGGGGAAATAGTTTTTTCCTACATAAGTCCAGGCTAAGCCTCCAGTGTCCTCAGATCCTAGAAACCCCCCTGTACGGCACACACTGTGGTCATATCAACTTTATTTCAAAAATATAATCAGGAAAATTGCTTCAAAATGAAACAAAAAAAAACATAATGATAAAAATAATAAATAAATAAACTGAAAAACAAAGTTCAGAGGATGTTTGTGATATTAAGGCAGTACATTTAAATTGGACAAAAGAAAGAAAACAGGAGAAAAGATGCAGTGGAGGGAGAGAAAGTGATGGATGATGGGAGAAAGAGGGGAGCAGGAGGTGATGATGAGGAGAAGCAGTGAAGAAGAAAATGATGAGGAGAACTACTGAACACTGTCGCCTCCTAGTGGCAGAACGCAACAACCGCCGCACAAATAACTGATCCACTGAAGAAGAAAAGACCATTTAACCCTCTTTCAAAAACACAGGAAGAAAGCGATGAACAAATAAAGAATAAAATACACAAAATTAGGAAGAAACAAGCAAAAAGTACATGAGAATTACATAAAAAATGAAAAAAAAGAAAGTTAAAGAAAAGACCTGAAACAAATGCTAAAAAATCAATAATAATTAATAATAAAGTAATTTTTCCCTTGCTTTTTTCTTTTTTCTCCAGACATTTTTCCTTAGCTATTTTAAAATAATTTTCTCAATGTACTTATTTTTTGCAATTTGTGGTACATTTCATACATACATTCATACATACATATATAGGGTGTGAAAGGTAAGTTTCTAAAAAACAATCACCCAAACTTTTAAAGACAAAACACAATGTTTTAAAGATTGCCAAAAAAAAAAAGCCAAAAATGGACCAAAAAAACAATTCCCAGTATTTTTTTTTTAAAGAAAACATGCCTTCCATACACACAGGCCTGCAGGTTTTACCTACACGTCCAAGTTAAGCCCCCAGTGTCCTCAAATCCCCTCTGTCCGACACACACTGTGGCCATTTCAACTTCTGACAGTTTATTCTAAAAGATAATCAGGAAAGCTGCCTCAAAAAAATGTAATAACAATAAAAACTCTCTGAATGTGGAGTCTGGACGTCTCTGATCGAACCCAAAAGTGTAATTCACGCTGAAATCCTCGTATCTGCACACAGTAGCTTATAAACACACAGACGCATAAACACTTTCCCTCTCTGACACACACACTTGTGAGCATACCGAGGCTTTATCCCACTGTGTGTGTGTGTGTGTGTGTGTGTGTGTGTGTGTGTGTGTGTGTGTGTGTGTGTGTGTGTGTCGGCGGGGTCATCACCCTCGGCGACAGAAAGCCGTCCAGTCGACCGGCCTTGGTGCCGCGTTGGTATGTTGAGTGTTTATAAGGCGTGGTGACCCGTTGTGACCTTTGACCCCGGTACAAGAGGGGGGAGGGTGTGGTGGTGGGGGGGTCACATGTACTAACACCACTTTGTGCAAATGGTTAACCGGACATGACCATGACGACCTAATTGTCCTCAGCTCTTTAAAGGACCATTCTGGTGTTTTTTTGTGTCCTTTTAACAGAAATCTCAGCTGACTGAAGCTGCTGCTGTTCTGCAGAATGATTTACTCCTGTGACGCGTAGGAAAGGCGTTTTTGTCAGTAGACTCCTTCATCACGCGTGTGTTTTTTTGGCTCAGCATCTTGGACGTCGTGTGTATTGATTTTTGTGACATCATCGTTATGAGGTGATAACAGGAGAGGTTTTACAGATCATGGAAACTGCATTACTGCAGCTTGATGATGAAGTTTTACTGATGAAGACGAGCTGCTCTCAACACAATCAAACCTCCTAAAAGATTTAAAATACAGAGCACGGTTGTCAGCAAAAAAGTACATTTTTAGGACTAGATGTTTAAATGATGGTAGTTTAGGAGCTAAAACTCCCAAAGCACCTTTAACAATAAAACTAAATTTTGAGAGTTGAGGGAATCTCTTGCGTTTCAGCCCCATCACAGGCGAAGGTCAGTGCTCGCAGACTGAACGAATAACAAGAAACAATTCACAAAGACTGCATCCAAAAAAATACAGAAGCACGAGATTCACTTAAAAATGTGCAAACCACAAATTTTTCAGCGTGCACTTCGTCTTTGTCAGAGTTTTGACTCCGAAACGTTCGCCCCTTTGAATTGTTTGCAGCATTTGCTGCTCAAAGATGAAATGCACGTGACTCTTTTTTTACCAGCTGCTCTTTTTGTCTGTTAGGGAACATTTTGCAGCTTAATTTTCCTGCGATGTGCCGTTCACGTGAAAAGACTCTGATCTCAGTGGTGTTTTGTTGAACGCAGCAGTGAGATGATGATGATGATGCTGCTGCTGCGGTCACATGATCCTGTGGGCGGTTTAGCACACAAGCGTCAAAGATATCCGATATGGAACGAGTTCAGATTAATCGCATATTGACTGGGATGGAGTCCTCATTTTTAAAAAAAATGTCCATTATCCTTAACAACAACATCAAATATGAACCCTGTGTGTGTTTGTGTGTGTGTGTGTGTGTGTGTGTGTGTGTGTGTGTGTGTGTGTGTGTGTGTGTGTGTGTGTCTGTCTCTGCCTGTGTCTGTGTGTTGGAGAGAAGGAAGGGGGGAGAGATAAATGAATTAATTAATTAAGTAATAAATAAATAACTACAAAAAAGAAATAAATACATAACTAAAAAAAAGTTTAAAATAAATACATTAAATTAAAATAAGTATTAATTAAGGTATATAAATGAAAGTTTAGCAAATTGGCTGGACTTTAAATTCTTTTAAAATCAGGGTTGGCCAAGAAGCAGCTTAATGAGAAATTGTCCAAATTTTGAAAAAACAAAACAAAAAAAGTAAAAGCCAACCCCCCAAAAAAGGAAATAATCTCAAGAAAGTGCAAAAAATATTAAATTGTATTACTTATTTATTTTTGTTCAGTAACACATTTTGAAATATGTAGTTTTCTGGACATTTTTTCCTATTTTTTTAAATAATGTTTTTTACCTTTTACCTCCTTGTCACCTTACTAATTTTTTACAGTTTACGGGACATTTCAAGTTGCTCATTATGTTTATTTGAAAGAAATCTACCCATTTTCAGAGGTTTAAATGCTTGTGAAAGTGGTCTAAATGCAGCACAGTGAAATGTATATTTATGTAGGTGTTTAAGGGTTAAATTGGCATTTAATCTGATACAACCTCTCCCACTGCCTCCATCGTGTTAACATGAATATGCAAAAGGAGATTTATCTCATTTTTTTTGTGTCTGCTGCTTCTTTAACTTACTGCGTCCCCTGTTTCCATCTCTGTCCTTCCTCCCTCCGCCTCTGTCATGACATCATCTGTCCTCGCTGTGGTTGGGGTTTAGTTGGAGCGCTGCTGCTATATTAAACCGCCCCCGATTTATTTTCGCCCTCTTTGATCCGTCCTCGTTAGAGCCGCCTGCCGCAGTGCCACAGGGCCACGGGCCCCGCCAGCCTCCACTTTATAAACCCTCACAGTGTGTAAAATAAAACACACACACACACACACACACACACTGAGCATGTGGATAAAACCAGCAGTAAAAGTTGGGTGTGAAAGTGAAGCGGATTAAACAGGCGCAGTGTCACGGTGCAGTGAGCGCTGATGACGGATACAGTGAGCCGTGTTTCTGGAGCTGACGGGAGGTTCGTTGAGTTGGTGTGAAAATTCACAGCTCAGCTGTGAAGACTGAGTCACTTTCTGCTTAAAAAACTCAAACTCCGAACCTGAGATGAAGTCTGATGGTGGAGCACAGAAAGGTGCGCACGTGAAAACTTGTCATGTAAACATTTTTTGGCTTATTCGTTCTGCAGCCGAGTTAAAACATTTCAACAATTATTGAAAGATTGGACTGAAATTGTGCACAGATGTTTATGTTCCCCTCAGGATGAATTGTTGATCTTCTGACTTTTCATCGAGTCAAATAATTTGTCTGATATTTTATTCTAGGTCCAATTATCTATAAATAACAAAACAAAAACAAAACTGCATTTGTTGCTGTCATGCAAATTTCAGCCAAATCTTATAAAATCACAGTATTTTTGAGACTGGATTATATATTTTTAACTTCAAAACTTCCTGTTTGACTCCCGTTAGTAAAAGTAAAAATTGAGTATTTTTAACAACAAACAATAAAACACTCACCTGTCTGCTCTCTCCTCCCGTCCTCCCTGTCTCTGTCTCGCTCTGTCTCTGTTTCTTTATGTCTCTGCCTCTCTCTCTCTCTCTCTCTCTCTCTCTCTCTCTTCTTTATGTCTCTATCTGCCTCTGTCTTTGTCTCTGTCTCTGTTTCTATGTCTCTGTTTCTGTTTCTTTATGTCTCTCTCTGTCTCTGTCCTGTCTCTGTCTCTCTGTCTCTGTCTCTTCATCTCTCTCGCTGCCTCTGTCTCTCTCTCTTTATGTGTCTCTCTGTCTTTGCCCCCTGTCTCTGTCTCTGCCCCTGTCTCTGTTTCTGTCTGTGTCTCTTTCTATCTCTCTGCTTCCGTCTCTGTCTCTTCATGGCCCCCTCTGTCTGTGTCTCTTTATGTCTCTCTCTGTCTCTGTCTCTGTGCTGCAGGAGGGGAAGGCCGACTGCAAACAGGAGAAATGTCCTCTGGTGTCAGAGGACTGTGCTCTGGTGGTGAAACAGACGGGAGCCTGCTGCGAGAGATGTAAAGGTAAGACAGACAGACAGATGGACAGTTGGACAGATGGACAGAGTTATATTGACAGGACTGTGGAGACTACATGAAAATCCTGAGTTGTCCTCTGATTGTCCACATTGAGCTCAGGAGAGGAAATTAACTCTTTGTGTGACATCTTTGTTAATTCCTTATTATTATTATCACAATAATTCAGCCGCAGCGACAACAGCAGCGTTCGGAGACGCTTTATTACAGGACGACTGTACCTGCAGCTGCAGACAGTAATAACACACCGCTAAAAAAACATCGAGATGCTAACCAGAGCCTCTCTCTCTACACACACATACACACGTACGCACACGCACACACACACACACACACACACACACACACACCCTTCAGGAACCACTTTATGCTCAGTACCTAAACAGCCAGACCTGAATATGACCTGTGGGAGCAAAACTGCGTTATTTACCTCATATATTCTCTCACGCGCGCACGGCGCGCACACACACACACACACACACACACACACACACACACACACACACACACAGAGCTGCAGGGTGTGGAGACGGTGCGGCTGATGGAGGGTTCACTGTTGGGTTTACAGGCCACAGAAATACAGTAACTTTTATGAGGCAGAACTTCCTCAGCGTACCTTCATCTCCTCCTCCTCCTCTTCTGCTCCGCTCATTGAAACATTTTATTTATTCGTTTATTTATTCATCTGTAGTATCCTCAGAGTTGCAGAAGCACAAAACAAGCAAAAATAGACTTAACTTACCTCATTATATGGGGATGGCGGCACGGCAGGTCCTCCTCATCACAGTGACCAGCCTGATGTTTGTTTTCTTAATCAACAGAAAATTATGTCGTTATCTCGAGAAAACAGGCTTCGTTTTCTTGTGATAACGATATGAATTATTGTCATCACAAGAAAAAACAGCTTTTTTTCCCGAGAGAATGAGAAAAATGAGCCGTGATCTCGAGAAAGCACATAGACACACACATAGACAGAGACACACACACACACACAGACAGAGACACACACACACTCACAGAGACACACACACACAGACAGAGACACACACACACTCACAGAGACACACACACACAGACAGAGACACACACACAGACAGAGACACACACACACTCACAGAGACACACACACACAGACAGAGACACACACACTCACAGAGACACACACACACCTATCCCTCTTCAGAGGCGCGGCCCTTTTGTTTGTGGTTCGGAGTTTTACGAGGCAGCACTTCGTTAAGAGAGGTGGAACGACCTCAACTCGGACTCGGAAAGCCCCTCGTCGCCACGACAACCTGTGTTAGTTTCTATTATGCGGTTGACTTGATGGCCACCGAGACCAAATTTAGGACCCCTCTGTGTCGCTGCTTTGGAAAAGTCCCAAACTCGTACATGTCATATCGCTGTTTTCTCACTTTGATGAACTCATCGACTCATTTTAAAGAGACTCGGAGCCGCAGTGGACCACTTTATTTGCTTTACTGCCGTCATTAAACAGTTTATGATGTAAGAGTTAAACTCGGCTATGAGTTTATTTAAAAAGATGTAAAAACACCACACAGTCTTTTTCTTGATGAGCTCCCTGATCAGTGACGGAGAGCAGACAGAGAGAGGAAGATGTGGTATGGGGTGATGAAGAGGACGCGAGTCGCGGTGGGATCTTCTGTCAGATGTGAGCTCCGTCTGCACTGATACACCGTCACAGTGAAGAAACAGATCAATGGCAGTGATCAGGTTTCATTACATTGATCTGAGACCTCTTACTGTAACTGGGATGAAATGAAGAGGCTTTTTATTTCGTGCTGAGTGGACGCTCGCTGGGTTTGGAGTCACAGACTAGACGTCAGACTGAGGCCGCGGCCTGATCAAAGGTTCCTCACTGAGTGAAATAACACGAAATATCATAATAAAAGCTGCCTGAATCCTCTACATGCTAAAGAAAGGAGCTTAAATGCTTCCTTTTTTTAATCTCCTTCAGCATGAGAAACACTGGACCGTTCATGATCAGAAGGCGGGTTTCCATTAACCCTCAAATTTCACAAATTTTAAAATTAGTCCAATGGAAACACATCAATTTAAAAAAAAACTCTTTTATCTCAAAAAAAAACTCACTCTCAGTATGTGAGCAGTATGTGCAGGAGCCACAAGCGCTGTTATTGCATCACATAACTCTGAGAAAGTTGAGCAGATCATCTGGAAGTCTTGATTCTACAATTCCTCTGTGAAATCGTGGACTATCAGCTCCCATGTATTAGGGGCTCGCCTTTCCATTATGGCAACACGCCTACATGGCCTTGGATTGGAAACAATGACGGCTAGTGCGGTGGCTGCGATAGACATAAAGCTGCATAAATACAGATCACATTATCAGTGCAGCCAGATGTTTCTTCCTGAGTCTCTAAGAATTCTCCTTCAGATCTTTTGTTCACCTCACAGCGTTTTCTATTCAAGTCCAAGAAAACTGTTTTTTTAAATATTCAGCCGCAGCCTTTAACTTCAGTCTGACTTAAGTCCAACTGACAACTTGATTTGAACTTGACAGAGACAAAAATAAATACATTTCTTCATCCCAAATAATGAAGAAAAACAAAATGTTTATGACTCTTTTCTTCTCTCTCAGGCTGCATGTTGGATGGACGATCTTATAACAGCTCTGTATCCTGGACCACCTCCACCAAACCCTGCATAACCAGACGCTGCCAGGTGTGTGTGTGTGTGTGTGTGTGTGTGTGTGTGTGTGTGTGTGTGTGTGTGCGCGTGCGTGCGTGCGTGCGTGCGTGCGTGCGTGCGTGCGTGCGTGCGTGAGTGCATAAAAACCAGAGGGAGAAAGGAGGGATGGAAGAGAATAACTAAGCAAGAAGGAAAGATGCATGGAAAAGAAGAAAGGGTTAAGATACAGGTAGAAGACAGATGGGCTGAACATGAAAAGACAGAGAGGAATTGGCAATGAAGCAAAGTTAAAGTAAGAAACATTAAAATACAGCAAAAAGCAGAATAAACAGTGTGAAAAATGACAGTGAGGAAGCAAGAAAAATGGAAATGAAAGATCAAGAAACAAAGTGTGATCAAAGGAGGAGGAAAAGAGAGGCGAGAAAACAAAGAGAAATGTAAGACGAGAGGCTTGACGGTCATTTTACCGAGATTTAAAACCTTCCAAATGTCCAAACTGAAGAAAGTTTTTCCTCGCTGGTTGTGACAGGAAGGTGTCATCACTGAGGCCGACGTTCAGTGTGTCGTCCACTGCAAGAACCCCAAAATCCACCCCAAGAAGTGCTGCCCCACCTGCCCCAGTGAGTACCGACCCCGTCTGAATCACAGTCACGTTTCTGTCTGTTTACATATTGTTAATTGTAAAATGAAGATTATTTTATTTTAAAATCTTTTTAAAGCTTATAGATTTTGCAGAAAATGCATTTTAGACATCCATCAAAGTAGTTCAATTTAAAATATCACATATCATGCAAATCATTTTGAAAATTATAATAAACTAAATCACAGAAACTGACGTGACATTTTTTGCATCCACAACCTTCAAAAATAGACAATTCAGTCTGAAAATATCCTTTTTTGGACCAGCTTTTGTGCTTCTGTAACTGTAAAACTCCTCTGGAAATGAGTGTCGTGTGTGTTGATAGACAGATGTGTGAGTGTGAACTGAAGAACAAGTGTGTGAGATGTGTCTGAAAATGACATCTCAACCTGCAGGTTGTATTTTCGAGGGTCGTCTGTACAAAGAGAGGGAGGAGTTCAGTCCTGAGGGGAAACCCTGCATCAAGTGCACCTGCACCGTGAGTACACACACACACACACACACACACACACACACACACACAAAATAAGTTATTTGTGGAGTCTCCTGGGAGTCGCAAACTTTTGGTTAGAACAACATCCTCCTGATTTTTTGCCTCCCTCCTCCCTCATAAGACAAACAAACCCTGCAGGTACGTCCATAAACACATACAGCATTAATGTGCTCTCACCTTGTTGGGGCGACCTGTTGGCTTGTGAACACGCACACACACACACACACACACACACACACACACACACACACACACACACACAGAGGTGTAACAGTTCTGCCTCGCTGACACAGAAATATTTTGCATTTACCTTCTTATGTGGATAAATTTGTTATTTCCTGCTCTGTTTCTCTGGAAAAAAAGTTGAGTTTTAGTTAATTAAACATGCCAAAGTAACAAAATTATTCTTTTTATTGTGACACTATTTTTAATCCTCGGTGTGTTTAATTGCAAACACAAATACAGTTAAATATTTTATCTAGGAGTTAAAGTTGAAATATAATAATTTCTTTAGTAATTTATCATTGTTTGTTGTACATAATCTGGAAAGATCAGGCAATGAACTCGCAGAATGTTACAATAAAACATTTGAACTAAACCTTTGCCAGGCAGATTTTAAATGAATGTATTTCCTCACCTTGATGCAGAAGATTTTCCTGCGGTCACTGCGTAAAGAACGTCACGTTAATCTAACGGTTGTGCTGTGGTTGTTTCAGGGAGGGCGGACTCTCTGCATGCGGGAGGTGTGTCCTGTTCTCTCCTGTCCCGCCCACCTCAGCCACACCCCGCCTGGACAGTGCTGTCCCCGATGTCTCGGTAAAGACCTGTTATTGCCTCTCTGAGCCGTCACCTGTGTGGCCGCTGATGTAAAACCTCTGCAGGAGCTTCAAAAACAAAGAAGTTATGATGATGTTTTTTTAACCCTTTAAAACATCGATTGAGTTTAGTTTTCTTGTGCTGCCTTTTAAACACTTTTTACACGAAATTAGAATTTTTCAAACATGGTTAGAAAAAGGTAATCAGTAGTTAAGCAAACTGAAAGAAATGAGTAAAAGGTAAAAAGAAAATGAGATTAAATTTAAAAAGACAAAGCGAACTCCTGAAACACAGAAATTGGACAGAAAGCTGTTTTTGTAATTATTATAATTCTGTATTTATTATTCCATAGTTATTGTGCCATTATTTGTATTATGTTTAAAGGGGGATATACTTGCTATTTCTTTCATTTTTTTTGTTTTTTTTCCCCCAGACTTGTTTTGGGGCTATTTCTTGTTATGTTAATAGTTGCCTTATTTCCTTCTTTTTTTTTCTTTTTTTTTTGAGAAATCAAGTCAATTTTGTCTTTAAAACATTTCAGTTTTGGAATTGTTGGTTTTTTGTGTCTTCTTTGTGATTTGGCGATGTCCAAAAATAACTCCCCCCCCCCTCCTCCAGGTCAGAGGAAGGTGTTTGATCTGTCTTTAGGTAGCTGTCTGTTTCACAGTGAAGTTTACGAGAACGGCACGTCCTTCATACATGACAACTGCACCACCTGCACCTGCAAGGTAACGACCGGGGCGCCAAACGCTCCGAGTTCTCTGCTACAGTTCATCTCCTCAGTGATGATAAATCCTATGTTACATTTTATTTGCACATATTATTGCGTTAATGTCGCTTTTTCTTCTTCCCAGGACTCCACGGTGGTGTGCAAGAGGCGGTGCTCACGGCCGGGGAGTTGCCACGGCGACCATTGCTGCGAGGAATGTCTGTCCTACGTGAAGGTCGAGGAGGTGAAGTACTGCAGAGTCCGCAACAAGATCTACAGGGTGAGACAGCAGAGGGAGGACTGGATGGATGGATGGATGGATGGATGGATGGAAACCTGCTGGCATATTTTCTTATATATAAATAAATATGAATATAAATATAAATATATAAATATTTGGTGATGTTGTTGTTTGAATTTTATTTTAACTTGTTTTATTTATTTATTTGTTTATTTTTTAAGACGATGGATTTGGAAGGCATGTTTTCTTTTAAAAGTTCTGATGATCTTTTACTATTTCATAAATATTTTTGGTGAAGCTTTTTGCTAATTTTTGTCAAAAACTTTATTATTTTTAAGTAAAGGGGTTCACAAGGCATGTTAGGAAGGTAAGGTAGATTCTTTTTGTTGTTTTTTTGGCTATTGTAGAAAACTTTAATATTTAGAGGGATTTTTTGTTGTATTTTGAACTGTATTGTATTTTTTATATATATTTTGGGTTTTGATGTTTTGCCCATGACAATGTGTGTAACACGGATGGATGGATGGATGGATGGATGGATGGATGGATGGATGGACGGACAGACGGATGGATGGATGGATGGATGGATGGACAGACGGATGGATGGATGGATGGATGGATGGATGGACGGACGGACGGATGGATGGATGGATGGATGGATGGATGGATGTGTTCTGACGTGTCTCTGTCTCCTGCAGGAGGGAGACATGTGGTCGTCGGTGAACTGCACGCTCTGCGCCTGCGTTAAAGGAAACATCGAGTGTCGGCCCAAACAGTGTGTCCCGATCACCAGCTGCCCCGCGGTGAGTGACGGCCCCATCAGCCAATCAGCAGCTTCCGTCCTGTTTGATCACGGAGTCAGAGCTGTTGTTTGACTCTGTCTCTAGGCAGGTTTCAGTTACAGATTTGCATAAAACTTAAGCACACTGAGCGTTGTTCTGCAACTTCTCCTCTGGTGATAACATCCCAGTAACCATGGCGATGGATGTTTAAAACATTAGCAGCTTTATTTCTATTGCAGCCACCGCACCAGCTGTAATTATTTCCAATCCATGGCCACGTAGGCGTGTTATGGGAGCGGCCATGTATGAGGGATTTCTGGGAGCTGATAGTCCACAATTTCACAGAGGAATTGTGGATTTAAAACTTTCTGATGATCCGCTTAACTTTTGAAGAGTTGTGTGATGCAATAAAACCTCTTTTAGCTCCTGCTGCATCATAAGGGAGCCAGTTCATACTGACAGGCACAAAGCCAGAGCATCATGTGACCTAGAAAAGACTAAGGAGCATTTCCATTGCAGTTTTGAGAAATATGGCTTTTTAGAATCACCTGAAATACCACCTCATGTGAGCATAAAAACTTGTAATAAGCAGTTTTTTTTAAGTGCTTCATGGAATGTTATCGCCAGCGGAGGGTCGTGTAATAATCCGAGAGAAGTTACTCAATGGAAACGCAGTCATCTCACAAATGTGTTTTATTGAAGTTTCAAAAAAATCGCTTGAAATTTGTGCAAATCTGTGATGGAGACCCACCTTCTGTCTCTGTCTCTGTCTCTGCTCTCTCTGTCTCATCTGTCTGACACTCACACTTTATGGCCTGTGACTAACGCCATCATTCACACTTCACACGCATGACGCCTCTAAACGGCGACGCCCCTCTGATTTACAGGCGGAGCGGCCAGAATCAGATTAAACCGTTTTGTTTTATTTTCTTTGAGTCGGTTTGATGCTTATTATTATCTGATAGATTTATAAAACACCTGTCCAGCAGATTTATGACAGATCGACTTTCCTGTCACCTCCCAGGACGTCTTGAAGTTTCTCCTCTATCGTTCAACGAAGGACATTACTGATCTAACACGCAGCTGAAGCGTGGCGTTCGCTGTCACACGGTCTCTGAACTTCTGACAGGAGAAAAGGTTTGCGCTGCGTTCACCTGTCGCCGAGGTCGCTCGGGGGTCGTCTGTCGGTCGGTGGGTGATGGAGTGGATTCCTCGCATACCGCCGGCCACTGGCGCTCACGCAGTCAAAGCTGTTAGTCCAAGTTCACACGCTTCCAGCGGTTACAACAAGCCCTCACCTGTTGTTTGTGGTCAGAGGCGGCGACTGCGGGCGGATGTAGGTGGTCTCAGTTCGGCCTCCAGTGAAAACACGAAGTTTCAACACGATTCAGTATTTTAAGAAAAATTCAACAACCTCGTTCTTTACTTTACCTAAGATGATAACAAATATTTTGGGGAGCAGCATTTCTGTTAAATTTGGGTTAAATTGGCACTAAATCTATGCAGGATTTAGGCTCTAGACGGTGGTGGCATGTGGTCACGAGTCACTCATCGGGATGAGGAAAAGTTTGAAAACTTTGTTCGTGAAAACCTGCGGGGATTCTGCATGTGGAGCCGGCAGCGTTCACACACAATCACCTGTCGGCCCGTTAAAGCGAACATTTAAAATAACATTACCTCTGCAGTGATGCGTGCACACAGACTCTCACACCTGTCCCAAGTTATCACCAGTGTCTCTCTCACAGAGGTCACCACAGCCCACAACGACAAACACACACACACACACACACACACGCTCTGCCATACCGTCATCCTGCGGTCAGCGGCAGGTCGGCAGAGTGTGTGCGTCCCTTTGGAGACAGCGTGTCTCCGAACAGCCTTTTGTCTATGTGACGTTTGAGTGACAGCAAAGAAGAGGTTCCCTATATTTAGGCCCCTGAAAACCAATCTCTGTCAGTGTGTGTGTGTGTGTGTATGTGTGTGTGTGTGTGTGTGTGTGTGTGTGTGAGTGTGTGTGTGTGTCCTCATTTTGTCAAAAGGCAGCCCTCTTCAAAGAGAGAGATCACCTTTTGTGCAGAGGTTAGGACTCTGGAGTTTGTATTGAGTGTACAGAGAGCGTCTGTATGTGATGACAGATGAGTGGTGTGTGTGTGTGTGTGTGTGTGTGTGTGTGTGTGTGTGTGTGTGTGTGTGTGTGTGTGTGTGTGTGTGAGAGAAGGGTTTCCCTGAGGCAACAAAAACTAAGTGTATGAAAGGGTCCTCTGATCTGCACTTCTGATGGAAGCTGAAACATACTACACACACACACACACACACGCACACATGCAGAGTTTCCTGTTACACAGACAGAGTTCAGCGGTTGAAGTTGGCGTTTCGGTGTCTTTGTGGTCGTCCTGATTTGACTGTGAACTTGTCAAAACGGGAACTTCTCCTCCGTTTCTATCTTTCATTTCTCCCACTTTTTTTGCAGACAAAAAGAGAAGTTTGTGTCAGTTTAACTGTTTGTTGTCTGCTTGATCTTTGGTGGACATCCACCAGATTTTTTTGCCTTTAAAATGTCATTTTGCAATGTTGTGTCTTCTGCTGGAAAACCTGAAAAATTCTATTTCATTTCACGTCACATGCTCGTCAGGAAATCAAACTAAAGATTTAGTGGCATTTAGTGGTGAGGATGGTGAGGAAAGCGTGAAAAGCCAAAACTGTGATCAGATTCGCAGCGCAGCCGTGACGCTGCAACATAAACCGTTTACAGAAGTAAATAGTTTCCTCAGATCTTTTCTCCTGTGATGTTTCTCTCCACCAGTCTGCGTTCTGTCTCAGATTTTCTGTTTTTCTTTCATCACTTGTCATGTTCAGATGCTCTGCCATCTTTTCGTAATGCGTCGAGTCCCTCTGCGAGTCTCTAACGCTGTGCATCTGCCTCGTCTCTGCAGAATAAGATCCTGAACAGGACCGGCTGCTGTCCAGTCTGCACTGAAAGTGAGTAAGTCCTTCTTAACCCTCCGGCCTCCTTTTTTACCAGAATTCTCTAAACCTTAAACCTTTGAAACCTGAACAGTTTGGGTTGATTTAATTAAAAAAATATGGGAAGAAGGAAATAAAAAAAAACAAAAGAAGAAATGACCCAGAAATTAGCAAGAAACTAAGTTAAAAAAAAAGTACATAAAATTACACAAAAAAAGATTAAAAACAAAGAAAAAAATAAATAAGGGAGAGAGAGAGAGAGAGAGGAAAATTACATGGAAAGGTGCTTAAAAATAATTTTGTAACATAATTGTAAATCTGTAATTTTGATATTTATGAATTTCATTTCACTCATTTTAATTATAAGGACAACATACATTCATCAACATTTCTGTAAATGTGTCAGTTTTAGCCATCTGGCTAATTTTCACCTGTAGTCCTTCTGCGAGATGTTTTGAAACCTAGAAAATGATCATTTTCAATAGAAAATATTGTTTTTCCGTCACTTTTTTCTCTATCCCCCTGATTTTATTTATTCTTCATGTGTTACTGACTTTATTTGATTTTGCTTTGTTAAGCTTCTTTGAGTATTGTGAAAAGCGCTCTATTAATAAAATGTGTTTTTCTTATTAGATATTTTTCACTAGCTTTTTTTTTTTTTTTAAAATCTTAATTTACTAATTTCTTGAAATTTGTGGAACATTTATTACCAAAGTTCCTTATTGCCTTTTTCCCTGTGTTTTTTAAATAAATCACACCAATTTGCTCATGTTTTAAAGGTTAAATACATCTAAAAGGCATCTAGAAAAGAAAAGTGATGATAATCCAAGTTTCAAAGGGTTAAAAAAGAAAAAGAAAAGTCTTGACTTTGAGGTCTTTAAGTCTTCAAATATTTGAAATATATTTCTGCAAGTCTCTTAAATTGAATTTGTGTTTTGGTGCATCTGTGAAATCAGATATGGATTATTTGTATGGATTTATATTTCGTGAGGTGATCAAAGTAAAATCCAGAGGAAATAAAAACACGTCTCGGCCTCTGAAGCTTCAGCGGAGCGTTTCCCACGACTGTGAGTCCGACTGTGGTTTTACCCTCGGATCATTTCACTTTGGTTTTTGGCTGCGACCTGCAGCGAACATCAGCAGAAAGCTGAAAACGCTCCAGTTCAGGAGAACAAAGACTCATAAACTCTGTCTTCATAACGTGGAGTTCAGTTCAGTTTGTATCAAACCACAGATCCGCTTCTGTGTGAGCCACATTATCGCCTCATATTTCACCGTTTATCATAAATGATCTTTTTGCTTCTGGCTGTCAGGCATGGACGGATCCTTTTTAAGCCTTTACTTTGTGATAAGTCTCTTGCCATCCCGCCATGTCAGAGACGTTTATTTTTATGTGTCCATCTGCTGGTATTTTAAATTCAAACGGCAGACATTTTCCCATTACTTATTTCTGTTTCTTTTGGTCGTTCTTTCTCCGTCTTCATGTGTCTTTGTCTCTGTCTCTCTCAGAGCCGGGTGTTTGCACGGTGTTTGGCGATCCTCACTACAACACCTTCGACGGCAGGACCTTTAACTTCCAGGGAACCTGTCAGTACGTGCTGACTCGCGATTGTGGCGGCGCCCCCTCTGGAGGACCAGGACATAACATGAACATCAACAACCCAGAGTCCACCTTCATGGTAGGACGAGAATTTAAGTTTAGGATACCAAACGACAGTGATGCTCAACTTATAACCGACGGGCCAAATCTGAAAATCCTAGAAATGTCCTAAAATCTGAAAAATTTCCTGAATTCCTAGAAATGTCCTATAATCCTAGAAGTATTCTCAAATTCTAGAAACATCCCTAAATTCAAGAAATGTCCTGAAATCCTAGAAACGTCCAAAAAGTCTAGAAACGTCCTATAATCCCAGAAATGCCCTTTATTGCAATAAATGTCCTTAAATCTAACAGAAAACCCATGAAACAAAACAAATGCATTTTCCAAAAAGTTGGAGGAGTCTTTTTGTGTGACAGATGAGACGTTGAAGAGTTATGTTAAGAGTCGTCTCATCTGTCCTTTGGTTCTGTGTTTGTTTGACCATCACTGTGAATCCACAGATCGAAGATTTAGGAGTTTTTTTTTCTCTGTGCGTTCTCCAGGTGTTGGTGAAGAACGACGCCCGGCGGACTCGCTCCTTCTCCTGGACTCAGTCTGTGGAGGTGCGGCTTGGAGGTTTGACCCTCAGCCTCCACCAGCACCTGACGGTCCGCAGGAACGGCACCCGCATCGCGCTGCCCTACCACGGCCCCGGGGTGCACATCGACCTGGACGGGTACCTGCTCAAACTCACCACCATCGCAGGTCAGCACACGACTCCCAGCCAATGCACACTTTTTCAAAACTGAAGTACGAACAACTTTCCGACATTTAGTTTCAAACATCAGTAATGTTAAATAGAAAATCTCGATGTCCACTTTTTTACTTTATTGCAGCAGTGCAGCACTTACATAAAACTTTATAAAAAAAACATTTTGTGTGTTGTATTTTCAGGTAATTTTCCTGAAACTTTTAAACTTTTCTGGGCTGTGCCTTTTTAAGTTGCTTGACCCCCACCCCCCCCTTTTTTTTTTTTTGCACCTTGACTTACGATTTTTTGGCAAACCTGAAAACAGAAACCCAATGTCAATTTTGACATTTCTTGCTGAATTTTTCTGCAGTGACTAAGACGTGTCAAGACTCAAACTGCTTAAATAAGAACTTTAAAACCCACAGGTTGCACTTTTCTCCGTTTGGTTGAGGGAAACAGAAGAATTACTGTCAGTCTGAAGCTTCTCCTGTCGCCTCCTCCTGCAGGTCTGGAGATCACGTGGGACGGAGACAGTTTCGTGGAGGTGGTGGCCGCCCCCCACCTGCGAGGACGCCTCTGCGGCCTCTGTGGCAACTACAACGGCCACAAGCGCGACGACACCATGGGAGGCGACGGCGTATTCAAGTTCGACGTGGACGAGTTTGCAGAGTCGTGGCGAGTGGAGGGAAACGAGGTTTGCTCCCAGCAGCCCCCGCCCCGCCGGCCAACCTCCTTCCTGTGTCCCGGCAGCGTCAAAGTCAAATTCCGCGCCCACCGGGAGTGCCAGAAGATCAAGTCGTGGGAGTTTCAGAAGTGCCACCGTGTAGTCGACTTCGCCCCGTTCTACAGGTCAGAGGACAGAGTCTCGCTCTGACGCTGAGTGAGCGCGAGTGATAATTAATCATCTGAAAGTGTTGATTGTTTTACCTAAAATCTCCATTAATCCAGGCTGAATACCTGCCGAGCTTGTCACATGTGACACAAGATGCATAGTTTATAAATAATTTCATAGAGTCTCTGTGTTTTTTTCTGCTGGAAGCTCGTGACTATGCTGTTCCAATGCTGCTCTGTGAAATGTCCTTTAATCAAGAAATTTCCCAAAATCCCAAAAGGTCCTTAAATCCAAGAAATGTCTTAAAATCTTAGAAATGTCTTTTATCTTAGAAACACTCTTAAATCCAAGAAACATCCTAAAATCCTAGTAGTATCCTTAAATCCTAGTAATATCCCTAAATCCTAGAAATGTCCTTAAATCCCAAAAAGGTCCTTAAATCCCAAAAAGGTCCTTAAATCCTATAAATGTCCTAAAATCCAAAAAAAGTCCTTAAATCCACAAAATGTACTTCATTCCCAGAAGCATTGTTAAATCCAAGAAATGTCCTGAAATCCTAGAAATGTCCTGAAATCTCCCAGCAGCCCCGGCCCCGCCGTCCAGCCTGAAAACACAGATGTCTGTAGCTCGACTGTTCATTACAGCGCTGATATTTTATTACATAACAAATCCAGGCGGACCAGAAATGGTCAAAAATGTTTTAGGGCTCAGAGGGTTTTGAAAATAACGACCCACCCACGTCCAACAAAGTGCTGAAAGTCTCGTGTGTTGGTGCTCTCTGCAGGTCGTGTGTGACGGACATGTGCGAGTGTCCCGTCCACAAAAACTGCTACTGTGAGTCCTTCATCGCCTACAGCCGAGCCTGCGAGAGGGAGGGAGTGCCCGTCCTCTGGAAGGCCGACACCGCCTGCATGGGTGAGTGACGCGGGGTTATGACATTTCTGGAAAGGTTATGAAATTAGAAAAACTGTTTTCCAGGTCTGTAACTGGTTTGAAATTAACCCTTTGAAATCTGAATCAGCATAAGTTTTCTTGTGCTGCATTCAAACATCTTTCGCAAGCGATTAAAATTTTTGAAACCAGAGACAACTAATATGATTTCAGTCAAAAAAAGGTAGAAAAAAAAAAGAGAAAATCATCAGCTTCAGTCAACTTGACACGAGTGTCCTGAAAATTTAAAGATATTAGTAAGAGGTGAAGGAAAATGAGCATATAGAAAAGAAAGAAGAAAATGACTAAAAAATGTCCAGAAAACTATGTATTATTATTATTATGATTATATTATCTATTTTATTTCACTATTATTTATTTTATTTTAATTTCTCAGCACTTTTCCCCCAGGCAATTTACTTTTTTTTAAATTAATTTTTTTCTTAATTTTTTTTGCTAATTTCCAGGTGATTGTAATTTGTACATTTGTACTGATTTCTTGTGAAACTTGGGGTCATTTCTCATTAGGTTGCTTATTGCCATATTTCCTTGTTTTTGGAAGAAACCAAGCCAGTTAGCTTAAGTTTCAAAGGGTTAACAGAATGTGTAGTAAAGGTTTTGAATTTAAGTTGTTTAAAATATGTTTATACAAATCCAAAAACATGTCTAAGGTACACAAAATCCATCCCTTGTATTACGAATTAAAAATCTAGTGCTGCACTGCGTGGTCATTGAAACGTCGTTAATATCATGTGATACACAAAGATCTTTTTTTTCTTTCTTTTTTTGTTGTTTGTTTTTGTTTTTTGTTTTGCACTGCATGGATTCACATTGTTTTGTTGCTGATTGTCTGCGAATGCTCGTCTTGTCCATAACTGCCTTGTCTGCCATTGTTCTTATATTGTGTATAACTGTATTGCCTGCTGATTTTTACTACTTTTAATACTTTTAATACTGCGTCTGTTGGCTGTTGTTTTGTTCTGTCGTGTAAAATTGTCTTCTTTGTGTGCTTTTAACACGCTAACCATTTGGCTTGTTTTATTTTCATGTTTTCATTCATGCTGTTAATGTTTTGCATGCTTGTCTCTGTTTTAGTGGTTATCTTAACACCTGGTTCAGGGACAACAGCTGAAAATTAGTCTTTGGCTAACACAGGCACATTTACAGCAATGTTTATTATTATGCATTGTCCCTTTAAAAAAAAAACAAACACATAAAGATAGAAAGAAACGTGAAAGTTTAAAAGTTCACAGTGGGCTATTACTGATAGGATTTTATGACATAAAACAAAACAAAACGTCTCTTCAGCTTGTGTTTACCACAGAACTTATTTCCAACGTCCAACCAAAACCACGTTAAAAAAACACAAAACACTGACTTTGAGAAGAGGGAAAGTGCTGAAATGCCAGTTACTCCCTGAGGTGCTGTATTTTTACTGCAAACAGAGCTCATTGTCAGCCGTTCTCTAACTGGGAATGTTGGCAGCTATAGGAGAAGTAGACCTACTCAGAAGTTTTTAATTCCTGAGTAAAATGATTAACAGCACAGAAGTTTGACAGAAGTTGAAGTCCGAGTCCTGCAGTCAGGAGAGGTTGGCCTGTTATCAGCACAATGTGCTTAAATTTACCTGAAGTTTGTTTAAGATGGAACTTTTAATTTTTTATATAATGCTGGAAAGTTTAATCAATAATAATAAATCACGTTTATTTCACTCCAACACACCGTGGTCACATGAACCTGTGTCAGTGAACTATGAGGAAAAAACAAACCACCAAAAAAAAGAGCAAAAAGAGAATTATTCTTTAATCGTTATCAAAGTAAAATGTTCAGTTAATCGTGATACTGATTTTAGGTATGAGGCTCGGACCTTTGCTGGGAGGAAATTTTAGTAACTGGACCTCTTTGAGTTTTAGTTAAATAGGTCCTCCAGTTGGTGATGCTGTTCTACAGTGTATTTGTCATGTTCAATGTCTGACAGAAAATAAATATTTAAACCTAAATTAACCTGATGATATCTTCATATCTCAGGAGTCAAAGGGAACCTTTAAGCTCGACAGAAATAGTGATTTGATTTATATCGTGATATATATATCGATATCGACTGATATGAAAAAAAATTATCATGATAAGACTTTTTTCCATATCGCCCAGCCCTACTTGAAACCCTAAAAATGTCTTAAATCCTATAAATTTTTTTAAGTACTTGGAAAAATCCTTGAAGCATCCTAAAATACTAGAAATGTCCTAAAATCAGAGAAACGACTCAAAATCCGAGAAACATTTTAAAGTTGTAGAAGTGTCCTAAAATCTTAGAAAGATGTTTAGTGTTGCAGTGACTGGCCCCCTGCAGTGACTGGCCCCCTGCAGTGACTGGCCCCCTGCAGTGACTGGCCCCCTGCAGTGACTGGCCCCTGGCCTCCTGGCCTCTTGCAGAAGTGGCCCCCAAACAAAGCGAGTTCTATTTCCTGCTGTTGTATTTTTAAGCGAAAAGATAAAAATGATCCGCTGGCTGAGGTCACTCATGATGTCAGATCAACTTTTAAAATTTATCGAGCTGTAAATGACGGAAATGTTGGTAAATGTCTGTCACGGTGTTTTTATAATGTTTAACTTTTGATGAAAAGAGCAGTTCATCCAAAATTCGCTGGTCAAACTGTGATCATGACATCATCAGGCGCATCAGCGACCAGCGCCACATCGAAACATCATCACAGCTGATTTCTCACCTTCCCTCCCTTCAGCCACCCAGTGCAAACACGGCGCCGTGTACGACACCTGCGGGCCGGGCTGCACCAAAACCTGCGACAACTGGAACGAGATCGGGCCGTGCCACAAGCCCTGCGTGGCCGGCTGCCACTGCCCCGCAAACCTGGTGCTGTTCCAAGGACGCTGCATCAAACCCACCGCCTGCCCCGGACGGTGACCCTGGCGGGAGGGGGGCGGCGAGGTTAGGGACGGTCATTCATCGCTATCAGGGGCCCAAACAAGCCGAGGAGGGTTCAGGAGGACGCAAAGGGGTTCTGAAGTCGACAGATCAGATGTGACAAAGCACTCAGGGTCCGGATCTGTGTGACTGCAGAGAGACGGTGACTGAAAACTCGCCGGACCGGAGGCTGATCCTCGCCGCCACGACCTCCGTGTGCCTTGTGTAATACTGCGTACTGTCACGTTACCAGTCACCGCCGCCAATTTCAGTCATTTTGGGGAAGAACTGAACTCCCAGGAGAAAACTCAGGGCCCCAAAGAGGAGATTTTAGTCTCCACCTTCTGAGGAACGTTTGACCGCGCTGCCATGGACCCTCAGGACTCCCTCTGGAGCCAACATGGCGCCCAAATTTCTCCCACAAACACTATAAAGTGGGAAACTCAAACTGATCTCTGCTCCATCATTTCATACTGTAAGCTAGCCAGATTTATATGAAAGACAGACAGCTTTTATATTATTATTGTTCTAATTAATATTAATATTATTATTATTTGTTGTTGATGTTGTTAATTTATATATCGGTCAGGTGACACGTCGTAGCAAGAGCCAGAATCATGAATATAATTGCGTTCTAAATGATTTAAAGGGAAACAAAAGCTATTTATGTATTTGTTGTGTACTTTTGTGTTGTTGTTTGAAGAGAAATGTGACTCCGTTTGTTGTTGTTGTTGCACCATCGCAGGGAAAACGTACTGTATTGTGTTTGTGCTCCGTGTACACGTTGATGTGGTTCCTATCAAACTGAAGGTGTTCCTCTAAGCATATGTTTCACTTGACGATTATTATTTAAGACCAGCAATATAATCTTTTATCGAAGTTCATCTCTGACTGCTGTCTTTACTTTCTTCAGTGCTTAAGGGGTTAAAGACTTTCAAAGACAGGGTCCGACCCCAAAGGTTGCCAGTTTGAATCCCTTAAAGGAGCTGGAGAGATCTGGAGCGGGAAAACTGAAATCTGGCGTTGTTGTACCTTTGAAACGTGGATCGTCATCACTTTTCTTTTGCTGCATTTTGACGCCTTTTACAAGCATTTAAAACTGAAAAAAGGGAATATTTTCTTTTGGAAACATCAGAAAAAGGCAATGAGACACTCGGAAGGAATGTCCAATAAATTGTTATAAATAAGCAGATTTTTTTTTTTAAGTAAGGGAAAAATATTAAGATTTTTTTTTTCTAATTACTATAATTCCATATTTTAAATTATTTTTCTGAATAATTTTTATTGTAATTTTTAAGCTGTTTTTTTAGGCCATTCTTTGGTTTTGTTTTGAGTTTTTTCTTAATTTTTGGTTGTTTTTAAACTTTCCCATTTGTTTGTTTTTTGTGCGCTAATTTTCAGATAATTTTCTTAATTGTCCTCATTGCTCTGTTTCCATGTTTTTCTAAGAATTCATGCCAATATTCTGGGGTTTCCTAAAAAAAAGGATCAACAAAATTTTAAAAATTCAGTTTCATTTTTCCTACTTTTCTCTAAGCTTTGCTTCTTTCTTGTGAAATAATCTTTTCCCTTTTAGGCGTTTTTCAAAGGATTAAACAATCTGAGAAGTGAAAAAAATCACTTTTCAGCTGACCTGCTCGCTTGCAGACATGCAGCCTCTGATGACGGATTTCAAGGATCAGTCGAAGAAGAAAAGTTGAAAATGTTGTACAGTCTCCAGGATTTTTTCAGGATTTTTTGGGTGGGATTGTTGCATCTTAAAATGCCTGATTTCATGGCAGCTTTTCTCAAGAAATTGCAATGCATTTGTGATGCTTTTTGTGTTTTTGTTTTGTTTTGCGTGTAATTTTTTTTGCAATGAAATTTGGGAGTAACTGATAATTCACAAAATACTGAAAGCAGCTTGTTCCAGTGAGAATAAAGCTGTTCTGGATTTGTGATTTTTACAGTTATGTTCCCACAAACCTGCATATTTAATCTAACTCGCTTTGATTCTTTCAGCACCTGCAGCAGATCTGAGGCCGCAGATCTGAGGCGGCAGATCTGAGGCCGCAGATCTGATGCAGCAGATCTGAGGCCGCAGATCTGAGGCGGCAGATCTGATGCAGCAGATCTGAGGCCGCAGATCTGAGGCCGCAGATCTGAGGCCGCAGATCTGAGGCCGCAGATCTGAGGCCGCAGCCTCTGGGATTTATCTTGTTTGTCGTTGATGCATTTCAGCCGTTCTCTCAGTGCGTTTTGCAGAAAAATGTTGCGACAAAGGTCACACACAATGCAAAACTGTACTCTAATCTGGTCGTTCCCAAACGATGGGCCGTGAGTCCACTCTGAATGGAAACAATGTCAAGTTCGTGAAAATCTGGCTGGTTTTTTTTTGTTGTTTTTTTTAAACCCTCACCAAGGCTACAAATATTTTTCCTTAGCCCTCCCTGAGTAACTCGGGGAAAATGCATGGAGTGTTTTTCCCACTGATTTTGCAAATTTAGAAATCACATGATAATATTTGTTTTTAACATTTCTGGTGATTTTTATTTCAGCGGGCCTGCCGTTTAGAAGGCATGTTATCTTTACAGATTGCCCAAAATATTTAGAGCAAAAAAAAATGCAGAAAAATTTAGAGGAAAAGAAATATTGCAAAGTTTTTAAAAACTACCCAAAATTTTAAAGGAAAAAAAAAAGTGATATGCTCATGTGGGACTGTTGGAAATTTGAAAATGGTATTTGTTTTTAAAGATTCTGGTACATTTTTATTTCAGCGGACCTGCAGTTTGGAGGGCTTTAAAAATTGCCAAAAATTTTTAGAGAACAAAAAAAATATTGCCAAAAAATTTTAAGAAAAAAAAATCATCACTATTTTTTTTAAATTACCAAAAATTTTAAAGAAAGATAAAATACAAAAAAAAAGACAATTCTCACAATGAAGAATGAAAACATCTATTTTAAATACATTTGCACACTTTTAATACACTTCAAATTTGTACAAACATATTTCGCATAAACGTATGACTAAAACAAAAAGATGAGAACTAAAAATGCAACAAAGTCCGCTCGACGGCTGAAGTTTGTTACACATGAATACCAGAGAGGAAAATTTGACCTTTTTGTCTCGCTGATGGTTCAGTCCTCACGAAGAAGGAAGGAAACACAGTGACGCGACACTTTATGTGCAGACACAAGATTGTGAAAACTGTCGTGGTTTTGTTGAAGTACTTTTTGGTCGATCAATAACAGTTTACTCACAATCACCTGTTTTCTGTGAGCTCACAAATCAAAGATGAAACATGATATAAAACACCAGCAGGAACATTATTTTAACATCATGACAACGTTCCCGGTTTCATTCCAAAATGCTGCAAAACAATTTAGGTTTGTAAAACATTTAACCTTCATTTGTAAATATTAGTATAAAACACTTTAATTCAAGTGTTTAATTTTAATTTATTTTCTTTATTTATTTATTTTTACCAGAAAACATTTATAGAAGCAGACGTTTGATAAATGACGCAGGTTATTAGACAGTTTTGGATTTAAGCTGCCAGTATCGTATTTTGGTAAACCAGCTTTTTTTAAGCACGATGCTGCGTTCAGTCTCGAAAAATAGTAGCAAAATGTTTATTTATGTTAAAACGGTGGTGCTTTGAACACTCCCTTGTACACTGTGTCACAGTGTGTTACAAGTGTGTATTTAATTAGGAGGAAACATCCCTGTAATTTCCAGGGCATTTATTAGTTTTGTTTTCTTCTTCTTTTCTTTTTTTGCTTTGTTTTTTAATTTATTTTAAGGTCATTTTCTCGTGTATTTGGTTGTTTTTTTGTAAAAGGTCTTGCAAATGTTTAATGATCATTACTTCTTCCTTTGCTCATCACCATGTTATCATGTTTTTGACAGAAATCAGGCCAAATTGCTCAGATTTCAAAGGGTTAAACTTATTTTGCATGTAGTAAGAGTGCAGGCATTATTTTTATTTATTTTTATTTTTATTGCCTTGCTCCTGCATGATGTGCATAAAACTATTTTTCGTCAACATTTTTTTAATTTTGTAGATTCTTTAAATGTTTACCAATTGCTGAAATTAATCACGATTCAGTTTTTTCACCTTTGAATTTGTCAAGTGACAAAAATATGAAGGTGTTGGTGAAATGTTTTGGCATTTTGTAATGAAACTCTGTGTGCTGCTGTTTTGCATTAATAATGATATTCTGTACAACCAGCAAAAAACTGCATTCACTGACAGCAGCTCAGAGGAACAATCACTGACTTTGTATAAACGCCATAAACAGTCTCAGATAAAAAACAAAATGTACACACAAACGTGACACACACAGACGTGACACACACAGACGTGACACACACAGACGTGACACACACAGACGTGACACACACAGACTGTAACACTGCGAACGCTCCCGCTCCATGAGTTCAACTCTTTGGCATTTTCTAAAAATGACACATTCCCCTTTATTTCCAAACCGAGATGCTGTAAGGTGTAAAATGGTCCTTTCATTGGAGTTTTGTATGAAACTATGGGATGTATTTATATCGACAGCAACAAGCAGCGAAGATAGGCCGAATGTCCCGAAAAGTAAGACAGTATTAAACGCTGAAATCGCTAATATTGTAGTAAACCCTCTGAAACCTGGGAAAACTGTCTTAATTTCCTTCAGAAACGTGAAGAAGGCAATGAGAAACTTCATGTGTCCCAAAAAAAAAAAATGTCTACAAAAAAACTTCTGAAAATGATAATAATTCTATAAAATAATGTCAAAGATATAATTCTATAGCTGTAAATGTAGTTCTTTGGACATTTTTCCTGCCTTTTTAAAAATTGATTTTCTAAATCTACTAAAAGCAGAATCGATCCAGGTTTCAGAGGGTTCGTTTGTGGTGTGTGTTATCCTACAGTTTGGAGCTCTATTTTGTCCTAAAATCACATTTGGATTCAGAATTAATCATAACTGGCCAAAAAATGTAGCTTGAACTGACTGTTGGTGTATTTTTATCACTCGTGGGAAAAATAACTACAACTTTGCAGATCGAGCAATAATTAGTGCATTAGATATGATTTCTTACCTTTTTATATTGATTTATTTTTGCAAGGCCAGCACTAAAAAGCACACATGATTAATTTACACCAATAATTAATGTGCCGACATTTTTCTTGTTCAATCTCAAACTTTGGGACAGCGAGCCCGGGATTGTGGAGATTTTTTTAGGAAAACAGTAAGCATTTTGTAATTTCTCACACTGCAGTCTTCTGAATAATACATCCATGTGTCGGCTGTTACATTTTAGGGCTTCTTCCGTGTTTTGGGGTATTTTCTGCCCCCTAGTGGTTAAAATAGAACATCACATGATGTTCAAATATCTCTAACTTTGCTGCAAACTTTTAAGAAATCATGCGACATGACCCGATGTCAGAGATGTAAATCACAGAAATCACTACAGAAGCGACCTGAGAGTTAACCCTTTGAAACCATGAGCTATTTGACCCTTTTTAACCCTGCACAAACTGGTTTGGCTTCTGTCTAAAACATGCGATGATCAACTTGGCAGGAAACGTCCCACAAATTGCAAGACATTAGAAAAGTACCTACGAATTAATTTTTAAAAAAAGAAGAGGGGAGTTATGTTAGAAAATTATCCAAAAACTAGGAAAAATATGTCCAGAAAACTGTATTGAAAATGATAATAATTTTATATTTGAAATTATGTTACAGCATGTTTTGTGAAAATATGTTACAGTGCTTTTTTCGAACAATTTTTGTTTGTTTTAACTTTTTTCTTTGCTTATTTTTATGTAATTTTCTTAATTTCTTGCTCATTTTTGGGCCATGTCTTGTTAAGTTTCTTGTTGCTTTCTGCCTTTTTTTGTTTTTTTGAAAGAAATCAGACCACTCTGCTCAGGTTTCAAGGGGTTAATTCAGGTTTCTGTAATGATATAAAATTCTACATTTGACTTTTTGTCAACAAATCCCATTAAAACACATTTGTTTAAAAAATAATGAGCAAAAGTTAAAAAATTTGAGTATGACGGTGCAGAGAACAATGGATGGTTTTGTGCTCCACACTCACTTGATCTCACTCGATAAGCAGAAAACTAAACTGTTGTTTTTTTCTTTAATTTGTTGCTGATTTTCTGCTATTTTTGTATTTACAGCAAACCGGTAAAAACACAACGTCGATGCGGAGAAGCTTCCCGCAGCCTTCTCTGACCAACGAGCAGCCGAGGTGAGAGTATGAGGGGCGATATTTAAAGACAATCTCTTCCGTGTCCGTAAAAACGAAACCCAACAAAAACACACGACACAAGTAGATAAAACTAGCTGCTCTCAGTACAGAAAATAGGATTTTGCACTCTAATATATTTTCTTTCAAACTTCTCAAGTAAAAGTTTCTGTCGCTAAAGTCTCACTATACAAAACAAAATATACATCTAATAAAAATACACTCTTAAAAGCTTCCAGGCCGGCCAGCTCCGAGGAAAATCAAATCAAAAATACAGTCAAACCGAGATATAACGCCGGGGTCAGAGGTCACAGCGAAGAACAGGTGAACCAGGCGGGAAGGAGGAGGAGGAGTGGAGGGGAGAGAGGGAGAGGGAAGAAGAGAGAGAAGAGAGAGGAAGAGAGGGAGACAGAGAGAGGGAGGCAGAGAGGGGGAGGCAGAGAGGGAGACAGAGAGAGGGAGACAGAGAGGGAGGCAGAGAGGGGAGGCAGAGAGGGGGAGGGAGGGGGGACTGACCAGCAGAGAGTTCAGTCGTCGTCGCTGTCGCTGCCCGACTCGCTCAGCTGGAGGTCGTTTCCTGTCAACACGAACATGTGAGAACATCGTTTATTTACAAGTTTTTGCGATAATGACACAAATACTGACTCAGAGAAGACAAGACAAGACTTTAAAACAACAAAACACACACACACACACACACACACACACAGACACACACAGAGGTGATGTCTCAGTGTGAATCTGCAGCTTGAAGTTTAAAGGTGTGTTTACATTTTGGAATTTTTTTTTTTTTAAAAAAATAAAATTCCTAGAAAATATTCAGAAAGGAAAATTAAAAAAACAAAAATAAACAAGAAATGGACCCCCAAAAAGTGCTGAATATTAAGTAAACAAAGGTATACTTTTTTTCTGGACCATAACTATAATAATTATAAAAATAGATTTCTAGAGATTTTTCCAAATTATTTTATACATTTTGCCTTTTTTTAAAAAACTGATTTTCAAGTTATTTTCTTGTCACATTTTATGAATTATTTTTGCAGTTTGTGGGACAGCTGCTCGTTGCCTTTTCCCCATGCTTTCAAAATAAAGCAAATTAATTTGCTCATCTGAATGCAGCAAAAGAAAAGTGATGACGATCCAGGTTTTGAGGGTTTAACTCATTCATGTCCTCTCTGTTCCAGCTGACGCAGCAGGATCAGCAGAAACCTGCTCAGAGCGGAAATATCTCACTCCGTCACCTCCCCGTCCTGTGTAGAAGGTACGATCGTGGTTTTGGGGGACAGAGTTTTATTCATTATTTAAGTTGCCACGGGACAAAGTAACACCTGGAATAAATGTCTGTGTGAAAGGACAGAAGGGGACGATGGGCAGGACGGATGTGACGTTTTGACGGTGTGTTCTGTGTTTGGAGATTTAACTCTTTGAAACTTGAACGAATTGGTTCGATGTCTAAAATCACACAATTCAGCCACATGATGCTGTAAAGATGAAAAAAGAGGCGTAAAGACGGAACTTTGCGGCGCCGTCTGTGTGTGAAAAGGGTTAAAGATACTCACGGAGTGTGTTCATGAGCTGGTTGTTGCCCTGCTGCCGGTCGGCTCCTCCGTTGACCATCGGGTGGCGGTTTGGGGAGGTCTGGCTGAGCGGTCGGGGGGTGTCGTGCTCGCCGTCGCTGCTGCTGTCGTCACCGCTCCCCGAGGCGCTGGCCGAGTCAGAGGAGCTGCTGCTGCCGCTGCTGCTCATCTGCTCGATCACCTCCACCTCCGCTCGCAGCTCTGCCAACAGCAGGCGTCACGTCAAAGAGGAGAACGACAGTCTTTCAAAGTGGTGTTTTTGTCACTGACAGGCTCCGATTTTTAAAAATAAGAAAGAAAATGTTCTAAAAAAAAGCACTGTAACATAATTTAATACAAAATGTAATTTTAAATTACTATAATTATAAATACAGTTTTCTGGACATTGTATTATTGTATTATTTTCTAATAATCCTCCCCTTTTTTTAAAATTAATTTTCAGGTAATTTTCATTTAACCCTTTAAAACTGAACAAATTGGTTTGATTTTTTCTAAAACACGGTGGAGAAGGCAGTGAGCTTCTTAACAACACTTGGCCCAAACGATATCAAGAACTTAGTAAAACCTTACGAGAAATTAACGTGAAAATAAGCAAAAAAAATAAAAAAATTAACATAAAAAACTACAACACACAAGAAAAACGAGCGATTTTAATTATAAATGTAGAAATAGAATGACTGTAAAATTATTTTTAAGCCATTTTCGCTAATTTCTGATAATTTTCTTATAACCCCCTTACCCTCTATTTTCAAACTAATTTTCAGGTAATTTTCTTCATCACCTTTTACTAATTTCATGCAATTTGTGAGAGATTTCTTGCCAAATTGGTCTTTGCCTGATTTCTTGTTTTTGAAAGAAATCAAACTAATCTCATCAGGTTTCAAAGGGTTAAGTAGCTTTTGAGAGGCGTCTGAACCCAGAAAACTGATGTCAGTCCACATTTAAAGGGTTAAATAAACAGTAATTTTAGCATGTATAGAGCCAAAATATTTTCAACATTTTTAAAAAAACAACACAGAAATTTCTTGGAAAAATACTAAAACAATTACAATGATTTAGTTAAATAATTATTAATATGTAATCATGATCATTATGATATATTTTAAAAATATATAAAAATGTACTTATAAGTATGATAAATATAAATATATTTTTACATTTTGACCCAGCTTTTTTACAGTAATTTTCTAAATCTACTAAATCTGAGGAACCCTTCTTACAAAGTTGCTCTTTGCCTTTTTTTCCCCGAATTTCTGTATGAAATCGCACCATTGGCTCAGAGTTCAGAGCTTTAAATATAAAGCTGAAAGGCATCTGAAAGCAGCACAAGAAAAGTGACGTCGCTCCAGATTTCAGAGGGTTAATGTAATAAAGTATATGTACGTATGTATATATACATATATATATATATATAGATATATATACAGGTATATAGTATAGTGTTTCAGGTGTGATGATTACGTTGAGTGACGGTCGTAGCAGGACGTCTTTACCTCTCTTGATGTCGTCGAGCTGAGGCTCCGGGGAGGGATTATCTTTAGAGGGGGACGGGGAGGTCTTGACCCCGGCCCCCGGCTTGGTGGGGGCCCGGAACTGAGAGCTGGGCTGACTGGAGCGAACCGACTGCTGCTCGATGCGCGCCTGGATCTTACTGCTGCCCTCCGCCCTGAAACAAAGACCACGTCGTTTAATGTTTGTCCCTCTGATCCTCTGCAGGAGCTTTACGAGCGTAACTGCAGGAATATCGTCGAATTTAAACGACTATCTGTGCGCCGAACTGCAGACAACTGTTTTTGGTGTAGTAACAATCAACTTCCAAAAGATGGAGCCAAAGAGGATCTGAATCCTCGTTTCACCGCTGTGCACAGCCAATAAAATGTAAAACTCTAAGTAATAAAAGGTTGTTGATGGAATTTTTCGGGCATAACTAAAATCTTTATGTTTTTCTGTGTTTCATATCAAAAAAATAATAATGTGCATGTTAGAATGAGACAAAAGACAGTTTATGTTTAGTTATGCAACCTTACTCAGACAGGTTTTAGTGACAAATTTGATCTAAAATTACCGTAAATGAATGAAGAGAAGCTCAGAGATCTCTCTTTCTACTCTTTCCTCTAACGCATCATCACGATCACACCTCACACGTTCTTTGACCTTTGACCCCTCACCTGGTTTTCTTGACCTGGATGCTGCTGCTCAGCTTCTCCAGCACGAACTCGCCGGTGTCGTGGTTGATGATGAGCACGCAGTCCTTCTGGTACGGCCGCTTGTTTCCTTTGAACACTGTCATGGGCGGCGTGGAGCCCTGGAAGAACAGCAACGTGAACACGAGCGTGCGCACACACAGACTTTATGCTACAAACTCAAAACCTTTTAAAATTTTCTGACACCATACAGCATCTTACAGCTCTCTTGTTACAATTAAAAGGTTGGTGAAATAGTTTCTGGTGAATTAGTAACCAGGAGAAGAGATTAAAGATTTTCTGCTCCGTTTTCAGGCGTCTTCGATGCGGCCGGATAACGATCGGAGAACAGCAGACGGTCTTACTGGAATGTGAGGTAACGTGATGGTAACTTCGTCTCCTTTCCCAACTTGTAGCTCTCCCTCGCAGCTCGTGTCGATAGATGCTGGTTTGAAGTCATCTGAAAAAAAAGGGACATCAAGTTAGGTGTAAATCATGACAAAAATCAGCTCAGGTGCTGCTTAAACAAACAATGCAAACGAACAAAGACTTGCTGCGCTTTTTTGCAATGTAGAGCAATGACTGTTGTATTTTTTAAAGTTAAAAAGTCTGATAATAATGTATCAGCATTTTCTTGTTTTTTAACAAACAAAGCATTTTTATGAGAATTGTGACCATGACATGAAGTGATGGGGACATTTTACTAGTGATCTTTAAGGGCCGATCATCAATGAAGCCGATCTGCTCACCTTTCACAGGTTAATGAGTTTTACAACTTTGATTCTTTCTTGTGGGTTAAAATAGTGAGAACACATGCTTTTTTTCGTTTCATGAGAACTTTCTCACCAAATTTCATTCAGAAAATTGCTTTTTTAAATAGGGGGCAAAAATGGTTAAAGACAAAAAAAAGCTCAATTTTTTAAAGATATAAATCACAAAAAAAAATTAATTAATTAAAAATAAATTAATAAAAGAAAGAACAATTGCAAAAAAATCACAAATTAATAAATAAACCTACAAAATTTAGCCTTTGAAAGTTGATTAAAACAATTATAAATGCCTAAATGTTTTTGTTTAAAAATTGCTAAAGAGAAATTAATAAAAATGCCAATTAAAAAAAGGAGAAAAAAGACAAATGCCTTCTTTTTATGTTTATGAAAGAAATTAAGCCAATCTGCTCACATTTCAAAACTCAAAAATTTTAACAAACACCTGTTTTGGTTGTTTTTGTTGTTTATGAGAACTTTCTAACCAAACTTCATTCAGAAAAATGCCATTTTTAAGACCCGCTGTTCTTCTCCAGACAATTACAAGCAGACAGAACAGAAAATGAGATGTTTTAAAAACTACAGTGTTTCTAGATAATTTCCGCACAAAGATAATCCATCACTTTCGCCAATTTTCCAGTTGATATTTATTTCTGTGACAAAAGCTGCATCTCTAAACGTGCTCTTCCCCAACAGGATTACGAATAAGACCAAATATCACCACAACATATATTAATAATTAAAGTCGTACGTCCACTCATCAGTAATGTAGAGCTGTCAAAAATCAACACGTGATCATATTTTGGTGGATGATGTAATGTTTGAGCTGTGGGTGTGACGAGATGTTTCTATGCAAATGACTTGATTTACTTCTGCACATAATTGGCTCGGTTATGTAAGAGGCCTCCTCCCCGTCCATGTGAGCGGGCTAATCCCAAAACAACTGTTGATTTCACCAAAAGAAAAGTTTTATTATTGTCACTAACACATAAAAAAGGGCGCTGTTTACTTTCTCACTCACATCTGATGGTGTGAAAGGAAGATTTTGGCCTCTTCTCGAAGCTTTCTCCGAGCTTCAGCACATGCTCCTCTTTGTCCAGCAGCGGATTGGTGCTCCCGTTCATTTCTCCGTCTCCTCGGTAAAATTCACATCGATGTAGAAAAGAAAGACCCAAAATTACCGAACCGAGTCCCGAAACTTCGGGAGATCCGCACAACAACTGGGAGACAAAGTTAGCCTGCGGGAGCTAACTGTTAGCAAAACATCCCTGACGTCATAGACCACGCCTCTTCCGGTTTGGTCCGATGAAAACAAATTTAATTTACTTGTTTTTATTTTTATTTTTTTTTTTTATAAATACATGAAAGCCGTCAATTTACTGACACACCAAATTACATAATCATGTTTAGTAATAATCAGGTTTTATTCGATTGACTCTGCAACGACGCTGAAGTTCGCTTCTGATTGGACAGTAAATGAACTGACAGATTGTTTTGATTTCTTAAATAAAATTAAATAAAATGGGCATTGGGAACAAGCAATTTAACAAGACATGGCCCAAAATTTTGTAAAAAAAAAAAAAAAAAGTAATAAATAAATAAATAAATAAAATGGACTAAAATTAAATAAATAAATAGTTTAATGTTAAAAAAAAATCTGAAAATATGCACACAGAAAAGGCCCTAAAAGTACTTAAAACCTAAACATTATTTTTATATTTTTCCTCGTAACATAATATTAAATGTAAAATATCGAAATAAATACGTCTAACCGTCAACCGAAAGCTAACTTCAGCGTCGGGACGCCACGCGGAAGGAAGCGGAATCAAAATTTTAAACGCCACACGGAAGGATTTAAGCAACGGACAACATGGACGCCACAAGTGGGAAGATGCAGCTAGACGGGACATTTTTTAAAAATTTAAGTTAATTTTAGCGACTTTTATCATCGAAATAACTTTTGTTTTTAAAGTCGGTTGAAATGTTTGTCGTCTCGTGGATGAAGGTTTAGTGGATTTACCGACGGAAGCTAAAAACTTCATCATTTCATGATGTCTCTGTCAGAAAGTGAAAGTCTCTCCGCTGATCTTAAAAGTCCTCCTGAAGAGGACGCGGGGACCAAAACTGGACTGTCTCCGTGTGTCCCCGGGCAGATGAAGGGCTCCACAGGCCGGGTGTTAACCCCTGAGGAGCCGGACAGACTCACTCTGGTGTCTGACTTCAAACTGGTGAAACTGGAAAAAGACGCTCAGAAAAACTGGGATTTATTTTACAAAAGAAACTCGACGAACTTCTTCAAGGACAGACACTGGACCACCAGAGAGTTTGAGGAGCTCAAGACCTGCAGACAGGTGAGGGACACACCACCAGGCAGGTGTTTGTTAGGGACTGTTCTGTATTTATCAGGGCAGAGGGGCAGCTGGGGCGTGAATTAGTTTGCTTATTTTATTTTGTTTTATTTTATTTTATTTTATTTCAGTTCGTGACATTTCATTTTATTTTTATAATTTATTAAAGTATTTTATTGTATTGTATTTTTTTTTAATTTTAATGATTTTTATAATTTTATTCTTTTATTAAATTACGTTATTAAATTTAATTTTTACTCTCTCCATTGTTCTGTATGATTTTCATTGAGCCTCTGTGAGTGACGACCCTCCCTCCATCATAAATGAGTTCTCAGATTTTAAAAACTAACTCACTGTTAGCTCACGCAAACGCTTTATTTTTGGTCAAATTTTAAACGAGACAGTATAAAGTGATTTTAATGAAATATCGCTCTGATCACTCATAGCTCAGATTTTTTAAAAATGTTTTATTTATTGAAGTGTTTATCTCACATGATGTAATGGGGTAAAAAATGCCAAAAATGTTTAAAGGGAAAAAACAAACAAATTTTAAAGATAAAAATTACAAAGAAAAAAGGAAAAAAACATTGCCAATGTTCACCAATAAATGAATATATCTCCAAAATGTAGTCTTTGAAAATTACCAGAATGTTGTCTATACAAATCCCATAAATGTTTTCCAAAAATATGCCAAAATATTATTAATGAAAAAAAAGTCAAAATGTTTTCTTTTTAAAATTGCCACCAAAAATAATTAAATAAATAAATAAAAACTAAAAATCACCAAAATGTCTTCTGTTAAAAACATCAAAAAGGAAAAACAAAGCCAAATTTAAAAACAAAACAAACAAATACAACACACACGAAATACAGCCAAAATAAGAGCCAAAATAAGAGGCTCCGCCGGGTAGCCTCGGGTCTCGATGCATAAATCCTTCCCCAGTGCTTAAATAAATGATTTGATATTCCTCCCAGTTTTTCCTTTTGTTGCTGCAGAGATGATCCGGCTGTGAGAGACGAGAGCAAAAATCACATCGTCACTTTCATATTTTTTCATGAAAATGCAAAAATTGCCTTTCCCACTAAAATGATGACTCATATCACAATTACAACATCAGTCATAATAACTTCAGTGTGATGTTTCACTGTATATCATGAAGCCCTGCTACATGAACAAAGTGATTTAAAACTGATGGTTTTTTTCTCCTGGTTTGTAGTTTGAGTCCCAGAGGCTGGTGCTGCTGGAGGCCGGCTGCGGCGTCGGAAACTGCATCTTCCCGCTGCTGGAGGACGACCTCAACATCTTTGTGTATGCCTGCGACTTCTCCCCGAGAGCTGTCGAATATGTCAAAGTAAGATATCATCAAATATACATCTAATGTACAGCAGTGAAATGTTAACTGTAAACTGTGTTACGTTAACCGAAAACGACACATTTACACCTCTGAGCCGACCAGTTCAAACTCAGTCTGCTGGCTGATGACCAGTTCTGGGCTCAAAAATGTCAGTTTGAGTCGGTTTCAGTGGAGCATTTTTTGGAGCTGAGCTGGAAATTCACTGATTACACTAAAATACACAATCTGGATTCAATTTATGCCATATGAACGCACACAGACACAATTATCAAAACATGACTGAATTCTTTATTTTGGTTTCATGCGTCATACAGACAGTTTGTTTCACACTTTTTTTGTTTTTGTTCATTTTAAGGCTTTTTAAAAACTCAAGAAAGAGCAACACAGACATGAAGAATGAACAGCTCATAAAATGCACCAAACAGTCCATCAAGGGTTGAATGTTCTTTTTTTTTGATAATTTGTTTCTTTTGCATTTTTTCTTGATGCATTTGATGTTTTATGTAGATTACTCTGCCGTGTAGCTGAAATGTACTTCATGACTTGCCTTCCTCAACAATAACTTAATAATAATAATCACACAATAAAAAAAACTAATAATAATGACACAATAAAAAATATAATAATAATAACACAATAAAAATATAATAATAATCACACAACGAAAACAAATAAATAAATAATAATAATAATAAAACAATAAAAACCACTCTATCCGCCTTCCGTTCACAGCGAAACCCTCTGTACTGCCCTGAGCGCTGCTCTGCCTTCCAGTGTGACCTGACCAAAGATGACCTGAGGGACAACGTGCCCGAGGGCGGCGTGGACGTCGTCACTCTCATCTTCGTGCTTTCGGCCATCCACCCAGACAAGATGAAGCCGGCGCTGCAGAACATCAGCAGGGTGAGAGCAGAGACTCTGTGTGTTTCTGTGGGACAAAAAGGCAAACTCTGACAAATGTTTTGTAATATTTTCTTCTCCTTTAAATACACAATCATATACACACATGCCTAATATACACACAAACTGCTGTCCGTGCGTGTGTGCGTGTGCAAATACTCGTCAGAAAGATTGATTTTCATGTGGCTGCTCGATGTGCTGCATGCGTCTGGCCGTGACTTCCCGTCGTGTTTTTGGTCGCTGTAATATAAGCGGGTTCAGATAATGTAAAGTAATGCAGGTGATGTAACATAAATGTGGCTTTAAGGTGCTGAAGCCGGGAGGCGTCGTGCTGTTCAGGGACTACGGCCTGAACGACCACGCCATGCTGCGATTTAAAGCCGGCAGCAGGCTGGGGGAGAACTTCTACGTCCGCCAAGATGGAACCAGGTCCTACTTCTTCTCCAAAGGTCAGTACGGGACTTCAGAAAAGTCAGAATCGTGTTTCTGTCGTTCAGATAGATAGATAGACTTTTTTAGAAAAGCCATTCATCGATTTCTTGCTTTGACGCAAAAGCGTGCACGTTTTCTTTCCGTTCTCTTTAAATCAGAGATACTCAACTCGCTTTGCTCAGGGGCCACTTTTGCAAAATGACAAGAGGCCAGGGGCCAATCATTGCAGCCTCATACATGTTTGTCGGATTTTAGGACTTTTCTTGGATTTTAGGATGTTTCTAGGGTTTGAGGATATTTCAAGTATTTTAAGACTTTTCAAGGATTTTGGGGCATTTCTCAGATTTTAGGACATTTCTAGGTGTTCAGGACATTTCTGTTATTTTAGGACACTAGGGTCTTAGTTGAGTTAAGTAAGTCAATAAGTCGAGTGCCGCTGATCTAAAGTAAGCGTGTTTGATTTCAGTCCTAATTTTTTGTCGCGTAGTGAAAAGTTTGAAACTAGAAATAAGCTAGTTTTGCTTTTAGAGCTAATATTTTTTTATATTAGCTTCGATCTTTGTGTTCCTCGGTGGTGCTAGTGTATGAAAATGGTATAAAGACAGCTACCTGCAAGTTCTTGATTTAAATATTTAACATTTGAACTGATTATTATGTAAATCATGCAGCAGTTTGTACAGAAGCTCAGACACAGGAGCGACACTGACGCTTCTAAACACGAGTCAACAGTCAATTATTTTCTGTGCGTGAAGGCTCGGTTAACATTTCTGGACCTATTTCTGAAAAAAAAAAACAGTTGAGCCTTCCTCCGCCGTTGTTTCCTTCCTCTAAAGTCTCTTCTTCTGTCTGTTTTCAGAGTTCCTGGCTGAGCTGTTTGAGGACGCCGGCTTCCAGTCTGTTGCTAACGACTACGTCCTGAGAGAGACCGTCAACAAAAAGGAGGGACTCTGTGTTCCCAGAGTCTTCCTGCAGAGCAAATTCACCAAACCCGACCAGTCGCAGAGCTCCTGATGTCGCTCAGCCTCACAAATCTCCAAAGATGAACATTTCTGGTTGACGTTGAATGGTAAAACTATATAATATTCTTTGCGGGTCTTGGAAGCCTTAAAGTTACCGAAGGGGGCTGCTGAATGTTCAGACTGTGAGGGAGAAGCAGGAGGTTTAAGGAGATTAAGAACGCCTCCTCTCTCTAATAATCTGCTCTCTCAGATAAAGACAGTGTTTACCACGGGGAATCTTACAGGTGGAAATGTGTGGAACAATGTGAGCATTAATGCACCGGGGTTCATACGGTTATGAGAAACCTAGAAAAGTCTGTTTCAAATAGCCTGGAAAACTAAATATACCCTGAAAGTTTTGGAAAAGTCATGGAATTTTGTTTCAAAAACCAATATTAAATCACATGAGAAGTTCAGAGACTTTTGGGAATTTGAGAATCCACCGAAATTTATGTTCTGAAGGAAACATGGCATGTGAACCGGCAGGCCCATGGCCCATTTGTTTTCTTTAAAAATGTTTGGCAATTGTTCAATAAAAAAATTTACTTTATTCTTTTAAAAAATGTCTTTTTTTTTCTTTTTTAAAAATCACCAAAATTTTTCAAACAAATACAAAAAGCATAACATTTTTTTCTTTCAAAATCACCCAAAAGAAAAAATTCTACAAAAATAGCCCCAAAAATTTTGTAGGGCCAAAAAATATTATATAACAGCAATGATCATTATTAAAGAACTTTTTAATTTTGCATGAATTTTAATCTCTTTCATCATATTTGCATGTCTGATTTTTTTTCAAATAACCTACATTTCAAACTGCATTTTCCTAAATTATCTAAAAATACTCACAGTGTTACATCCTGATTATGGTCCCATTTAAAAATAAATTATATTGCCTTAAACCATAGAGGCAGATAATAATCACATATATGCCAACTTTGTGACTTTTTTAACACATACTAACATTAACAAGGTCTTTGAGGTGCTTGAAATACTTGAATTTAGCACTCAGAAATTACTTAAGTACTGGAGGACCTTGAAAATAAGACATTTTTTTAATTGATCCTTGAAAACAAGAACGTATTAGAAGAATGTTTTAAATGATGGTTGTTAGATCTGACCTGATTTGTAGTTTTATTGTCTCCGTGCAGTTCTTTTGCATCTCTTTGTGCTCTTTTTGTGTCTGGGTATCAGCGGTCATTTTATGTCTCTTTGTAGTCATTTTGTGCCTTTTTTTATTTGACTTTGTTAGAAATGATTCTGAAATTTGTCTTGCATCCCAGGACGTCGTCTGTTTTTTTCTCTTTTTGTAGTTGATTAGTCTCTTCGTGGTGGTTTTGCCCATTTTTGCATTTATTTTGTCTCCATGCACATCTTTTGTGTCTCTTTGTGGTAATTTTGAGTCTCCAAGTAGGTTAATTTGGGCGACATTTTGCCAGTGAAGGCACAGGGGGCCCCGACACTTTGGGCCCCTGTGCCAGTTAGACCTGTTCAGTAATCTCACCATGCCTTTAGGCTACCAGAGGTCACCCACAGTGTGCAAGATGTTGGTTTCTAGCAAACTATCAGCTGATAATATTTCGTTAATGTATTAACCAAATCTCAGTTTCTAAGAGACCGATGAAGCGATCTGTGCACGTGTCGTTTTCTCTGGTTTGACAATAAACGAGTCGTCCAGAGGAGGGCGCTGTGGGCTTTAAGGATCCCTAAAACCTTTGAGGAAATTCAGAGAATCACCCAAAGTTTGACCTTTGCTGTCAGTCAGTCACGGAGGGTCATGATGGTTATTCTTAAACTTTCTGTTCAGTCTTTGGGCTCCGTATCAGAGACTTAAATTAACGCCCCCAAATACAGTAACCACACGCACCTAACGTAGCTTTATTGTGTTGATGTGTGACAACTTTTTGGTTGTTTTTGTTTAATTTGTTCATCACCAAAGTTTCTTCATTTTCTCTCTGCGTTCCATCTCTCTTCACTTCTGCCCACGAGAGATGTCAAATCATTTTTTAAGCACTTTTGGCTTTAGGGGCATAAAACTTAAAACGGCTGTTTTTTGTATTTATTTTACCACAGAAAAAAGGAGACTTTTTTTCTTAAATCTTTTAAAGGCATGTTTTCTCTAAAAATTCCCAAAATGACACCAATTATCAGCCACAAACTGTAAAAACAGAAATTATAATTGGATTTTCACATTTCCAACGGTCCTTGAACACATCATGCAGGATGCTGAAATAATGTTTGAGTTGAGTTTGATCTTTCATGTTTTAAGAAAACCTCGCAATAAGGGCAAGAAAAAAATAATTATTTTGTATCCTTGAAAAGTCATGAAAAAGTTTTGATATTTTGTTCCTGACAGTGTGAAAGGGAAACGTCTGGAGTTCAAACTTCCTTTAAAATGGTTCAGAAACCCCCTAACAACGACACCTGAATATATGCTGTGATCTGAATGTACTTGTTAAACTTTAAACGTGGTTTTAAGACAGTAGACTCGACCCGATGCAGTTTCCTGTCCTGCGGTTTGCTTTGTGCAGCCCTCCACAAGAGACGTAAAAAACAAAAGTATGTTAAAATGGAACAAAGATCACATCTTTATTAATGATAAAAAATAACACAACCGATCTTTAACATCTCTAAATGTGATGTTTGGTGGCTGAAATGAATCATAGTTTGGGTTATTTTTGTTGCTGTTTACCAGACAGTCGTGGCTTTGTGTGCTGTTGGGTTTTTTCGGCCGTCAGTAGGGAGAAGGACACTGAATGCAGCCTTGGTGGTTTCTTTCTGCTGGTGGGTGCAGCTTTTCACACCTTGAGTCAGCAGGTGGTTGAAGGTTTTGTTTGTTCAGTTGAGCCGTCTTTGCAGAAGTTCTCTCCACGCTGAGAGTCTCCTGTTTTTTTTTCAGCCTTCAATTCAGACGTGTGTGAGCATTTGTTCTCCAAACAGACAGTCAGTTCTGCGAAAACTGTATTAAGTTGCACGATACTATTTTGACTTTGGGCATAGAACCAAATCATTCTGGCAATCTTGTCACGGCAATCCCGAATAAAAACAGTAAATCTTGAAATATTTTGACCTTTATAGATAATATAACAAATCGTGTTGACAGAGTCAGGCTGTTTATCTTTAATCTGCTCAGAAAAGGCCTCTTCAGTAATTACAGTTGATTATAAAGTCACATAAAAAGCCTAAAAAGTATATGTTTCACTTCCATTTGCCTAAAATAGAAGACAGATGGGGTTTGTCCCGAGATGTTTTTGGAAAATTCAGCTTGGTGAGCTCAACTTGTTGGAAGATTTGAATCCTTTGAGATGGGAGTACACTCAGTCAGAAGATTAACCTGCAAGAGAAAATAACAGCAGAACAAGACGTCAGTGTGACTCTTTTCCTTCCACATTATCGTGTAAAAAAATTATAGCACCACATTTTGCGTAAATAGATAAACCACTGAAAGGATAAAGTAATAAAGTAAAATAAATTCAGAAGTAGAATTCATCCTCAGGGAAACATGAATGTCTGATCAAAATTCAATTGAAATTAAAAATGAATGCCAGTGTATTTTCCAGAAACCCTCTTTCTGATTATCTGCTTTTGAGCCTACAAATACAGCAATTTCAGTTATAACATCAAAACTTAGGAATACTGAGAGTTAACCCTTTGCATCATGAACAAATTGGCTCGATTTATTTCCAAAACAAGGGAAGAATGCAATGGACAGTTTAACATGAGAGGGCTTAAAAACTGGCAAAAGAATTGTAGAAATTTTAAATAAAATTAGCCCCCCAAAAAAGAAAAGCACAAACAAAGAAAAAAATGTTTTTTGGGTTTTTTCTGTAACATAATTGTAAATATATAATTATAAACACAGTTTTCTGGACATTTTGGCCCGATATATATATATATATAATATTTGCAATTTGCAGGTCCTTTTAAGTTGCTGGTTATATTTTTTCATGTGTCAAAGGTTTAAATGCTGATGAAAGGCGTCTAAACGTGGCAGAAGGAAAGTGATGCTGATCCAGGTGTTAAAGGGTTAATGTAAATGTCCTCTTCCTGATAATACCTCTGACGGTGATCCAGATGTAATGTCCCAACACCGTCTCTATGCCCTCACACTCGGCCTTGCACTGAAACTGTCCGCTGTCCTCAGGCGTCAGGCTGAGGATCTCTGTGACGACCTGTCTGTGTCTCATGTTGTCCTCAGAGACGGTCTCGTTGACCGTGGTGAGGTACCTGCGGGGGTCAGTCAGCTCGACGCTCTGCTTGCTGAGGTGACACCACACGACGTGCGGCAGACTGCAGAGCTCAAAGTCATAAAAGACATTGCAGGTCAGTTTGACCGACGAGCCTCTGGGAGACGTGATGGTTTCAGACTTGTAACGGACATTTAGGGGATCTGAGGCACAAAGGAAACAAAACACCAAAATAATTATTCGACAGTTTGCATTTTCTTCATATCTTTTGAACACATTTATTAACTTAGAATAGAAAACAGATATACTGAAGATTTTTGTAAAAACTACACAAAATCTGTGTATTGATCTGCAGAGACTCTGCCTGGATTTTCTCTTTCTTTTCTTATTTTCTGTCTTTATTTGTGTGCACCTCCAAAGTACTCGGTGAGGTCAGGGCTTTTTTTTAACAACCAGGTGTCTGATCATAAGCAGCAGGTCTCATAGAGACAAAACACCCAAAAAACGTAAGTATAGTGACGCCAAACGGCAAATACTACTGTTTTTCAAAACGTCAACAGCAAGTCTGCAGAGTTTACCTTTGAAGGGACTGTTTGGTACTTTGGGAAATACGTTTATTCCCCTTCTTAACAAGAGTTGGATATAATATAACAATACAACAGGGATGTAATGATACAGCGTTGGGAGGTGCAGAGGAGGAGTTTCAGTAGATGTTGTGTGTTAGGACATCAGCAGAACAAGAAATGAAACTGGATTTGGAAACAATGACAAATCTTTCTGTTTCTTTCTCTTTCCTAAATATCATTTTAACATCTACTGTAATTTAATTGTTTTTAAGGGCATCTATTGCACATCTGTCTGTCAGAGGAGTGATCCCTCCTCAGTTGCTCCTCCTGAGGTTTAATAACAGGGTTTTATTTGGGGAGTTTTTCCTTAGTTGATGTGAGGGTCTAAGGTCGGAGGGATGTTGTACTTTGTTAAGGCCCTCAGAGGCAAATTTTGATTTGTGATTATGGGCTTTATAAATAAAACTGACTTAAATTTGGCGTTAGGATGTTTCGACATTAGTTATAATTTCACATATAACAGTATGAGAACTTAAATCTCTTAAAGACAAAGCTGAGCTGTGTGAGCTAAAGTAGACTGGAGCAATTAACCCTTAGGGACTATTTGGTGCATTTTACACACTTTTCCTTCTTAATTTTTTTATATTTTTGACTGTATGTTTGACTGTTAATGCATATGGCATACATTTTGTCCAGATTGTGTATTTTTGCTCAGCTCAGCTCCAACAATAACTCTAAAATACACTGTGGAAACTAAATTGTTACATTCAGACTGTTAAGGTAAAAAAAAAAAATGCTCCATTGAAACTCATTCAAACTGACATTTTTGATCTCACAACCATTGAAGCAGAAAAAATTAAAAAATTATATCTGGTTGTTTGCCTTGGAATTTGTACTATTTATATTATTATTTTACATCTTTACTATTTTCCACCTAATCTGCATGTTTCAGCGGAGCATCCAACACAGGTTCTCTATTAAAGCATACGCATTTATCCTAAATATGTCCTTTACAGACCGTACAGATGTTCAGCATGAACACACACCAGCTTCTTGTGCAAGAATGAGTTATTACTACAAACAACACATGGTGTCACACATATTACTGGATTTTCAATCATCTCAAAGACTTAGTCACAGTATAATCATACTTAAATACCTTTCTAAAAACTCCCCATGAGGTGTCACTCATCTTGTATCAAGGGGATTGTGTTGAGAAGCTTAAAAGTCTCATACTGACCTTTGTCCTGGGCAGACGACACGCACAGAGTCACCACCAGCAGCACCACAGGTCCACAGAGCCAAGTCATTCTCCAACACACACACACAGGTGGAGGGTTACACTAAAGATGAACACGAGGACCTCAGCACGAGTTAAAGATGGCAGAGGAAACCTGAAAGTATCATTTACAGACTCACTGAGGGGGGTGCATGAGCTGCGGGGAGTGAATCTGTGTGTGAAGGTGTCTGCTGCTGCTGCGTGGGTGGAGGATACGTTTCTCTGTGCTCAGCTGTGTTTCCTTTCTCTCTGGCCACCGGAAACTTTACTTTGATCTTTGAGAGTAAGCATTTCTATTGTTCAGTTTCTTCAGGCGTACGTACTATTGTTATGTTGCTTTGAATGCATTTGTCAGAGGACATCTGAGACATTTTGGGTGTCTGGTAGCTTGTCTTAAAATAGGCGGGTTTCCATTCCAGATTTGCGCAAAACTTAAGCAGTATTTTGGAAATGTGGAAAAAACTCAATGTGGAGCTGACTGTGTTTCCACTGAGTGATGTTGTGCGACTTTTCCTCTGGCAATAACATCCCAGTAACCATGGCGATGAATGTTCAGAACATTACCATCTTTATTTCTATTGCA
Organism: Plectropomus leopardus; assembly: GCF_026936395.1. NCBI lineage: Eukaryota > Metazoa > Chordata > Actinopteri > Perciformes > Serranidae > Plectropomus > Plectropomus leopardus. The sequence continues at coordinate 34,091,045 of NC_142186.1, read as the reverse complement.
GCCACAAACTAGCCGTCATTATTTCCAATCAAAGGCCATGTAGGCGAGTTATGGAGCCATGACGGAAAGGAGAGCCCCTTAGATGTGGGAGCGGCCACATATGAGGGATTTCTGGGAGCTGATAGTCCACGATATCACAGAGGAATTGTGGATTCAGAACTTCCAGATGATCCACTCAGCTTTCTCAGAGTTATGTGATGCAATAACAGCTCTTGCTACATCATGAGGGAGCCAGTTCCTACTGACAAGCACATAGACATAGCACCATGTGACCTAGAAAAGACTAAAAAAGTGTTTCCATTGCAGTTTAGATAATTAAATGTACATTTAAAAGGGACATAGCATATTAGTGAACATCAGTAAATGTAAATATGCCAGACTTTGAAGGACTGCTAATTTATATCCGTAGTCCCTCTGCAAGTAACAGACAATAGAAATATCACGAAAGAGGACAAAAGTGCAGTAACAGTAAGCATGTAGACCGTGTGGTTTAAAGTGCATGATGTGCTGTGATAAGTGCTCATATTGAAAGAGACATTACAAGAGTTCGCTGTAGCTTCGTCATCAGTAAACGGAGTAATCACTGACACATCTGGGTCACCTTTTTCCTGTAAATTTCCAGTGAACCTGATGATGTAAATGACAGAGTTCTGCTTTTTAAATAGTCCTAACTTCCTGTGTGTCCGAGGATTTGTTGTGAGGACGGAGCGTCCGTGTTTGGTTCAGGTAAAATCACTGATGTTATTAATGAGAGACAGATAGTTTGATGCAGGAGAAAAGTGTCTGTGTGCATTGTTTCATCTGTGTCCACTAATGTATTTTCCCTGCTTTAACTGTTGTTTTCTGACTGTTGACACAATGTTGATAATCCCTTTTTTTAAAAATCTGTGGTTTTGTGACTCAGCTGTTGTGAAATTAACAGCCATATATGGACAACGCTGAATTTACACACCCACAGCAGAGAGAAATACAGAAATCCCTGCAGGACAGCACATCACTGTCTCCAACCCACGGTTCAACAGGATCACGGTCAGAAGAGTGGACATGGGAGACTACGTCAATTCACCGGCTGAAGAGAGGAATAACGCGGAGAGGAGAGAAAATTGTCACTCAGGTCAGAACACTTTTATTTTTTTAACTTGAGTTTTTTTATTTCTTGCATTTCCTTCTGTTATATTTTCATTTTAGATTTCTAAAGCTCAGACCTTTTATGTTGATATGGTACTTTCCACACATATAATCTTTAGTTTTCAAAACTTTTCATGTGTAAGTACACCTAATGGAAAGGTATTATTGTTTTTGATATCTTGGTTGTTGTTGCGCCTCCACGCCAGCGATTCGTCAACATGATATCTCAACAACAGCTTGAGGACATTTATTCAAATTTGGCACAAACATCCACTCGCACTCAACAATAAAATGATTAGATTTGGGTGGTTATAGGTAAAAGGTCAAGGTCACTGTGACCTCATCTGTCTCTCGTGAATGTGATATTTCAGCCCACTCTCACTCCAAACTCGTCAAATACGTCCTCTCTGTCAGTGCTTTCGGCATACGAGCATGACACCAAAAGCCACCTTCTGCATCCAACCGGAACGTGGTGAGAACGCGCTCAGACAGAACCGATAACGTTGTTATTATACGCTGGCGGACAGCGGCGCGTCCACATGATACGCGCACAGAGGATGGCGTCAGGTAATAGCGCGGCCTGTAACCACATCAATTTTGTGATTTGTTGCCTAATCCTAACCATCGTGACGGTCCGTGTGGCCATGTGCTCATGTTGTGTAAACATAAGGACCACAATGCTTCATTCCTCCATGTGCATTTGTTGACATCATGGTAACAACATCCCGGAGCGTAGACAGCTGACGCAGAAAGATACCTAAAATGTCATAAGTAGTCGCAGAAGGTCACTGACGGAGCGGCTCCGTGTGACGAGTTGGGGTTAGAACGTGTTGTTGTGTGTTGTCCTTTAGGAGCGTCGAAGGTCGCCGTGGCGGTTGGGGTCAGCTTCGGCCTGCTGTGCATCATTCAGGCAGCGCTCAATGTTTCCCTTCGGCTCCAAGCAAGTGAGTATCATCCTGCAGCCTCCGAATCACACAGCAAAAACAAAGTACACTAAGAAAGTAAGACTGTAGATTTGATAAACCAAAGCCTCTGCACAGCTTGGAAACCCAATGAAAAGCTCTGAGTAAGAAAATATTCAGAGATGCTGGTTCATGTGTCATGATGTCTGTGTGTTGTGTTGCTCCGTTGTTGTGAAACTTTGCTGTGAAAGTGTTGCAACAGCAGCCTGAGTGTTGTATATCAAACACACTTACTCACTCCATCTTAAGGTTTTAATGTAAGTCTGATTTCTGACCTGAAAAGAGGAACGTCTTTCTTTTCCTTCCCAGCCGGATCCGAACACGTCAACTCTACCAACATCAGCCTGGTGTACGTCCACCAACTGCAAGGCCAGATAAAAGAGCTTCAGATTCAGAATAAACACCAAAGGCTGCTGATGAGGCACTGTGAAGCAGGTTAGTATTTACTACCTAAATATAGTAGTTCACAGTTTAATTCAGAGCTACACTGACTTTTCTTTTTTAGAGGGAAGTCAATGCATCAGTTTCTTGCTCTGAAGTGCAAAAATGTTAAAACAAACTTTAAAACAGGGATCCACAGCTTGCTTTACTTTTGCAAAATGAAAGGCCAATCATAATAATCCCATGTGTGTTTTAGAACATTTCTGGGATTTTAGGACATTTTTAGTATTTTAAGACTTTTTAGAGATTTTAGCACATTTATGGGATTTTAGGGAGTTTCTAGCATTTTAGGATTTTTCTAGGTTGGTAGGACATTTCTTGGAATCAAGTACATTTATAGGTTTTTTGCACATTTCTAGGATGTTAGCACAGTTCTTGGATTTTAGGACATTTCTAGGATTTTAAATGTTTCCAGGATTTTAGGACGTTTCTTGGAATACAGGACATTTCTAGGACGAAAGGAGATTTAGAGGATTTTAGGACATTTCTAGGATTTTAGCACATTTCCAGGACTGAAAGAAATTTCTATGATTTCAGCACATTTCTGGGATTTAGGACATTTCTCAGATTTTAGAACATTTCTAGGATTTGAGGACATTAGGGTCTTAGCTAGGACCTGGGGGATCCTCCACTAGCACTTTTTTGATCAACAAGCTCTATTTTGATGCTGTTTTATGCACTCTGGCATCTTACGTACACTAAAAGTTATTTCCATTTTGAATTAGAAAATGTTTGAGGGGCCACTCTGCACCCCGTCAGGGGCCAGATTTGGCCCGTGGGCCGTAAATTACTTATCATTGCTTTGTCCTCCTGCTCTTTCCTGTCCTGTCTCATCTTCTCTTCTGTCTTTTATCAGTTTGTCCTTTTCTGAATTGTCCTCTCTTGTTTCTAAAGCACAACCAAAACTCCAGGACTGTCCCCTCGGGTGGAGACATTTTAAGTCCAGCTGTTACTTCCTTTCCACTGAGAGAAACAACTGGATGAATGCCAAAGCTGACTGTGATGCGAAGGACGCTCATCTAGTCATTTTAAACAATGGAATGGAAGCGGTATTTATGTTTCTTTGTATATTCTTTGATCCATTTTTACTTCATTTTCCTGCATCCAACAAGGCATTGTTGGTTGTTTCTAAAAAATACTTTTACTTGTAATGTCACTACAAGAATAAATATAGCCTTATTTTGTCTTGAATTATCAATCCATCCTATGAATTGTACAAGGATGATCTCATTAACCGCCGTTTAATAGAACAAATCAAAATAAAATCTATATCTCAAATCGCTCCCAACAGGTTGCTCTCCGAGATTTTGGAAGTGTCGTCACGTGGATCGGCTTGGTTCGTCCGTTTAAGAAGTGGACATGGATGGATGGAGTCCAGCTGACTGCTGAGTAAGACTTTATGAATTTTTCCTGAAGAGAAATCCAGAGCTGTTCTGCAAAACACGATTAGCACAACACGTCGAGAATCTGATCTGTGCGGATGAGAGTCTAAAAAAACACCTGATGTTACCACCGCTCACAGCAAGCTGCCGAATTCAGCCTAACTGAAATCAGCAAGGTATATTTTTTAAAAACATTTTTTAAGCATAATGACATCAGCTTTATTTACCAAAAAATATTTACAAAATAAATCAAACAAGAACACATATATGAGAGCACAAAAAAATGACATTCTACACAGAAGAAAATAAATAATAATAAATAAACATAATATCAATACAGAAACAAATAAGAATATTAAATATATTATTTTAAAATAATAATGTTACATATTTACTTTACATGAGGAGTTTCACCAAATCAGTTCTTTATAATCTAAAACTTTGTTGCTTTTTTGGGGATATTTATGAGAGTGAGAGCGGAAAGCGTTGAATTCAATTCAGTCAAGAAAAGACTGAAAGAGGGCTGTGAACCTAAAAAAGATTTTTTTCTGGATAAAGAATTTCCCCATTAAGATTCAAAAAATTAACAGCATAATTCAAATATTGTATAACCATCTTTGAGGGTAAAATCATAAGTGATGTTACAGTTATTAAAAAGATGAAAACTTAAATTAGAGCAAAAATTCACTGTGATACTACGCTGAAAAAAAACGACCAAAGTTTCATCAGCCTGCAGAGAGAAAGAACCAGAGCTGTGAGAACATGGATTGTAAAGTTTGATGATGATGATGATGATGATGATGATGAGGATGATGATGATGATGATGATGATGAGGATGAGGATGAGGATGATGATGATGATGATGATGCTGTGAAATGTGTGTTGTAGTGACAGGCTGAAGCTGCTGCCTGGTTATCGACATTTCGACTGTGCCTATTCAGACCAATCGCTGCCCGGCACTGTGATACTGGTCCCTGCAGACTGCTCAGAACGACACCACTGGGTGTGTGAGAGGAAGCTGAAGTGACGCACAACTTTCTATTAATCTTTTTCCTTCAGTCACACAATCACAAATACACACTGAACTGCATATTTACATTTTTATTCATCGATGATCTTTATCATAACTTATAAGGTTATTGTAGTTTGACTGTTTAAAGTTGTAATTAGACAAAAACTCTCTTGGTCTGTTTTGACTCTGCCTGCTGAAATGTCAGTCAAAAGAGTTCTTGATCATCTTTTAAAAATAAATTATTTTCAGAGTCGAGCACGTCTGCTGACTCGTTTGATTCTCTGTGTAAGGAATATTAGCCCAAATAATAAAAAAGATAAAATGCATGCCTTTACTAACCTCAAAATAAAAAGAGAGAACAGCCTTTTAACCCTTTAAAACCTAAGCAAATTGTCTTTACTTCTTTGAAAAAAACATAAGAAGCAATAAAAAAAGAAAATACCCAAGAATTAGCAAAAAAATACATGAAAATTACCAGAAAATTAGTAAAAAGAAATAGAAAAAAAATGCAAAGAAGGAAATTACCTGAGAAAAGTGTGTAAAAAGTATAGTAATTTTGTAACATCATCATTAAAATACGTAATTATTAAAATTAGAAATTAAATTTTTTTCCCATCTTTTTTTCTTTTTTTCCCCCAGATGTTTTCCCCCTAGATTTTCTTAAAAACAAATGTTCTAAATCTAATCATTTCTCCCAGTGTGGAGCAGTTCTTACCAAGTTGCATATTGGCTTTTTCCCATGTTTTTTGGAAGAAATCGCACCGATTTGCTCAGGTTTCAAAGGGTTAAATACTTGTAAAGATTTATCTGAAAGCAGTGATGTCACTCCAGGTGTCAAAGGGTTAATTTAGTAAAATATCTGAGGTAATGCTCTTGTTGTCAATCCAGTTATTGTGTTTAAGTTTTCTTAAAAATCCAGTAGTTCAGCGTACAGCTTTCAGCCTGTGCATCATGAAGCTGATGCAACATTAAGTGGGTGTATTTTTGGAATGAAGACGTGAGAGGACGTTCTTCTGATGATGAAAAGATTTTATTTTCAGCGATGATTTCAGTCTGTGTGGGCGCACGCAGTGAGTGACAGCCAGCATGTCAGCAAACAGCTCCCCTATGTGGAAAACCTGCAGCTGCACATGTGTTTTTTCTGAAAACATTTTCAATTTTATCAATATGTTTATAAAAGTAAGGTGTCGCTTCTCTTGTGCTGCTCTCAGATACCTTTCAGAATTATTTAAACCTTTGAACTTCAAGTAAATTGATACAATTTCCTTAAAGAACATTTGAGAAGAAAAAAAAGGCAATGAGCAATTTTGGAAAGAAATGTTCCATGAATTGGAAAAAAGTAAAGAAAAAATAAATTTAGGTGAAAAAAAAGAAAAGTCTGGGGAAAATAATTGTAATTAGATATTTAGAATTATTTTTACATAATTATTGTAATTTTGAAGCAACTTTTTCAAGTCTTGTTGCCTTATTATTTTTCTTTGTTGTGTTTTGTCTTTTTTCTTGTATTGATTTGTTTTGTTTTTTCTATTGACTTTCAGGTAATTTTCCTTTTTTTTCCTTTCCTTTTTCTTTTTTCACTAGTTTCTTGCTAATTTTTGAATCCCTTTTGTTTTGTTTTGTTTTGTTTTGTTTTGTTTTGTTTTGTTTTGTTTTGTTTTGTTTTGTTTTGTTTTGTTTTGTTTTGGTTTGGTTTGGTTTGGTTTGGTTTGGTTTGGTTTGGTTTTGGTTGGTTTCGGTTCGGTTCGGTTCGGTTCGGTTCGGTTTGGTTCTACTGGCTTTCAGGTAATTTTCTTGCCTTTTTCACTGGTCTCATGGTAATTTTTCTGGTCCTTTCCTCTTCCGTTGCTCATTAACTTCTTCACGTTTTTGAAAGAAACAAAGCCAATTTGCTGAGGTCTTAAAGGGTTAACCTGGAGTCTGAAACTGAATCACTGTTGTGTTTTTTTCCCATCTCTTCTACTTTTTATTAACACATTTCTAAAAGCGAAGGTGTGTATAAGTCTTCGTTATGTTCTCCGTAGAATATATTTCCAATACATCAACACCACTTAACTTTGTGAAGACAGATCTTCCTGTCTGGAAGTAGCCATAAATTACGATGACACACACACACACACACACACACACACACACAGATTCGTCAGGAAGTCAGAGTTGTGAGCGAGGTTTGGGAGCTGTGAGAGGACACTGCAGTGTGTTTCTTCCTCTTGTTGAAGAGTTTGACATTTCCTGTTATTCAGATAAATCACCTGCAGCCGGAGGAGACGCAGAACATGCTGACGTGACTCTGGATATCCTTCAGGCTCTGCAGGGCGTCGATTCAATTTTTCATGCAGACACATTGAGCTGCAACCCTGCAGAGAGAAGTCTGTCTCCCAAAAAAATGTGACATTTGTCAGCATATCTGCACCTTCGCTTAATCCCAGTGGCTCTGAATGGCTGGTGATACACCTGAACTACATGGAAACATACACTTAAAAATATGGTTTTATTTCTAAATTATCAGTGCATCAAAAATGCTTGGCTCAAATATCGTTTAATCCTTTGAAACCTGGGCAAATTGTCTTTATTTCTTAAAAAAAAAACAAAAAAAACATGACAAACAGCAATGCGCGACTTAAAAAAATACCCAAAAATTAGCAAGATATTAGTGGTAGAATACTACCTGAAAATACGAAAATAAAAACTTTAAAAAGATGACCTAAAAACTGCTTAAAAGTGTACTAATTTTGAAAACTACTTTGAAATGTATTATTATTATTATTATTATTATACCTATGAATATAGCTCTCTGGATATTTTTTATTTATTAATTCCTAAAAAAAAATTTGTCCAAATCTATTAATTTCTTGCAATTTGTGGGACACTTCTTGTAAAGGTGCTCTTTGCCTTTTTTCCTCACCACTTCAAACTGCTCTTTTAAATTTTTGATACAAACATTTTCTGAACTGTTAAAGTCCTTTGAAGCTTCATCTTTTTAACGCTTAAACGCCCGAGGTGACGTCAGTTTGCTTCTGCTGCATTCAGACATCATTTACCAGCATTTAAACCTCTGAACCTCTTTTGAAAAGATGGAAAAAAGGCAATGAGCAACTGTCCTTCAAATTGCAAAAAAAGTAAAAGCTGAAGAGAAAATAACCTGAAAAGCTACAGGAAAAAAACATAGGCTATCTTTAAAATTACTCTCCAGCATTTTCTTAAGATCATTTCTTTCTTTCTTTTACTTATTTTCAGGTAATTTTCATGTAACTTTTTACTAATCTAATGCCTTTTTGTATATTTTATTGTTTTTATGTGTTATTATTATTATTATTATTATTATTATTATTATTATTATTATTATCATTATTAATATATTTATGTTTTTTATTTTATTTGTTACTATGTTTGACTTTTTTATGTTCTTTTTTTCTTCTTCTTTTTTTTTCTTTTTCGGTGAATGCATGAAAAGTGCGTTGCATGTTGGTTGTTTTATATCAAAGTGAACCGAACCGAAGTATCTTTAGTGCACACTGTTTATTGAGGGTTGAGAGGCTGAGGATGGAGGCAGCTTCGGTCATAGAAAGCACCAAACAGTAACTGAATGAAGACAGTTTTAATATTCTGTTTTCCGTCTTTATCCTCATGTGATCTTTGGGGGGAAACAGTAGAAAAGTCACTTCAGGTTTTCCTCTCTTCATGCTGAAGCCTCTAAACGCTTTCTGTCTGAGCGGCTCCGCCAGCCTCCGTCCTTGAGGTGAGCGGGCGCATTGTGTTGTGTTATGCAGCCTGTGTAATGCCACCTCGGGCCTCCGTCTTTTCAGAGTGTGTTTTCAGTGCGTTCTCCTCCGCAGAGCCTCAGGAATGAAAACAAAAGATGTAAAAGGTGAGTGAAAAAAGAGTGCACAAACTCTGCGTCCTCCTACAGATCTCAAGTTTTCTGAGAGCGGTTTGAGTGTTTGGTGTTCCCTCTTACAGCCGATGAAAGGTCGTCCTGAGGGCCTCTTTATTTTCAGCTGGAAGGTGAATTTGTTGTTAGAGATTGTTAAACGTGGAACATGATGTTCAGTCTGTCTGACAACATCAAAAATGTAGCACCGAGCCATGACAACAGTTTCATTTCATGTGCCAAGATTTTGCAGCAGCGTGTTGTTTATGTCCTGTCCTTTTTCAGATTTTAGGATTTTTCAGATGTTTTTCAGATTTCAGGACATTTCTCAGATTATGGGTCATTTCGGACATTTCTAGGATTTTAGGTTGTTTCTAGGATTGTACGACATTCCTGTTTTTTTTGGTCATTTCTCAGATTTTAGGACATTTCCAGGATTTTAGATTATATCTTGGAATTTATGAAGTTTCTCTGATTTTAGGACACATCTCGTATTGTGGGACATTTGTAGAATTTCCGTGAATTTCTAGGACTTGGGCATGTTACTTGGATTTTGGGATGTTTCCAGGATTTAAAGGCGTGTTTTGGGGTTTTCTTGGATAGGACATTTGTAGGATTTTAGATCAATTCTTGGATTTTAGGATGCAATTAGGATATTAGGACATTTCTTGGACTGTAGGGCATTTCTTGGATTTAAGGACGTTTAGGGACATTTCTAGGGTTGTAGAAAATTTCTAGAATTGTAGGATATCAGATTTAGGACATTTTTAGGATTTATGATGTTTCTGGAGTTTTCGGACATTTGTAGGATTTTAGAATATTTCAAGGACTTGGGGACATTTGTACAATATGGGACAATTGTTAGATTTGCATGTTTCTGTGATTTTAGGATGTTTCTCAGATTAGAGGACGCTTCGCAGATTTTGGGACTTCTCTCAGATTTTACGATGTTTCTAGGATTTCAGGACATTTCTCAAATTTTAGGGCTCTCAGATTTTAGCACATTTTTCAAATTTTAGGAAGTCTCCGATTTTAGGACATTTCCAAGATTTTAGGATGTTTCTCAGATACAACGTTTGTGGATTGTAGGGCATTTCTAGGATTTTAGGAAATTTCTCAGATTTTAAGAGGTTTCTCAATTTTTAAGGATGCCTCTCAAATTTTAGGACAATCCTATAATTTTAGGATATTTCTCAGATTTTAGGATGTTTCCTAGGATGTACGACTTTAGGGTCTTAGCTGCGACCTCTGGGATCCTCTGCTGGCACTTTTTTTGATCAACAAGCTCTCATTTGATGCTGTTTTATGCACTCTGGCAGCTTACATATACTAAAAGTGCAAAAACAATTCCCAGTGTCAATCACTTTATTTTCACTGTCAAGTAGAAAATGTTTGGGGGCCACCGGGCACACTTATGGGGTCCTGATTTGGCCCGCGGGCCGTGAGTTGAGAATCACTCAGTTACTCCCCTGCCTCTCCGCTGCAGGGCACCAACCACCGCTCATACCGCCGGTCACAGGGGGGCGTTCCCGGTCTCAACCCGAGTCTGGGGGGCTGAGCTCCGGACGGAGGGAGGCTCAGTGAGGAGGAGACCTGAGAGAGGACGGACCGCCGCCGCCGCTGCTGCCGCCGCTGCTGCCGCCGCTGGGATCCCGGTGCACACACGCAGACATGCTCCTCTGCGGAAAAGCGTCGTATTATTTCAGGTTGATCTGAGCTGTGGATACAAAGAGCGGCTGGAGGATCGGCTGGGGGATCGGCTGGAGGATCGGCCGTGTGCAGAGCGGCTGACAGGCGGAGTGTGTCTCCGTGAGTCCCGGAGAAACGTCTCTTTGTTCGGCGTGTTAATCTGTCCTTCACCTGCAGTATGGATCACCTGGAGAAGGAGCTCCGCGCGGACGATGACACCGAGTACGAAGAGGAGGAGGTGGACCCGAGAATCCAGGTAACCGATCACTGCAGTATTGGCTGTTTGTTTTTATCGGTAGTGTCTGGTTCCCGGTGATCCGTCTGCACACAGCTGGAGGCAGCTAACAGCTCAGAGGACAAAGTCCCAACGTTAGCATGATGCTGCCTCATATTCTCATTGTTTTAACGTCCACTTTTTTCTGTTTTGTGTGTAAAATAAATCCTGCAGCTGACACACTTTGATTCACGTGATGTCAAGATGCTGCCAAACCCTTTAAAACCATTTAAAAACCTTTGAAACCCGAGCAAATATGATTCAAAAAAATAGCAAGAATTTGGAAATAAAAAAAAAGGTAGAAGCAAATAAACCGTAAAAATAAGCAAATAAATAATAAAAGAAAAAGAAAATTAAATATATAAAGAAAATTATATATATGTATGTATGTATATATATATACATACATACATTATGGCTTATGTTTAATAATCTCAGTTTTAGAAAATTTTCTTGTAATCAAACCAAAACAACCCATCACCATAAAGTTTTCCTAGAAAGCATTTTTAAAAAATAAATAAATGAATAAAAGTTAGAAAGGCAACAAACTGAATGGGCCACAGTACTCAACATTATAAAACATAAAACAAATGAAGAAGAAAGTTAATTTAAGTCGGGACTCTTCTGTGTACATTGTTCCAAAAACAATGTGAACAATGTATGTATGTCATTTTGTGGATTTTGCCTTTCAAATTTGACACACAAAACATACTTTATTTAAAAATTGGCAAACATTTTTAAAGGGAAAAAAATTCCAAAATTTTGAAAGAAAATGTAAAATAAAAAAAAAAGAATTTCAAAGCAAAAAAAGCCAACATTTTTTAAGAAAAACATGCTTGAAAGACATTTTTTCTTTAAAAACTGACAGCAAAATAAACACAAAATACATCCATATAAAGTTGTATGCCCCTTGCCTAAGCACCCCCCCTTCAAAAAAAACCCAGTCCCTCCCAGTGCTTAAAATGATGACTAATGAAGTACTCTGGACCACTGAAAATGTGAATGTCTATTTTTCCTTTTTTTTTTTTTTTTTTTTTACAGTTTCTGGCTTTGATAAATGGTGTCATTTTGGTGATTTTACCTCCCAAACTCGCTGGAAGGCATGCTATCTTTAAAAATCACCAACAACTTTAAAAGAAAAATAATAAAAATAAATAAATAAAAATTATTTGAATTAAATGAGATAAATAATTTTTGTATTTAAAAAAAAAAAAGCCAAACATTTTTAAAGAAAAAAAATTACCCAAATCTTTGAAAGAAAAAAAATGAAATGAAGTGAAAATCCAACTGTAATTTCAGTTTTTATTTTCTGATTTTGACGACACTCCTGTCTGTGTTTCACTGTGTTTCTGTGTTCTGCCTCTTCAGGGGGAGCTGGAGAAACTCAACCAGTCCACCGACGACATCAACAGATGTGAGACAGAGCTGGAGGTCAGTCTGTGTACACACACACACACACACACACGCACACACACACACAGATGTGTGCATGGCTCTGTGAGATTTTACGGGTCTGACTGATGGCGTTCACCTGTGACGGCGTGGCGGCTGACAGCCGCTCAGTTTACCTCCTCTGATCACATCAGTGTTGTCTCGAAGCGATCGCTGTTTGCAGATCCAGCAGGTTTTTTCCTGTGAGTTACAGCTTGACCTTTGCTCCGTCTGCAGGCCAAACCGTTTGTAAAAGTTCACGTTTAGTTTTGTGTCAGCAGGTTTGAGGAGCATCCAGCCTGAGAGACGTGTTGTGTCATAATAAACTCATTAAAAGTGATTTTACTGACGGCTGTATTCAGAGCGCTTTGCAGTGATGAAGCAGAGTTCACGGTCTCGACAGTCACTTTGGCCGTCGAGGCTCAGCTTGCATAACTGATCTTTGATCCCCTTAAACCCAGTAAAGCGTGATGGTGTGCATTTATGTAGGTCAGCAGTATGTGTGAAGCTTCGCAGAGGTCAAGGTGCAAACTTGGTTTTAATCAGGTGGTGAGAGTTTGAAGTGAGATTGAAGTTGTTTGGTTTGTGTCTGTTCACTCTTCGTCGTCAGTCACAGCTGATGTTTTTATGGTTAAAAATGATCCACCAGCATCGACACAAAGATTCACTTTATCAGAAATCAGAAATACTTTATTGATCCCCAGGGAGGAATTGCAGTTTGTTACAGTCGCTGTGATGCAACGTAGAAAATTATAGCAGGTAGAAATAAGCACCAACACAAGAATATAAGAATATAAAATATTAATCGAAATACAGAAAGAGCAAATTGACACAGTATATAAATACTGAAGTATTTAATCAGGTATAGAAACATAAATACGTGTGCAAACAGCTACAGTAAAAACAATATATATACATAAGCAAGAATAGCATAATAATATATACAAATTCCTGTTAAAGTCCAGAGTCTCAGCAGCTGAAAACATAAACACACAAAGTGTTGTATCCCTGCCAAGACTTATCTGCTCCCTCCAAAATCGTCCCCAGATTCCCCTCTCTGACTGATCTCCCTGTAGTTTCCCAGACTGAAATGTGCGGCGGCGTTAGTGTGACGTCATCATGTGACCTGAGGATGCGTTTGATGTGATGAGAGGAACGGGCAGAGCGACCGCGGTAATAACGAGCCGAGCGTCAGTGATGTGAGGACGCTCTTTCACAGCCGTGATGCAGATGATATTAAATTTAGCAGATAAGTTGGAGACGTAACGCCTCGGTGCTCTAACGTGTTGACAAGGTGAAGTGTGTCAGAGTGAGGACACACACTCTGCACTGCAATCTGCATCAACATCAGGAGAGGACAGGGACAGGCTGAGGACACAGACGTGTCTTTTAAAGTCTATTTTTATGAGCTCTCTGTCTCATAGTTGTTGGCTTTATGACCTTTGTAACATTTCATGTTTTTTGTGTTTTTTTAATAAACAGTGCAGTCTGTAGCTATTTGTTCAGTTTTGTGATTAACCCTTTAAAACCAGGAGCAACATCACTTTTCTTGTGCTGCTTTCGGATACCTCTCACTGGTATCTAAATCTTTTAACCCTAAGAAATTTTGCAATATTTAAAAAAAAAAAACATGGGAAAAAATGCTCAACTTGGTAATAAATTATTTGATTTAGAAAATTAATTATTTAAAAAAAAATAAAAAAAGACTGAAAAAAACAGAGAGAAAAAGAAAAATAGGGGAAATAATAATATTTATAATTATCATGATTACATATTTAAAATTATTTTGTAGAGTTATTATAATTTTTAAGCTTTTTTATCTTGATTTTCTTGTTAATTTTTTTTTCTTACAGTGCAGTCTGTAGGTATTTGTTCAGTTCTGTGATGGGTTAGTGCTGCTTTCGAACGCCTCTAAGTATCTAAAACTTTTAACCCTGAGAAATTTTGCGATATTTTTCAAAAACATGGAAAAAAAGTTATTTTTTCTTATCTATATTTCTTGTTAAGTTGCTCATTGTCTTTTCCCAATGTTTACAAAACAATAATTTGCTCAGGCTTTAATGGGTTAACGCATCAGCGGGTGCAGAAATGGAGGTTAAGAGAAGATGAGCGGATGAATCAGAGGGGCTGTTTGAAAAAGTGATGGAGTCCTAAAAAGGACTGATCCAAACATTAGTTTGACAGAAGATGAGCTGAGATTTCGAGGGAAACAGAGGACTGACAGAAGTCTGGTGGTTAGTTTTGGTGTGTTTGAGTGCGTTCAGTTTGAGCTCCGCTGACGTATCTGACGGTGAAATCCAGCAGCTTTTCTGTCGTGTTTTCTTGTTTCGTAGCCTTTGAGTCGCAGCCTGTTGGTGCCTCGATGGAACTCTAATACGATTTTCTGATAAACGGGTTTTGACACAAGAATAAACAAGGAAGAGCTTTATTTTGGCAACACGTGTCATGAGTTTCCTTTTTTCAGCTTCAGTCTTTAAAAGTTCAGCAAATTAACTGTTTGATCTGTTGAAATTGAATTTAGCCTTTGAGCCAAAACCAGATGGCTGACAGCGAAAAGTTTAATTTGACCTTCACCATCAGACCCAGTTACCCAAATAACATGAAATATAAGAAATGTCCTGAAATCCTAGGAATGTCCTAAAATCTGAGACGTCCTAAAATCCTAGAATTATCCTAAAATCCGAGAAAACTCAGAGAAATGTCCTAAAATCCTAGAAATGTCCTGAAATCCTAGAAATGTCCTGAAATCCAATGAACGTTCTAAAATCAAAGAAATGTCCTAAATTCAAAGAAACATCCTAAAATCCTAGGAACATACAACCCGAGAAACTTCCTAAAATATCCCAAATCTGAAATCCAATGAACGTTCTCAAATCCGAGAAATGTCCTAAAGTCTGAGAAACGTCATAAAATACAGGAAATGTCTAAAGATCCTAGAAAAGTGTTTAGGGAAAAGAAAAAGGCATTTTTTATACAGTCTCTTATGCAGCAGCTACAGCCATGTGAACACCAGCAAACTCAATATAAACTCTTTTTGGAAACAAGTCTAATGTCAAAAAAAGACAAGCACAGACGTCGGTCAAGTTAAATTTTAAGAACAGTGTCTTGTTTTGGTTTGGCATGTTTTAAACATATTCTTTTTAGTGCGCTGTAATGTTAGTTATTAACAGAGGTGGATGAGAGACTGGACAGAGACTGAAGTATCGGCTCTGATATCGACATGCTGAACTGGTGTTTTGATAAAGTGCTTTTTACTGGCAGCGGTTTTATTGCACTTTCTTACAGTAACAAGCAGTCGTCATCAACTCGAGCGATCTGAGTTCACTTCACTTCGCTGGCTTCACTCTGTGTGTGTGTGTGTGTGTGTGTGTGTGTGTGTGTATGGAGGAGGCCGCAGCATAGTAATAAATATTTATTGTATAAATTATAAATGAAACCCAAACTTTTGAAATTTCAAATAACATCAGAGCCTATAAATTCTACATTTTAATTTTTTTTTATTGGTGCCCTTTATGTCAAGTTTAGTGTCTTCAGTGAAAAAAATTGGGAGTCATTTTCTTTCATTTAGTTAATTTAAGAAGCAATTTGTTGTATTTTAGTAGCAGAAAGCTTAAGTGCACTCTATCTGCAGGGTTCCTACAGAAAAAAAGGTCTTAAAGGGCTTTGAATTCATTAATCTAAAAAAAGGCCTTAAATCGTATTAAATTGACTAAAATTAATCTTTGAGAATTCTCAAAAATGCTGACGTGTTTGTTTTTTTTCTGATGTTGCATTGTAAAATCTCCAAAAATAATTGGTAACATATTTTTTTTCATTAAATGATTTAATAAATTAATTTTGTTAAACGCGCCATGATGGGAATCCAAGTGGTGGAATCTCTCATGCAGAGCGAAAAACACAAAAATCTGCCAGAAAACTGGACAAACTCACCAGAATTTCCCACCTTTGTTGGTGAACCAAATAGCACCTGTTATAATAATATAATATGTTAATATATATTTGCCTTTATTGTGTTACCCTCTAAAAACAGTTGTGTTTTTAACATTTGACGTACATCATCTAACTTTTTATCTGGGACAAAAAAATGTTTAATGTCACAATAAACATTTGGGCAAAATAAAATCATCCTTCAATTTTGGTTGTTAGAAAATTGGTCTTAAACCTAATTCTGATTAAAAAAAAGTCCCAAAAAGTGTGAAATCTACTTTGCCTTAAGCTGCAGGAACCCGCTCTCTGTTTATTTTTTATAAATAATATTGTCATTGTTATTGCCTTTTTAAAGAATATTTTCCACATATCGTGCAGCCCTGATGGCGATATGTTTCGGGTTTGTTGGTGACTGCAGACATAATTTCTAACCTGTAAAATAAAAAGAAAAAAATGAATAAATTGAAGAACCCTTTCTTCAGACACAGACGGCTGCAGTTTCTCTTTAGTCTGTTATAATGAGATCCCCCGCCGCTGCCTCAGAGGGTTTCTCTGCTCCGAGTTTTAAAGTTCAGCTGAAGGTAACAGCGGCCTTTCAGGCTGATTCGGTGTCCGCAGAATCTCTAACCAACATGAATAAACAGACTTGTTGAGCTGCGGGTGAATGTAAAATACTGCAGCACAGAAGTCTCTATTCTCCGTCCTTCAGGCCGTGTTTTCTAAAAATAAAGTGACTGTTTTTTATCGACCTGACGCTTTTCCATTATGCCTGATCTGTTTTGAGACCACTTTGTTTCTGGCTTTTGATCCTTTTACTTAATTTTTTATTGCTTTCAATTTAAGATCTTCTACTTCTACTTCCCGGAAGCTGCTGAGTCACAGACCATTAGACATGCTGATGTAAAGTGTGCCACCAGCTGTAAATTTAACCCTTAGGGCTTTAATATCACACATATTGCTCTGTGCACAAAATGTGCTTTTCAAAATCAAGCATTAAAAAAGGTTTTACATTAATATTATTTTCTATTCATACATTTTGAGAATTTTAAATCTTTAAATGCCTGTCATGATGCCACTATGTTTTTAAATTAAAAAAAACAACACAAAAATGATTTATTTTCAATACACTTCATGCAAAGTACTTTTTTTTTTTGATGATCACAGTCTGGGATATGTCAGTGACTTGCTGCAACATTGGTTGTTATACATCATTATTTTTTGTGCAGTGTCAAATACTCACACTTGCATGGCTCTGCACACAAAATGTGCTTTTCAAAATCAGGCTAGAAAAATGTTATATATTAATAGAATTTTCTACTTTCCTTTAGTTTATCTTTTTAGTCAACATTATACCTTATCATATAATAAAATATTCATTCATTTTCAGAATTTTAACCCTTTAAATGCCAAGTTTTTTTCTTGATGCCACTATGTTTTAGATGAAAAACATGACAGTGCACCAAGTGGAAAAAGCCTGTATTTTCTCCATGTGCCAAATATGGTGACAAATGATGTTGTTAGATGGAAAATAGTCAAAATGACAAATTCCAAGTCAAAAGCCCAGAATGACAGAAATAATACAATACATGTTTTTATGCTGTGGGATCAAAATGCCAGTTTGAATGGGTTTCAATGGAGCATTTTTGACTTTAAAAGTCTGAATGCATCAATTTAGTTTCCACAGTGTATTTTAGACTTTTTGTCGGAGCTGAGCTGAAAATTCACTGATTCAACTAAAACACACAATCCGGACTAAACTTATGACATATGCATGAACACAGCCAAAATTATCCAAAGAAAAAGAAGAATGAAAAGCACCTAAAATGCACCAAACAGTCTTTAGCCTGATAGCCTGGGACCTCTTTCACCACATTTGCAACGTACATGCTGCAGTTTGCGACATGAGATTTCCTCTCGCTCATTTTGAGACATTACAAGAGTCAAAACAGACTCTGTGTTTGTAATTCCTGCAGTGGGAAGACCCAGAGTTTCTCAAGTTTATCTGCACTTTCTGAGCAACAGGAATTTGTAAAACATGCTGAACCATAAAAAAAACATTTTTTTACCTATATATATATATATATATATATATATATATATATATATATACATACATACACTTTGACAGAGACATTTCTTGACTGTTGCAAAGGATCTCACAGATTTATTTCTTGCCAAAAGCTGACAAGAAAATGAACTGAAAATCAGTTTAAAAAAAGGACACTTTTGATTCATTTCCTAATTTATTTATTTATTTATTTATTCATTTGTAAATGTTTTTCTTTTTTTGTGTGGGAATTGTCAGGTAATTTTCTTGTAACTTTTTTATTTATTCCTTGCTAATTTTGCATTATTTCTTGTGAAGTTGCTCTTCGCCTTCCTCACATGTTTTTGAAAGAGTTTAAGCCAATTTGCTCAGGTTTTAAGGGTTAAGAGAGCGTTTTAGGAAAAGTGTGTGTTTAGCCTCTAAAAAAGGAAACCCCACAAACAGTTCTTTCTCAGACTGAAGGGTGAGTTTAGGGACAGCGAGGTTGGGCTTTTTTTTTTTAACACAAGGCAGTGCTGCTGAAACATCCTTCCTCCTGCTGCCTCTTGAATAAGTGACCCTGCTGAAGGAGGTGAAATTAAAGCAAGAATTTCCTCGCAGAGATCTGTGAAGTTTCTGTTTTTCTTCCTCTCGCTCATTTTGTTTTGAAACTTCTGCGCCCTTCGTGCCAGTTACACAACCGTGATGAAATTTCTGAGCTTATCAGTCTGAGAGGCTCCTCTTGTCAAGTACCAACAAACAAACAAAAGCTCCCAAAGATGAAACAAACAGCTCGCTTCAGAGCAGTTAACAGAATTACAGCCAACATTTATTTTTCACAGTCGGCCGTCATCAGTCTGTTTTTCGGAGTTTATCTGGACGCTCTTGTTCTGAGGGAAACATTGTCAGCTTCGTGTGGCACATGATGTGAATACTCGCCCAGATTAGATTAAGTTTAATGGTTGGTAGCGAAGGTTTCTTATCCCTTTTTCAGACCTACATTTCTGTGGTTTTATCTCACATCTCTCTGCAGTTAAAAATGCTCGAGCTCATACAAGTTGTGACTCACAGCAGAAGCAGCGATAAAGCCACTTTAATTTCCTCGATGGTCGAGTTTACAAGCAGCTGGTGAGATGCAGGTCAAAGGTCAAGAGCTGCAACACCCCACGAAGTGTCCATTCAGCAGTGCGAGGAGCAATAAAGCAGGAAATGTGTTTAATGGCTGGAAACGACATGAGAGCTGGATAAATATTTTTTTAAGATTACTTTGTGGCATTTTATCCTTTTGTTAGACAGCACAGATCAACAGTGTGAGAGGGGGAGAGTGCAGGGATGACATGCAGCAAAGAGCCTTGAGCGGGAGTTGAACCCGAGACTGCTGCGGCAAGGGCACTGTCTTTGTTCATGTGGCGTCTGCTTTATCCACTCAGCCACCAATGCCTCATTTACTCAGAAAGTGAAAATCGTTCTGTCAATACTTAGAATTTGGGATATGACAAAATCCAACACAAAACTTTCAGCATCATATACAGCAAGTTCCCTGCAACTTTTTTCATAAAGTGAAAATTTAAATATAAAATGAATAAATAGCTCCCCAATCTTTAAGAAGTAAAAGTTTCTCCCATGCTGACACTTTCTTCGCACTTTTTAATTAATTAAGTTTATCAGCAATCATTAAACCAAAATACAGATTACAGATAATCTACAAAATGCCAAAAATCGGCCTAATAATCGACCAGGCCGATAATCTGTCAACCACTATGTAGCATAGATTATTTTCTTGTATGAAACTATTTATATTTTTCCTGTTAACTTAATGAAACACTAAAACAATTTTTCACTAAGGGGGTTTTGGCAGGTTTAAGGGGCCTGCTTCCTAAAAAAGGAACAACAACAACAACAACAACAACAACAACAACAACAACAACAACAACCATTAAATAATAAAAAAAATGAATAAAATAATAATAAATTAATAATAATTATTATTTAATAATAAATAATAAACAAATACATAAAAATACATACATTAAAAGGTAAAAAAGAGTAAAGAGCCCAAGAGCTAAGTGAAAAGATGGAGGCGCCCAGTCACCCTCACAGATCCCACAGGGTCACTAGAGTTCAACTTTCTGCACAGAGGGATCGACGTGTTCGCTGGTGCAACAGATGACGTGAGCAGTCCATCTTCTTTCTCCGACGTGATTTTGGTGGGTTTTTTTTGCAGAGTGCTCCCTCATCACTGTCGATGAACATCTCTCTCTGTCTCTCTTTCAGGACGCGAGGCAGAAGTTCCGCTCGGTTCTGGTCGAGGCGACGATGAAGCTGGACGAACTGGTGAAGAAGATCGGCAAAGCTGTGGAGGAATCCAAGCCGTACTGGGAGGCCCGCAGGCTGGCCAGACAGGTCAGTGAGCAGTGCATTATGGGATGGAGGGAACTGTTTCTTATATCTGGTCTCTGGAAGAGTCCCAGCTCCACTCCGGTCTGAGGATCTGTCCACATGAACCTGGTCTGACAGGGTCTGATTTTAGTGCTGCAGGTCTTGGTTCTGAATGGATCAGTGTGCTCATTATCAGCTCTGATCTGCAGCCTGTGTAAAAAATCTTTTCCATTTAATTACAATTAGGAGAAATTTTTCTTTTGCAGTGTTGATTGTTGGGGTGTTTGAGTGAGTTTAGCAGGACGGCTTTGGTTTGGTGGGAGAATTTCCTTCTGTTTTTTGGAGCAGGAGGTGAAAATATGAGTTTAAGTTATTTTTTTAAATTCATATTTGAGGCAGATTTTACAAACAAATGATTTTTGGGGGGAATTGGTGTTGATGAGCTGGCATTTGCTCTTGAACCAGTGATATTATATCACTGCGTGTTTCAGCTGCTCGTTATTAAGTGAAATCTGTTGCAGATCTTTCAGGTATCTGAATGCTTAAACTTGGCATTTGATCTTTTTGCTTTCTGTTTAATTTTTGACATAGCTGCGACCAAATCTGCAGGTCTACTGATGGCACATTCAGGGCGTTGAGCTGTTCATGGTTGTTGTCTTATTGTTTGGGGATTTTTGGTCAGAAGATGCGATTTGATTGATTACAGAAAGTTCAGAGTTGATTATGTCTCCCAGTATGTTTTTTCTTTTCTTGTGCTTTGTGTGGTTTAAGGGATTGCCTCAGTAATGCAAAACGACATTTGTACAAACATTATCGACCCCGTCACCTTGAATTTGTAAAGAAATTGTTTTGGTTTTTTTTCCATGCGTCAATGGTTGTTTACAAACTCTCAACTCCTGCAGAATAATCCAAGTCTCATTTATTTAGTCGGATTATCAGCGTGCATTTTAGTTAAAATATGATTTAAAACACGTCAGTTCAAACAGGCTCGTGCACAGCCGAATTTAATTGCATTGTTCTTCAAAACAATCTGGTATCTCTCTCCATCAAATTGAAATAGTGTTTTACATCTCAGTAATCGATTACATTGATGCAGCTTGTTGAGGAGAATTTTTGTGCTTGAAAGTCGAATCACTTTGAGTCCAGCTGATCAGTAAAATGAAGAAATCAAACGCAGCTCAATGTTTTGCCAGTGAGGAGGAACTACACGATCATTTTAGACTGTGATCTCAGTTCCCTCTTTAGACTCGGCGCTGTGCGTGTGTGTGTTTGTGTGTTTGTGTGTTTGTGCGTGGTGTGTAAATAAAGGGGAAGCAGCCACCTGCACATCTCGATAAGCGCCCACACAGCTGTAGAGCTCCGTCAGGAAGCGCAGGGATCCACTGAGACTCTAAAAGGCTTCATTATGTCTTTCTTTTTTGGTTTTTTTGGGGTTTTTTTGCCTCCCCGCCCTCTGATGTGGCTCGTGTCGGGCGTTTCGGGTCTCGGTGGTTCGCAGTGGTGATTTTCCACAGTGTGCTGAAATGAATGCAGTGGTGAAAGTTCCTGTAAAGTGACGCTGCATTTGGTCTTCCCCTTTTTTCAGCTTTGTGTCCTTTTTTAACCTGTTTATACAAAGTCCCCTGAAGACACTGCTGAGAATGTGAGTTACAAAGAAATCATCACAGTTATGATTCACAAATGATACAAGAATGTGAGTTACAAGGAACTGATCACAGTTATGGTCAAAAATACTCAAACCTCGAAGAAACCATGCTGTGGTTTTGCTTGTTGTTTTGGTATTACTTTATTAATTATCTTTATAAATGTTCTGAAGTTTGTCACAGAGCCTTTAAGATTAGTCGACTTCATGCAGAAATATTTGTCACTTTGTCTTCAGCATCTGGGTTTCTCACGAGGATTTGAACCGTCAACCTTAACCCGTTTTTCTTTTGTCATGTGCAGTGGTGGAGGAGGTATTCAGTTCCTTTACTTAAGTACTTATACCACACTGTTGAAACACCCCAAAATTTAAAACTTAAAAAAAGACTCAAATATTTATTTTAAAAATATGAAAATATTAAAAATATTTAACAACTCAAAACTAATTCAGAAAAAAATTAAAAAGGACTCAAGGGATTATTAAAATAGTTGAAAAATTACCCAATTAAAAAAATCAAAACTAATTTAAAAGAAAATTAAAAAGTAAAAGTAGTTGCCAAAGTACCCAATTCAGAAAAATAAGTCACCAAAAAACACAAAACTATTCAGAAAAAGAGAAAAAAAGAAAAATTGGCAACTATTTTGATAATTTTCTTGTTGATCAGGTAATCAAGTAATCAATTCAGCTGCTCTACTGTAAAAGCTATAAATGAACGAATCGACAATGAAAAGGTAAATCGGCACTGCGTGGTTTGACTCGGTGCAGCACAAAGTCTCAATATAAAAACCAAACTTGTTTTTATGAGCTCTTTAGTTTGAGGCATTGAGGTCGTCAGGCGGTCCATTAATTCATCTCTATTTATGTCAAATCTTTCCTGACAGAAGTTCTGCTTTACAATTTATCATTTGCAGCTGGAGACATAGAAGAGAGAAGTGATAACTTCAGTGTTTGTTGGTAAAAGTATAGTAACACAGGATTGCTTCCTGTGATGGTGAACTGAGCGTCGTTCCTCGGGGAACTGAGATGAGGATGCGCAGCGTGTGATCGCTGTCGTTCCTCCTACCTGTCGGCTCACCTGCTGGCCTGGTTTATTTCTGTCTCCTCTCCACATTTACTGTCTCGCGTTAAACTTGGATCTGGAACAGCTTCACTGTAAAATCTGCTGCAAGACCTGGATGAGAAGTCTTTGTGAGGAGTCGGTGACAGACCTCAGACGGCAGCAGTGCTGCTTTTTTTATGGCTGTTTTTCCTGCGTCCTTAGAAAGGTCATGTGTTATTGGAGAAGTGATGAGATATGTTACGGTGCCAAAAATGAAGAAAAAACCACAAGCTGCAATTCAGTAATAATAAGAAGTCGAGCATGTGAGGGAGGAAAATTAGTCAAGCAAAATAAAAAAAAATAAGAAAATAAAAAAAAATACTGCAGGCTGTAATTCAGTAATACTAAGAAGTGGAGCATGTGAGGGAGGAAAATTAGACATGTAAAAATAAATAAATGAACAAAAAAATAAAACAAAATACTACATGCTGTAATCCACTAATACTAAGAAGTGTGGCATGTGAGGGAGGAAAATTAAACATGCAAAAAAAAAAAAATACAGGCTGTAATTCAGTAATAATAAGAAGTCGAGCATGTGAGTGAGGGAAATTAGACGTGCAAAAAAATAAATAAAAAATAATTAAAAAATACTACAAACTGTTATTCAGCAATACTAAGAGTGGATTGCTCATGCAAAAAATAAAAAATAAGAAAATAAAAAAAATACTGCAGGCTGTAATTCAGTAATACTAAGAAGTGGAGCATGTGAGGGAGGAAAATTAGACATGCAGAAGATCAAGGTCGAGGCAGGGAGGAAAAACATTTAGAAATCTGTACCCTCCACACTCCTCTGCTCTGTAAGATCTTTGTGAACACGGTTTGGACTTTGCTGTCAGTTACAGCGCGCCGTTCTTCCCTGCATGACCAGACAGACTAATTTAGCTCGACACCAGTCTGACAAAAATAATCAGTTTAAAGTTTGGGAGGAGATTTTGGCTCGTCCGCTCGTGCAGACGACCCACTTAGAGAGACTTTTCTGCAACTTGAAGGAACATCAGAGCGAAAGTAGCTCTTGTGTTGCAAAGCATCCTCTTGTCCTCTGTAATTTAGCCGTCGTGTCAGCTTTCTATTTATGACGAGCTCTGGCTCGCTCCAGTTTCATTCTTGATTATTTGGGGCATAATTTATTTGTCAGAGCGGATGTCAGTGAAGTTAAGAAGTAATTCTCATCATCTTCACAATCCTCTGGGATTATAGGTCACTGCTAAAATTTAGACTTTAGGACTTTGGGAGACTTTAGGGTGTCTCTAGGATGGTTGGACGTTTCTCGTATTTCAAGACATTTCAGAGATTTTAGCACATTTCTTGGATTTTAGGACATTTTGGTATTTTAGGATGTTTCTTGGATTTTAGGACAATTCTGGGATTTTAAGATTTATCGGATTATTGGACATTTGTTTGTTTGTTCGTTGTTTGTTTTTATTGTGAATTAAAAAAGTGGTTGCATCCTATCAGGGGCCAGATTCGACCCGCGGGCCATAAATTGAGCATCATTGGAATACAGCATTTATTTTTTTCTGGTGGATTTTGTAAAATGGGTTTCACAGTTTAACTCGCGATCGTCACGACAAAGACAAAAGCTGAGAGTTGCCACTGCAAGGACGCCCTCACCGGCACGGTCCCTTTGTGTGTGAGCGCGCTGATGTTTTGGGTCTGAGCTGAGCTGCTGTTGCCGTGTAACAACGTGAGATGAAGGACGGTTTTGTCCTCACGTCACTGTAGTGGACTGTTTTCTCTGTCGGCCACAGATCATACTCTATTAAGAAGAGTCATAATAATGTCCAAAAATTCAAAAATATTCCTAAAATCCTAGAAATGTCCAAAATCCACAAAACGTCCTAAAATCAGAGAACTGTCTTAAAACCTGAGAAATGTCCTAAATTCCTAAAGAAACTTAGTAAAAACCTATAAATGTCCTAAAATCTTGAAAATGTCCTAAAATTGGAGAAATATCCTCAAAATGTCCTGAAATCTTAAAAAACGTCTTAAAATCCTAGAAACCTGGACAAGTTGAATATCCTTGCTTTAGTGACAGTTACCGCTCATAGTGAGAATTTTTCGGGGCCAAAGATGCTGATATATGTTCAGTGTTGGGGGGCAGGTGATAACCGTCCCGGTCCAACAGTCTCTATGCAGAAATAATGTCCTGCTGATGTTTCTACATGAATTTCTCGTGAAAACATCTCGTTCAGGGACACTTTGCTCGTTTGTCTCCCACATCTAGTCTGTCTCAGTAGATCCAGCAGCTCCTCTCTCCTCGCCGTAGCTCAATAAACACTTTTCCATCTGGTGCATTTATTGCTGGCTCGCTCCCCAAAAACGCCCTGCGGGGCACATTCAGCCTTTGTTTTAGGCCTCATATCAGCAGAGAGGGATAAACGTCAGTTCTGGTAAGCCGGCCTTGTTCTGCTCCCAAATCTTTTTATCACTCGTCTCTCTCTGTCCGTCCCCCGTACTCGCTGTCTCTCTCTTTGTCTTTGTGTCTCTCTGAAGGCTTCAGAGAGTTTTTATCAGATCTCTGCAGTCATTCGCTGCACCGCTTCAGCTCCACACAAGCATTTAAAGCCAGAGTTTGTTCACGGTAAATTTGGGACTTCAGGATGAGATGTTTTTGGCTCATAGTTCCCTTTTAGGCTGCAGCTTCTGGTTTTTATTAATTGATCTTTTGATTAATTATATTGTCTATAACATGTTTGGAAATAGCGAGAGGTCTTTAAATGTGGGTCTTAAATGTCTTTGAAACCTGGATCGACATCGCTTTTCTTGTGCTGCGTTCAGACACCTTTCACAAATATTTAACCCTTTGACCCTTAGGGAAAAATGTTGCTACGAAATGTCTCACAAATTGCACAAAACAATAGTCAATTTATGTATATATTTTTTTAAAAGCTACAGGAAAATATCAAGAAAACAATTATATTAGTGTTGATATAATATATCTAAAATTATGTCACAGAATTATTATTACTTTAAAAAATACTTTATTGTAGAGATTAACATAAATTTACCATTAGCTTATATGTTTTCCACATTTTTCTTTTACATTTCCACATTTATTTTTTGTTTGCAAAACAGGTGAGATAAAAAATGAAATAATGACAGTAATAACAGTAATTATAGTAATAATGATAAAAATTCTGTACGTTAGTTTTTCCATCTTATTATTATTGTAATTATTTTTACTAATTATCATTACTTTATAAGCACTTTTACACTTTTCCTTTTTTAATAAAAAAACAACAACATCCTTTTCATTCTTTGTTTTTGTTAATTTTAAGGTCATTTTCTTGTGATTTGCAAACTTCTTGCAAATTTGTGGATGTTTTCTTTAAAAAATTTTTTTTAATTATTTAAAAGGCACATAGCATATATATGAACATCAGAATAAAATACAAATTTAAATATGCCAGGGTTAGCACGACTGTGAGTTTACATCCGTAGTCCCCTTGGGAGGTAACAGATAAAAGAAATGAAAGGAGAAAAAAGAGGAGAAATAGCAGAGGGCAAAAGTGCATTAAAAGTGGCAATGTAAACCGTATGGTATAAAGTGCACGGTGCATTTTCTTTTCAAGTTGCTCATTGTCCTCATTCGAGTTTTTTTTTCTCAAATCTTTTTATTCAGTTAAAAAAAAGTTTAAAAAAATGGAGTGAAAATTAAATATCTTCTATCCATGAGTAGAAAATTGTTGGAAAAAATAAATGTACCGTAAAGGTAGATTGTCTTTCGTGATTAGCAGATCAAAGTTTACAAAATAGATTTTTCACAGATAATCTTATACTGTTATTGTCATCCGAGGTTTTTAAAAGAAATCAATCAAGTTTGCTCCGGTTGCAAAGGGCTTAATTTCTCATTATTGCCTAAAGTTTGTCTTCATTTCATTGTCTTCTGTCTCCGGGTGATCTGTTGGCTCCCTGTTCACGCTGCGATCTGTACGTCAGGCTTAAGGTTTTGCCGCAGTGAGTTTGACGTCCTGGATATTTTAGATTAGATACCGAGGACGGGGCGGGATCTGTCTGAGCAGCTCCACTTCTCGCTCAGCGTGAACAAATCCGCCCCAAAACTCCTCGCAGGGATTCACTATCTGTCCTTCTCGTCTTGTCCTCCTCGTCGTTCATATCTGATCTGTCTCTAAATGAGCCGCTGCCCCTCCAGAGCTTTCAGATCTTTAACACGACGGTGCAACCCTGTCTCTCCCTGCAGAATAAACCCACTGTGGTTCAGGCTGCTGTTGTGAGCAGATGGTGAAAAGGCTGCTGGAGAAAGAGCTCGGTTGTTTGTTGGAGGCTGTGTGTGTCTAATGTTGGTAATAAAGCTGTTAGCAGCTCTGGAGAATCTTGTAAATGGCCCAAGACGCCATCACGCACATCGCCTTCATGTCTTTATCTTCAATAGTTTACCAGCTAAAAATATCTCATGTTAAAAACACGCTGAGGCTCTTTGTGTGTTTGCAGTGTTGCACTCAGTTCAAAACACTGTAGAGTTCAGATGTGATAACTCAGATTGAATTATGTAATTGTTTACATTTGATCTTGCTTTGTTATTGACTAATAGGAGGGAAGGAAATCTTGGCAGCTCTGTCTTTGTTTTGACTTTTTCTTCCACACATAACTCCTTTCTGTATTCAGGGTTCATATGGGCATAAAAATCAGGAAAAGTCAGGAAAATTGCAAATAGCAATGTCCAGGCCCGGAAAAGCTTTTAATAACTAAATATGCCTTGAATGTTTTGAAAAAGTCATGGAATTTGTTTCACAAATCTGTATAGTAACGCATGATGTGTTTAAGGACCATCTGAAATGTGACGATCCAACAATAATTTTTATTTTCACAATTTCTGGCCGTTATAAATGGTGAAAAGAAAATATGTCTTAGAAAGCATTTTAGGCATGTTTTATTCCCCCAAAAAAAAAAATAACGCAGAATTTTTAAAGCGAAATAAACAAAATCGTTTTTCTTTAAATATTATACATTTTTTTGTCTATAGATGTTTATTTGGTTCCCCCTCACCGTCTTCCTCCCACTCCACTTCTACATGTCTCGCTCTCAGTCCAGTGTCGTCCTCCTGTTCTCCGTCCTCACAGTATGTCCACAGTGTTTAGCCTGACTCACTGCTTTGTTTTCCCGTTCCTCCTCTCTCCCTCTGCTCCTCCATCCCTCTCACTTTGATAAGAAACACATTATTTGCGGTTGCAGATAAGCAGCAGGCAGCGCCCAGGGAGCGGCGGCAGCGGCGGGCGGAGACCCGCTTTGACCTTGGCTCCAGAACAGACCTTTAACTCTCAGAGCGTGCGATAACCTACATTTACATATCAGGCATCTTGCTGGCAGCTAACGGCTCATGAGTGAGTCATCATGCAGGAGGACGAGAGCGGCTTTCCCCACCGAGAATCACCGAGAGTTTGTGAATTTGGAAACAAAATATGGCATTTTTGTGGCCTTCAGTGTAGTTTATTTTTTTAAAAATCGCAGCACAGAAGTAAGGGTGGACTGTTTTTTGTAGAGCTGATACTGATTATTAATAGTTAATGAGACCAATAACCAATATCTGGAACTGATATGCATTTACAATAAAAATGAAAATCTTTCTGTCAATATTTAGGATTTGTAATAAAACAAACTTCAACAGTAAACTTTGTTGAAATGCCTTTAGCAAATGTTTAACCAAAACTGAAACTTTCAACATCATTTACAGCACGTTTCCTGTTACTTTTTTTTTAAGTAAAAATTTTAAAAAAATACTGAATAAATGGAAATATCTCCCTGAGGTTTTACAAAGTAAAAGTTCCTGTCATTCTGACACTTTCTTTGCCCTTTTTAATTTATTGATTTTATCTGCGATCATTGAAATAAAATGCTGATACGGATAATATCGGCCCCGATAATCAGCCAGGCCGATAATCTGACCCCGACACAAAAGTACTCTTTCCTTTAGCTCTGTGATGAATGCAGTGACCGTGGTCTCAAAAGGGAGTAAAAGCCGTCAGAGATTTCTGGAGGCCCGCTGGGCGTCAAAGTGTTAATTTTTTTTGGCATAATTGCTTGTGAGAATTTTCAAGTAATTCTCAAGGACACTAAAAGCTACATGAATCAAACTTGTGATCTTTCTTAATAGAAACGGTGTCTCTGACTGTTAAAATGAAGTCGTTTTAAGCTTTTCTCTCCCCTCTGATCTCCGTGCTGAAGGTTTGTCAGGTGGAAACACGAGTCGATGCACTCGCTGAAGACCTGAGCGCGAGCGCAGGAAGTGGGTCAGGGTGACGAGGCTGAAAAGTTTGCGGAGCGATCGCTCGAGTGCACATCGCTTGAAAAGTAGAAACGTCTTTAAGTGCTGACTCCGGAGGGACGGAGCGCGGCCCCGAAGTTAAACCTTCAGCAGAATTGTTTTTTTAAGGTGATGAAATATGCAGCGAGCTCACTCTTCATTCCAGCTCGACTCGCTCAGACTCAGAGTACAGACTCCACCTGCTCTGCTTTAGGGGCCACTTTTGCAAAATGACAGTAGGCCAGGGGCCAGTCTCTGCAGCCCCATACATGTTTCTAAGGTTTTCCGACATTTGTAGGATTTTAGCATGTTTCTGGATTTTAGGGCATTTCTTGGATTTCAGGACATTTTTAGGATCATGGGACATTTCTAAGATTTCAGGACATTTCTAGGATTAAGGGGATTTTTAGGATTTTGTGACATTTCTAGGATTTTATGACGTTTCTCAGATTTCAGGACTTTTAGGAATTTGGGACGTTTCAAAGATTTTGTGACATTTCAAGGTTTTTAGGATGTTTTTTGGACCTTACGACATTTCTAGGATTTTAGGGGATTTCTAGGATTTTATGTCATTTCAGGGATTTTAGGACATTTCTTGGATTTCAGGGCATTTTCATGATTTCAGGATGTTTGATTGTAGGGGATCTTTTAGGATTTTAGAATATTTCTTGGATTTCAGGCTATTTCTTTGTTGTTTCTATGTTTCTAAGATTTTTAAGGACATTTCTAGATTTTGCAGTATTTTGGGGATTTTAGGACATTTCTAGGATTTTAGGATATTTCTCAGATTTTAGGACATTTTTTGGATTTTGGAACTTTTCTTGGATTTTTGGATGTTTTTAGGATTCTACGTGATTCCTCCACTGGTACTTTTTTGATCAACAAGCTCTGTTTTGATGCTGTTTTATGCACTCTGGCACCTTATGTAGACTAGAAGGACAAAAACAGTTCCCAGTGGTTGGGGGCTGCCTGGCACCCTATCGAGGGCTAGATTTGACTCACGGGCCATAAGCTGAGTATCACTGTTGTTGAGGAAATCAAACCCTTCGCTGTTTTCATTTACATTTTTGCAGCATGTTTAAAGAGCCCAAATCCTCAAATCTTTCTGTCCTTTTTTTCTAAATCTAGTGTTTTTTATTGTGGAGCCGCATCACTCGTCCTGCTGAATTTTCTGTCAGTATGTGGGTCAGATGATCGAGCAGAGCTGCAGCGAACGCTCTGAATACGACTAGTTTTGTACTATGATGGAGCGTTAAAGAGAAAGTAGATGACTCAGTCCCTTCACATCAGCGTGGCGGCTGCAGAAGCTGATTGAAAGCAGCGGCGCAGTCCGCCGCAGCAGCTCACAGTGAGTCTGCAGATCAGAGAGGGGAGACGAGTTTGAGCGACAGGGAGGCAGATTGAGTGCAAGATAAAAATGCACATGATTTGGGCGGAGGATGAAGCGAGTGTGGAGTAAATTTGCAGATGGGAGGATTCCTGTGATAAGGCGGATGCAGTGATGCAAAAAAAAGTCTGCTTCTCAGAGGCAGAAAAAAAAAACAAGCCTGTTTTTCTGGGCTTCAGAGCCAATAATCACTGGATTTAGAGCAGTGGTTCACTGGAATGTTAAAATTAACTCTATATTCTCAATTATATGATATCCACAAAACATCATTTAAAAAATAAAACAAAATAAACATTAAAATAAAATATAAAATTATACATTCCTATTTTTGTAATCATATATACAAAATAATTTTCATCAATAAAAACTGCACTAACTGTAGAAAAAAATACAAAATATACAAATATAGTTTGCATTTTTAAATCAGAATTAACTAAATGTTGGATGAAGCTCTTTCACATTATAATTATTATTTTGGCACAACAACTATTCTTCTTTTTTTTCTTCTTTTATTATTATTATTATTATTATTATTATTATTATTGGGAAATTTATTATGTTTGTGGGATTATCACATTAAAAGCTGCAGATTTGTATTACGTTTGCGGTTTATTATGTTGACGGTTTACTACGTTGGTGGGTGTTACACCTCCTGCTCTTCATCCTCAGGTGTCAGATGACACGTGAGATGTTAGATGATATGTTGGACGTGAGGATATCCTCAGTGACCATGACGGTGCTCGAGTTTGAACAGATGTCGGGGGATTAGTGAGGACAAGAGGGGAGAGAAGGGTGGGGGGGCAGGAACAAATCCAGGCTGTTCAGACGATGACACGCTAGATTTGGAGAGGAAGATTTGAAGCTACGAGTCGAGAGAGGAAGGAAAGAAAGAGAGAGCGACAAAAACAAGCTTCACTTAACGGGCGTGATTGTTTTGGCTCGGTGACGGTGATGAAGGCTGAATCCTGTGTAGTGTCCCCTCCTGTCCCATCACACAGATGGGTGAGTGGGTGAGTGGAGGGTTGAGGTTTTGGGAGGAGATGTTCAGGATTTAGGCGTGGCAGTGTGGAGAAATAAGGGAGCCAAAATTAATATGAGGCAAACACACTTAAAATAATTGTAGTTGCAGTGTTTGGCATTAAGACTGCACCAAATGTCACTATTTTATTACTTTAAACTAATCAAACGATAGAAAAAAAAGATAGAAAATAGAAAAAAATTTATACTGGCTGATCTGAGGGAGGAGTGACTTTAGTGACTTTATTATGTAATATAAATGTGTTAAACAAACATTAACATGACGCGTCATCGTCTCACTTTCAGCCCAGTTTATCGTCTCATCGTGTCATCTTTTCTCTCTCAAGCTATTTTCTGTCTCTCTCTGTTTATCTCCATCCCCCCTGGAGTGAGGCGTTTTTGGCAGGCAGTGCACGTCACGTCAGACATCAGCTGCAGGGAGCGCTGCTGCTGCTGCTGCTGCTGCTGCTGCTGCTGCTGCTGCTGCTGCTGCTGCTGCTGATGTGTGATGGATGGAGGGAAGGATGGAGGGATTGGGAGGGATTAGGAGGTTTAGGGGAGAGAGGTGGAGGAAGCTGCTGCAAGGTCAAAGCCGTGTGGTCTGACTCCGATCACCTGGGACGCTTTCTGTCTGCGTGTGTTGTGTATTTGTTGTGTTGTGTGTTGTGATGCCTGTCAGTTGTTGCATAACGGCTCTCAGTAAAGTGCAGCAGCTCTGACTGTGTTTTGTGGTCGGTGGCAAGTTTCTTTTTGTGCTTTTGACTCAATGAGAGGATTCAGTTGTTTGTGTAATCACGTGTGCATTAACGCACGTTCTGTGATTATGACCCTCAGAAATCAGAAAGTGAGGCAGCAGTAACTTTGTGGATGGCAGCAGAAACAAACGTCAGTGCACAGAAATGGATAAAGAAAGGTTGTTTTTTTTAATGACAAGTTCTGCCATAAAGCCCAGCCAGAAGCTCAACACGACCAAAGTTATTTGCATTTTCTGTTGATGTGAAGTCAGTTACTGCCGAGTACGTCCAGTCTTAAATGCCACTTACTGGCCAAACACACAGCTGATGCTCAGAGCTCCTCCCCCTCGCCACAGGCAGACCACTCTGCAAAGTTTGCAGCAGACCTGCACTTTCTGCAGGTATCTGTAGACAGACAGACAGACAGACAGACAGACAGACAGACAGACAGACAGACAGCAGGACACTGAACATAAAGTCACGCATTGACCACTGCCTGCATCTGCTGGTCATGTATGTGCAGCTCCAGGTCATGTATGTGCACTGCGTCACACACAGCCTCCAACCAGCCATCACAGTTTCTCTACAAAAATATGCTTAAGTTTCTCTTTCAGCATATTTTCTGAGCATGCAGGACCTTTGAGGTTATTCTGGAGAATATTCTGCAGAGTAACTGTCTTTGTTCTGTTATGCTGCAATAATATTGCACATACATTTGCAGAAAGCAAGCATATTTGTCCACTCACACATTGATAAAAGTACTAAAAACTTAAATAACCCTTTAAGGTGCATTTAGAACAGATAAAAAAATATGTAATTAATAGCAAATAATGGACAATCATGGAATTAATCGCAATTCAATATCGAATTGATTGACAGCCCTACTTAAAACATTTTTCTTTGTCATCATTAAGAAATTCAGATTTTTAGTCCACACACGTAGCAGCTGACTGAAGCAGCAGAGAAAAGGCGTCCTCGCTGTAACTTTCCTTTAACTCAGCAGTCCTACTTCTGAGGCTGGATGTATCTGGGTTAATTTCCCCGGTAAAGAGCGTGAAGTGGACTTCAGAGGCTGCGGCTGCCTCGTCCCTGAAGCTCTCTCACAGATCTAGGCCAGCCGCGGTCCGTTCGCCTCTCCTGGAATAAACAGCGACATTGGATGTGCTGAAGGGAGGGGGGTTAGTAGGGCATGCTGGGACAGAAAGGGCAGCGTGTTTGCGGCGCTTGCATGACCTCCAATCACTGTCCTCTCTGGTTGTTGCTGTCCCACATCGTGCTTCCTCTTCAAATGAAATTAATTTCCAGACTTGATCGAGGAGCATAGATAAAAATAACCAAATTTACTGGAAAATCGGCCAAATCAGGTGACTTTGAGTACACATGGCGTCTCCTCCAAACTGTCCTCCTCCTTTGATTTTTGTGGACAAAAAGAGTTAAGGATTTGTCTGAATCCGTGGACAAATTGAGGTTTGTCTTGGTGCTTATCTTGAGTGTGAAGACAGTGTCCCCTCTGAGAGGATGAAGCTGTTTCATTTTCACTCCGTAAAGTTTCAGGGTGCCGGTTGTTATCCTCATGGGGACGATGTTGAAGGTCAATGGAAAATCTTTTTATGATCTAAAGGCCCATTTTCCCCAGAAGGACAGCTCTGACTGATGATGACACGTCTAACTGTCCTCTCTGTCCGTCCCCTCATCTCTCATCTTTTATTTCCTCTCTGCTGCGGTTGGACTGATAAAACGGTTCTGAAGGTCATTATGAGCGTTTGACTGAAGATACAGAAAATAAACCTTCATTTTTTAATAGAGGCCATTATTAGATTCTCCTGTAAATACTCGTAACATGCTGCTGTTTGCATTCTCATTTAACCCTTTAACACCTGGATCAACATCAGTTTTCTTGGTGCCTTTTAC
Source organism: Plectropomus leopardus (assembly GCF_026936395.1). Lineage (NCBI taxonomy): Eukaryota > Metazoa > Chordata > Actinopteri > Perciformes > Serranidae > Plectropomus > Plectropomus leopardus. Next base: position 34,056,473 of record NC_142186.1, on the reverse strand, counting down.
CAGCATTTTAACCTGTGAAACAAGGAATAATAGTTTGATTTCTTTGAAAAATATTAGAAAAAACATAATGAGCAACTTTGCTCATAAGAAATGTCCCGCAAACTGCAAAAAAAAAGAGTAAAAGATGACAAGGAAATGATATGAAAATAAGCTTGGGGGAATATTGGAGGGTAAAAGATAAAAAGAAAAGGTAAAAATGTTATGAAAACGTAAAGATAGATCTTTTTAAAAAAACATTTTAGTTTAGTTTCTTTTCTTCCTTAAATCTTAAGACAGGTGTTAGTTTTGAAGAATTGATGAGCAGAGTTGACGTCAGCATCAGTGAAATCTGAACGATAGTGTGTTTATTGCATCTTTCTTTCCTCCTCTTTTCTTCATATCTCTTTTTATCATTTTCCTCTTGGAGTTAATAAGTTAACAAAGCGTGTTTTCTCTGTTTAAACTCTGTTGAATAATTGAGGCGCCTGTAGAGCCGCTTTGCTTTTCCTGCAGAGACGGAGCGAGGGATGGAGCGGAAATCGCAGCTCGCTGTCTGAACCTCTGCATTACTTACACATCAGCCTCCTCTGGAGGATCGCCGCTCTGAAAATTTCATGGGCTGCACGCAGAGTGATTAAAATATGAAGTCACTGAGCAAACAAGAGGAAGAAAGAAGGAGGGATGATGCTGAGAACAGAGAGGAAGAAAGGATAAGAGAGAGGGGAAGATTAGGCAAGAAATGCAAAAGACAGAACGGCAGAAATGTGACGAGCAAAAGAGATTAAATGGGATACAGAGAGTGACGGATGAAGCAGAGAGAGAGAGAGATAGTGATGGAGGGAGAGATGATAGCGAGCGACGGAGACTGATGGAAGGAGACGGGTGGATAAAGATAGAAACAGCGGAGGAGAGAAAGTCAGAGAGACAGCGAGAGAGAGAGAGATGAGAGAAACTACTGGAAACACAAACTGGAGAAACAAGCAGAAAAATAGTTTGATGAAGGGATGACGGACAGAGAGGAAGAAAAGGAAAATAACATCAAAAGAGACAGGAACGAAAATGGAGAAATGAGAGACTTGAAAGTGTTTTTTCCCGACAAACTGTGACGCAGCGCTCACGCCCTGTTGAAGCAGAAGTGTCCTGCTGTCATTCTGGCTCCTTTTTCAAATAAATTCAGGCCAAAGAGAAGTTTCAGGGACGTGAACTGTGACGCCACACTGAGCGTAGAAGGTAGATTAATTTGTAATTTTTTTAAACAAAGTTTAAAGAAAAAAATTTTCAATGTTTTTACAATTGTAATTACAATTTGTCCTCGATCCTGCTGCATCTTTGGAGTTGCAGGATGAGTTGATTAAAATCAGCAGCTACTATGAAAAATCTATACGGTTGCTGCTGGTGGCATCATTCGATTCCTGCAGTACATTTTCTGAATTTGCATCCGAGTCTTCTGTCCTGTGTCCCTCTTTCTCTCCACTCTGTCCCTCCCTGTTATGTTTGCCCCCCCCTACACTTTTTCTTCCTTCCCCTTTTCTGTCATCACCTAATTCTTGCTCGTCTCCCAATTCTTTCTACTTTTCCATCCTCCTCTCCTCTCCTCTCCTCTCCTCTCCTCTCCTCTCCTCTCCTCTCCTCTCCTCTCCTCATCTCTCCTCCTCTCCTCTCCTCTCCTCTCCTCTCCCCTCCTCCTCTCCTCCTGCAGAGTTTTGGCTTTTATTGATGATTGCATTGATGTTTTACTTGCATGTTGCAAACATGTTGACGCTGCAATGAAAAACTAGGACAGAGAGAGAGAAAAAGCTTATTTTCACGCCGTATTTAGTTGTTTGTTGCTGTGCTTCATTTGTTCTGGAGCGTCTGAAAATCCGACACGCTTTGCTTCAAAGTGCTTTGATTCTGTGCGCTTTGGTTTCACTCATAAAAACTCAACCATGAAAAACAACACAAAAGTTTTTGGAAGAATATACACGCGATGGTCTCCAGTTAGAGATAAATGTGTCTGTTTATTTAATGAAGCCTGGTGAAGAATGGATTTCAAACTGGAAGTTGTTTACTGGTAAGGTTTTAACCTGGATTTTGTGTCCAAACAGATCAGGCAGAGTGTTTTTATGTTGGTGCTGACAGAGGGAGGGAGGCGGGGGGGCGGGGGAGCGTGCGGTGCGTTTGTTGTGGGCAGCATGACAAGAGAAGAAGAGGAGGAGGTGGATGTGAAGGAAAACAAGAGTGAAACTGTGCAGCACATGTTAGTTGGACAGGTGACTTATGGAGCGACAGCTCAGATATATTCTTAAACTTTAAATATTTGCCTCCGCAGCCTCATCGTTCCCTCTGTAAACATCAGGAAGGCTGTCACTCCTGCAGGTCTGTTTGGTCGAATAGTTTTAGGCTGTTTTGACCTCAATACTACAAACTCGTCCTGTTGTTTCCTCGGTTTGCATTTCATCGCTCTCTTTGGGATTCTTTAAACTGCAGCTGTAGTCTGTTGTCTCTCTCCTCCTCTGTGGTGCTCGTCTCTTTGAGCTGCATCAGTGGCCTTGATCTTTTCTTTGGAGGCTCGCTCTTCTCTCATGTCTCCTCTCTCTGTTCTTTTCCTTTTGTGCAAGACATGTCATCAGAATAGCAACTGAAAGTTGAAGTCTTGTAACACAAGCTGGTAAAAAAGCACAGCGCCACTCATTTTACAAATCAAGCAATGATAGACGCAGAGTTTTTCTGTTTGTACAGTTTGTGGCTGTGATAAATGGTGATATTTTTGGTGATTTTTAAAGAAAAAAATTGCCAAATTTAAGAAAAAAAAGTAGAACTGTGAAATATATCTACATAAAATATTTAAAGAAAAAAATCACCAAATTGTTTATCTGAAGAAAAAAAGTGGGGACTGAAAAGATGTCATGGTAATCTGTCCAATATTTAATGATACAGCGGTCATCATGTTTGAGAACAGAAACAGGCGATTAGTTGGCTTTCGTTGCTGGAGGACACTTTGAAAGGAGGAGATGTTTGTCGACACATGTTGGCTACAGCAGGGCTGTCATGTTAAAAAACAAAGAAATATATAGATTTTCGTGCCAAATATTGCAGTAATAAAGGCTGATGTGACAGAGAGGACAGTAACAGAGGTCAGGAGACATCACTGTAGGTCAGGAGACATCACTGTAGGTCAGGAGACATCACTATAGGTCAGGAGACATCACTGTAGGTCAGGAGACATCACTGTAGGTCAGGAGACATCACTATAGGTCAGGAGACATCACTGTAGGTAACACGCCCGGTCAGCGTGAGCATTCAGGCACACAAAGACGAACACATGACGGCAACAAGGCCGAGGCTGTTTGTTTCCTGCTGTGTCGGCATGTTGACGACCGTCGATAATGACATTACAGAGAGCATGTGGTGATGTCAGAGCATCTGCAAAGTGGGGGAGGACAGAGACATAGAGGACAGATTCTGGATGTGTTGACTCAGACTGCTCATAACTGACGTTTTTACAAATATTCTGCATTTAACCCATTGATGCATAAGCATATTGGCTTTTTTTGAGGTCGACAAATAACTTAAGAAGGAATGGCCCAAAAAATAGCAGGAAATTAGTAATAAGATATAAGAAAATTGCCTGACAACTAGCAACAAAAAAAGATTTTAAAAAATGCAAAAAAGAAAAAAAAAACCCTGCATATTAGTAAAAACAAAGAAAGAAAGTAAAGAAAAGAACCAATAGAACAAGAAAATGACCTGCAAATTAAATACAAAAAATTAGAAAAGCAAATAAAGAAATAGCTAATAAATGCATAGATTTTTTAAAAATCTTTTTTTCTTCTATATAATTTTAAGTGTGTAGTTTGATATAGTTCCCCTTTGATTTTTGGTAATCTCTAATCATTTTCAGATCCTTACCTTCTCACGTTTTATTATTTTTTGCTTTTTTGTTATTCTGGCCAAGATGCTCATTGTGGGTTTTTTTCTGTGCTTTTGAAAGAAACCAGTGTGCTCTGCTTTTAGTGGCTTAAATCATAGTGAAAACTCCTTCAGTCTGTTAGGACGTTATTTTGATAAGTACGTCACCTTAATTTATTAATTCTATGTTCAAATAGTCAAACCTGAGAAATAAATATAATTAAAACTTTTGGATAGAGTGACATTGAATGTTTAAAGTTCACATGAACCCAAATTTGTATATGAGTCATTTTTAGTTACACACAGATGTAAACTCACTCTGATTATTTAATTCAGTAGAAAGTTGTCGTGTCGCCTCTCGGTTTCTGTTTGCGTCCCCGCTGAACTCTCACAGAGACGGAGACACAGAAACAAACAGCAAAGTTTATTCAGCCACCATAAAGTGAGTCAGTAAAATCAACTTATTTAATATTCAGTAGGCCGCCTGCAGCTGCTTCACATTCATGTTTTTCTCACTGAGCCGGAGAATCTGTCTGTCCGCGCAGCTCTTCACACTCGGCTTTATTTATTCCTCCGATTGTTCCCGAGTCGAGCTGTTTGCTTCAAAACTCGAGAAAAGTTGTCAAACTCTCAGACAGAGAGGTGAGCTGGGAATCACCGCAGCTCGTCTGCCACGATTCATCACGTATACATGTTTTTAGAGAAGTTTGACATCCTGTACTTCACGCTACATTTACTCACACACACGCACACACACACACACACACACACACACACACACACACACTCAGTCACACAGAAACAACTCAGCTGCAGTTTACACATCGGAAGACGGAAGGATTATTTTAACCCTTCGGGACCTGAGAAAATTGGCTTGGCTTTCTTTAAAAGTTAGTAGGAAGTTAATAAAAAGTTACAAGAAAATTCTTAAAATTCTTCTTAACTTCGAATATGACACACTGCTCATGGTGATAGAAATGTTTCAAACTTTGATTTTACAGTTTTGTTTCTAATCTAATGAATAATTGAGCAGCTTTTATTGTGACATTAGATTTAAAGGACTGTTTTTCAGCACTTTGAGGACTTCTGTAGGTCAAAGGATTCATAAATGAATCAAGAAAATAATCACAGAATAATCAATAATGAAAACATTCATTAGTTGCAGCTCTAATTTTATCCATAAATATTTTCAAAATTAATTTCCCCCCAAAATACTGTATATTAGATTTGATCCTTCAGCCACCCAACAGGCAAAATGATTTTAAAAATCATAATTTTTCTTTTAACAATTGTTTTTTTAAAAATGGTGAAGCTTTTGACATGTCTGTAGGCGGCACGTTTTCTTTTAAGGTTGGCAGTTAAAATAAATACAAAATACAGCCATTTAAAGTTGCATGCCTCTCCCAGGAGCCAAATTAAAAAACCATTAGTCCCTCCCCAGTGCTTAAAATAATATTTTACATGCCTACCCCTTTTTGCACCACCCTCTCTCCTCTCATAAATAACAAACAGTCCCAAAGTTATATTTAAATCTTCAGTTCCAATCCCGTTCTGAACTCATCATTTCTTAAATAAAAGGAACTGATGAGGAGTGTTGATGGTTGTTTCAGAGAATGTATGGTCTTTTAAATTTGCCTTTAATTCCTGGAAAAGTCCTGGAAAAGTCCTGGTAAAAATGTGTATGAACACTGGACGACTGAATCGACAGTTTTGATAAATAAATTATGTTTCTGTGTGTTTTAGGCGCAGCTGGAGGCCCAAAAGGCCACCCAGGACTTCCAGAGAGCCACTGAGGTCCTGCGGGCGGCGAAGGAGACCATCTCGCTGGCCGAGCAGAGACTCCTGGAGGAGGACAACCGGCAGTTTGACTCCGCCTGGCAGGAGATGCTGAACCACGCCACCCAGCGGGTGAGGAGGGGGGAGAGAGGAATATCTAAATATCTTAGCTGTTTATTTTTTTCTCTTTTGTCTGTGTGTAAATTTACGATTTTATTTCAAGGATTTTTTTTAGCTTCTTGGTATAAACCATCAGATTTAACTGACTTTGTTTATTGGACAGTGTGTGTAACTTCTTATTCTTCCCGCTCGCTTATTAAATTTATTCACAAAAAAATGCTAGAAAGTTGAGGGAGGACTTAATGGGCTGCAGCTGCCAAAACATGTAACCCTTAGGGCCCGATCTAATATTACACACACTCGAAACACTCTGCACACAAAATGCGCTTTTCAAAATTAACCTTTAAAAAATATTATACATTATTATTATTTTCTCACTTTCATTGAGTTAATTTTTTTAACCAACATTCATTATACTACCGGTAGAATTTTTTTTATTTTTATTTTTTTGCTGCTGACAGTCTGGGATATGTCAGTGATCAGCAGCAACATTGATTGTGACAGTGCACTGAGTGGAAATAGCATGTGTTTTCTCCATATGCCAAATATGGTCAAAATGACCTCATCCGGTGGAAAATAGTCAAAATGACAAATTCAGAGTCAAAAGCCCAGAATGACACCCAGAAATAATACAAGTCCTGTTTTTCTGCTTTGATGATCAGAAATGTCAGTTTGAATGGGTTTCAATGGAGCATTTTTTGACCTTAACAGTCTGAATGTAACTATTTAGTTTCCACAGTGTATTTTAGACTTATCACTGATAACACTCAAATACACAATCTGGACTACATTTATGACATATGCATGAACACAGAGAAAATTATCAAAACAATCAAGAATAAAAAGAGTGTAAAATGCACCAAACAGTCCCTAAGGTTAAATCTGACGGTGAGCTCTGATTGGCTGTTTCAGGTGATGGAGGCGGAGCACACCAAGACGAGAAGTGAGCTGGTGCACAAAGAGACGGCGGCCAAATATACGGCAGCGATCGGCCGCATGAAGCAGCTGGAGAAGAAACTCAAACGCACCATCAACAAGTCCAAGTAAGTGAACCCCGCATCGCCTCCACCAGTCCAGTTTGTTGTTTGTCTGTTTGATAGCAGGATTTCGGTAAAAACCACTGCCCCCAGTTTTCATTAAAGTTGGTAGATGAGTGAAGCATAGGCAGAGAAGGATCTCATTACATTTTGGAGGGGTTCTGAATCACTCGGCGGATACATGAAACGTTTGAGTGACTTCTGAAGAATTTTTTGACAGAAGTGGATGAACATGCAGTCTGGTGGTCAACTGTCGTAGACGTTTTATGGACTCATTAAAAAAAAAAACAACTACTGGACATGATGAGAATAATGCTGCCTGACGTGATCCTCAGAAATATCGAATTTACGACTTAGGAGCACATGAACGGCCCTCCAGAGTTGTGACGTTTGTGTGACGTTTCAAGATTTTACCCTTAAACACACACACACACACACACACACACACACATACACACACACACACACACACACACCAAGTACACAGGCACATGTGATAGAGGACTCACTAAAAGTGGGAACTGAGCAAACCGCTAAAGTGAGGAAGCGCCAGAGGCAGGATAAAACTGATAAAAACTGATAAAAAGATCAAAATAAATCAGTATAATATTAATCAAAAATGAAATAAATAAAATACTCTTAGTAGTTGATAAAATGTTAAAATTTGAAATAAACGGATAACAACAAATAACAGATAAAATGTTAAAAATGATAAAATAATATAGGACCTAGTAAAACAGATTAAAATATATAAATACATAGTCAATAAATAAAGAGGTAAAATTCAATTAAAAGTCAAACCAAAAAGGTAGATCTTGAGTGAGGGGAAACTGTCTGTGATTGATTTGGGCTTTACTAAAGTGACTCAGCAGTATTTTCAGCTCGGTCATTGGTTTGTCCTTTGTCGGAGCGTCGTGACGTCTCAGCGAGGTGTTTAAACCGCAGATCGTCCGAACCAGCCGGTTCAGACTGAGAGCTGCTGCTGGGCGATTCAGCCAAAAACTGAGCTGCAGACGAAGAAGTAACGACACCATCATCATAAAGTCATTTGCTGTGGCCCTTCAGTCTCACTTATAGACACCTGAGGATTAATTGTTGGACGCTGAAGACACAAGATGATTAATTTAGTCCAGAAATGAGTCTCTGTCCACCTGACCTGAGTGAAACTGCGGAGTCTGGTTTCCACAGCAGCTGTGTCACTCTCATGTGGTCTGATATATATTTGTTTTTTCACACCTGAGCTGTTTTTTTTTTTTTTTAAAGCAGGTTGCTCTTCTCTTTTCAGCTGAAAGTGGTTCTCTCTGAAACTTCTCATTTTTTAGGAAACATTCGAGTGTTAAAGGGGAACTCTGGTTGAACGAGATTCTGTCACGAGGTGCAAAATGACATGAAATGATTTGGCTGCTGAAACCTCCGAATTAGAAATGCTCCAGGTGACATTTTTGAAATGAAAATATAATGAATAAAAACCCCAGATATTCTCATTGGTATTTCTCTTGGCCTCTCAAATGTCTTTCCACTGTCAAGGAAAGACCTGGAAAAGCCATGGAATTAATGAAAAATCATTGAAAGTTTTGGAAAAGTCATGGACTTTTGTTGTATGTAGTTAAAGTTGTTACATAATGTAACATAAAGCAAATGTATTTTTTGACAACATAACATTGCTCTAATATGCACCAATGTTTGTTTCATTTACCATCACGTTTTTATTTATTTCTCTCTCTGTGTCACCTCTCTCCCTTCATGTCTGAAAAAAAGTTAGGAAGGAAAAAGTTTACTATGGATCCTTGAAAAATTCACAGGAAAGTTTTGAAATTTTGTCCCTGAAAATATCTTGTAACCCTGTAAGAATTATTTAAAATGGTGACATTTGTGGTAAATTTTAAAGAAAACATTTTCTAGTATCGATGGCAATTGTACAGAGTGTATATTGTCTTGAAGATTTTCCTTAAATTAATGGAAAAATCATGGAAATTTATTAGTTAAAAATGTATATGAACCCTCCTTTCATCAGGAACAGGTTGATAACAAATCACTCTTAAAATCATTCTTCAAAGGCATTTAAATGGTCTTTAAATCAATGAGGTCCAAAATTGAAAAAAAAAAGCCAAAAAAACATTTTAAAGAAAAAAAGGCATAAATTTGAAAGAAAGAAAAGAAAGCAATTTTTTCTTTAAAATCTAGACATTTTTTTCCAGAATTTTTTTCTAGAAAACTTTTTCTTTGAAAATCTGCAATGACAATGAACTGATAAGGAGTACAGATGGTCGTTTCAGAGAATGTATTGTCTTTAAAATCAGCCTCAAAATCCTGCAAAAGTCATGAGAATCTATCTGCAGATATGTGCATGAACCCTGCTCATGTGCAGCCGGTCGGCTGGTCGGCGTGAGGTTATTTTTCTGAGTGAATAACGAGCTGCAGATCTGCTTCAGCGGGATGTTAATCCGCTCTGCATCAACATCACAGCCCCGTTATCTCCCTCTCCTCCTCCAGGTTGCCATGGTGATGATGTGCTTTTTCTGGGTTACTCTGTATTTTTCCCCTCTGATCTAATTGTCTCCTCTCCCTCTCTCTCTCCTGACCTCTCCTCCTCCTCCTCCTCCTCCGCAGGCCCTACTTTGAGATGAAGGCGAAGTACTATCTGCAGCTGGAGGTACGTGTTTTCCTCCTCTCTGACCTCACTGATCTCCTCTGAATTCACGAGGTCGCCATTCTCGGTGTCACTGTTTGTGTAGCTGTGACTGAGCGCCATCAGAGGTTAAATATTTTGACCCAAACGCTCAGAATCTGTCGGCTCGCCGCATCACGGCCGCAGTGTCCACTTTTTCTCCCTCTCTGTGTTCACGCTGCAGCTCAGTCTTTGCGCTTCAGGCTGCGATCAGATTGTTTTTCTGACTCGAGCACAAAACTGCAGCTGTAAAGAACAAAGAGCAGCTCGGCTGTGAACGTCAGCGTGGGCGCCGTGCAACACGAAGTTTGTTATCTGATGAACATCAGCTAATAAGGAACAAATGCAGCAGTGCTGAGATTTTAGTACTTCCACTTTTGTTTTTATATATTGTTGCTCCACCATACACATTGGTTACTTAAAAAATAAATAAATATATATATATATATATATATATATATATATATATATATATATATATATATATGTATATGTATACTGTGCAGTCCAATGTTTAACTGAGCTGTGTGTTACCTTTGTGTTTCTTGTTATAACATGAAAGTTTTCACTTTTTCGAAAGATATCTTCATGTTATAACAAGAACCTTTTTTGTTGACTTGTTACAGCAAAAAAGTTTTTGTTAGGACAAGATGATTTTTGTGTTTTTCATAAGATTGTTTCATGTAACAAGGTGTTTTCATGTTGTAACAAAAACTTAAAACAAGACTTTTTCTTGTTATAACAAGAAACTGTTTTCATGGCAAAATGTTTTTCACATTTTTACAAGATACTTTTATGTGATGATGCTGTTGCTGCTGAGTATCTGTGCAGTCTGCTGACGTTGTTCTCCGTCCCTGACCTTCATCATCATCTTTCTCTCCCTCCAGAACCTCAAGAAGAACGTGGACGAGCGGCAGGCCAAGCTGTCGCAGGCCAAAGGCGAGTACAAGACGGCCCTCAGGAACCTGGAGATGATCTCCGACGAGATCCACGAGCGGCGGCGGAGCTCTGCCATGGGCCCCCGGGGGCGGGGCGTAGGCGCTGAGGGCGACAGTGTCTCCGGGGACGACATCTCCAACTTTAAGATGGAGTCAGACGGAATATCCAGTGAGTCCTTGAAGCTCAGTTATTCTTCCTCCTGTCTTCTCTCTGCTCTGCGTTTGTCAGTGTGAATCAGATGTTTGTCCTAACGAGATTAAAGGCCAGTTAGTAAATGATAAAGATTGCCATCTCGTTACTGTCGATCTTCACGGAAACAGCTGCTCACCTCGTGCTGCTCTAAACATCAGTGCCTGCTGGAATCAGATTTAGTCGCCGTTTTGTTGTCATTTAGTCTCCTTTTAGTGTTAAATGGGGCCAATGAAAGATAAAGAATAGAGTAACACACACAGAGAACATGTTAAAATGGATACAGCATTTTTTTTTTCCTTCAGCAGAAATAGATTTTTAAATTTACCTCTTGACTGTGAAGAAGAAATGATAAGCGAGCTGGCTGTCGTATGGCTGCTCGTCCACCTGGAAGCACTCGTGACACGGACACAAACTCTTAAGGAGTTAAAAAAAAAACAACAGAGCTGCTCTCTGTTTCCATGAATTCCTGGTCTGTGGTTCTTAGAAAGTCTGATAAGGTTCAGCGTGTCGAAGGACTTCAGAGAAAACAACTGCACGACGGCCGTCAGCTCAGGAAATAAACAACTAAACTCTAAATGAAGTTCAACAGAGCTGAGTTTCAAACAGTTAATCCATTATACCAGTTTATTTCAGTGTGATTTAATTTACTTAACTTAATATGCATTGAAGACAGGAGACAAATGAAATGTCTCTCTGAAAATAAAAATGAATGGCAGTTCCTGACCTAAATCTCTGAAATAAACTTTCATAACGACATGCTGAACTCTAATTCTTCCTCTAAACTTAACCTGATTCTTACCTCTGTCCGCCTCTGTGTCATTCTAAAGTCAATAAAAGTGCCAGTGGAGGATCCCCCAACAGAGGTCCTGGCTTAGCCTCGAATGTCCTAAAATTAGAGAAATGTCCTAAAATCCTAGAAACATCATAGAAATGTCCTAAAAGTTGAGAAGCGTCCTAAAATTCTATAAACATCCTAAAATCCTAGAAACATCCTAAAAGCTAAAAGTTTTCTAAAATCCTAGCACATCCTAAAATCTGAGGATGTCCCAAAATCCTGGGAATGATCTAAAATCCTGGAAATGTTACAAAATCGTAAAAACGTTCCAAAATCCTAAACATGTCCTAAAATTCTGGAAAAGTCCTAAAACTCTAGAATCCTCCTAAAATTCTGAACGCCCTAAAATCAGAGAAACGTCCCTAACTCAGAGAAATTTTTGTTTGTTTTCCCTTTATTCTTCCTCTCATTTCTCTTCTCACTTCTTTCTTTTTCTCTCCATATCCATCTTTCTGTCCTCTGCTCCTCACCGCACCTCCTCCTCCAATCCATTTCCATACTTCACTTTTTCACTTTTGTCCTCCTTTTTTCTGTTGCCTTATCTTTTCCTTTAATTTCCACCCTCTTTCGTCTTATTTATCCTGTTTCTGCCTTCTTCCTTCCTTCTCTCATCACCCCATCTTCTCCTCTCGTCTCCTACCTCACTGTCATTTTGACCTCCTCCTTTCACTCATAACCTCCTTCTTTTCCTCTTTCTCTCCCCTCTGCCCCTCCCTGTTATGTTTGCCCCCTCCCTCCTTACACTTTTTTTTCCTCCCCCCTTTCTGTCATCACCTAATTCTTGCTCCTTGTCTCCCTTTCTTTCTACATTTCCATCCTCCTCTCCTCTCCTCTCCTCCATCCTTGTTGCAGTGGCGTCGGTGTGTTTCGATGACGAGGCGTGCGGCGGCAGCAGCATCATGTCGGAGGAGGACTCTGAGACTCGCTCCACCTGCAGCCTGGGTTCGTCTCCCAGCAGCCCTCAGGAGCTCCTGTCACCCTGCCCCTTTGCCAGCTCCTCCTCCTCCTCCTCCTCCTCCTGCGGGTCCTCTTCTGCCTCTTCGTCACCCACTCCATCCTCCTCTTCCTCCTCCCCGGCTCCTCTGTCCCGGCCCTGCAGTCTGGACCTCCCCAGCACCGTGTCGCTGTCCGACTTCGGCCTCATCTCGCCGGTGCTCGGGCCTCGCAGCGAGTGCAGCGGAGCGTCATCCCCAGAGTGCGACCTAGAAAGAGGTGGGTGATTAATGTGTGTTAGTTTTATATTAGTTTTAGCATATTTTTAGTGTTGCAGATACGTGTTTTGGATGACAGCAAAATAGCCGCTTCTTCTGTTTTAATGATCCTAAATAAGAACGTAAATGCAAAGCTGCAGAATACATTTGACATTTTTTCTAAATTTGCTTTATAAAAATTTATTGGAGATACAGCAAACTTGGACTTAATCACAATAGAAACAAAAACAATAGGATGTTAAAAAATACAGAAAGCTAAATATACAGCACGAAACATAGTAATGATAATAACAACAAGGATGATAATAATAATAATAATGATAATAATAATAACAATAGTAATATTAGTGGTAAAAGGTATACATATATGTAAATTCATATGAAGATATATAACTGAATACATAACTTGGATTGGAAGTCAAAAAAGTCAAATTTTGACCGCTCCTAAAAATGGCTGAAAACGACCTAGAATTTTGGCCTTTTTTGTCCTTTATTCACAGTTTGTGCGCTATAACGCGTCTCTACAAGCTATTCTAGGTCATTTTCAGCCATTTTTAGGAGCGGTCAAAATTTGACTTTTTTCGCCATACTATACTATTGCCTTGTCCGGCCATTTTTTTGACATGCTAAATTATGAGGTTTTTGGCACTTTTTTTGGAATTAATCCCACTTTGTGCGCAATGATGCATCTCTACAAGCTATTCTAGGTTGTTTTCAACAATTTTTAGGAGCGGTCAAAATTTGACTTTTTTCGCCATACTATACTATTGCCTTGTCCAGCCATTTTTTTGACATTCTAAATTATGAGGTTTTTGTCCTTTTTTGTCCTTTATTCAAACTTTGTGTGCTATAACGCGTCTCTACAAGCTATTCTAGGTTGTTTTCAGCCATTTTTAGGAGTGGTCAAAATTTGACTTTTTTCGCCATACTATACTATTGCCTTGTCCGGCCATTTTTTTTTACATTCTAAATCATGAGGTTTTTGGCCTTTTTTGTCCTTTATTCACAGTTTGTGCGCTATAACGCGTCTCTACAAGCTATTCTAGGTCGTTTTCAGCCATTTTTAGGAGCGGTCAAAATTTGACTTTTTTCGCCATACTATACTATTGCCTTGTCCGGCCATTTTTTTGACATGCTAAATTATCAGGTTTTTGGCCTTTTTTTGGAATTAATCCCACTTTGTGCACAATGATGCGTCTCTACAAGCTATTCTAGGTCGTTTTCTGCCATTTTTAGGAGTGGTCAAAATTTGACTTTTTTCGCCATACTATACTATTGCCTTGTCCGGCCATTTTTTTGACATTCTAAATTATGAGGTTTTTGGCCTTTTTTGTCCTTTATTCCCACTTTGTACGCAATGACGCGTCTCTACAAGCTATTCTAGGTCGTTTTCAGCCATTTTTAGGAGCGGTCAAAATTTGACTTTTTTCGCCATACTATACTATTGCCTTGTCCAGCCATTTTTTTGAAATTCTAAATTATGAGGTTTTTGTCCTTTTTTGTCCTTTATTCACACTTTGTGCGCTATAACGCGTCTCTACAAGCTATTCTAGGTCATTTTCAGCCATTTTTAGGAGCGGTCAAAATTTGACTTTTTTCACCATACTATACTATTGCCTTGTCCGGCCATTTTTTTGACATGCTAAATTATGAGGTTTTTGGCACTTTTTTTGGAATTAATCCCACTTTGTGCGCAATGATGCATCTCTACAAGCTATTCTAGGTTGTTTTCAGCCATTTTTAGGAGCGGTCAAAATTTGAATTTTTTCGCCATACTATACTATTGCCTTGTCCGGCCATTTTTTTTTACATTCTAAATCATGAGGTTTTTGGCCTTTTTTGTCCTTTATTCACACTTTGTGCGCAATGACGCTGCCTCTACAAGCTATTCTAGGTTGTTTTCAGCCATTTTAGGAGCGGTCAAAATTTGAATTTTTCGCCATACTATACTATTGCCTTGTCCGCCATTTTTTGACATTCTAAATCATGAGGTTTTTGGCCTTTTTTGTCCTTTATTCACAGTTTGTGCGCTATAACGCGTCTCTACAAGCTATTCTAGGTCGTTTTCAGCCATTTTTAGGAGCGGTCAAAATTTGACTTTTTTCGCCATACTATACTATTGCCTTGTCCGGCCATTTTTTTGACATGCTAAATTATGAGGTTTTTGTCCTTTTTTGTCCTTTATTCACAGTTTGTGCGCTATAACGCATCTCTACAAGCTATTCTAGGTCTTTTTCAGCCATTTTTAGGAGCGGTCAAAATTTGACTTTTTTCGCCATACTATACTATTGCCTTGTCCGGCCATTTTTTTGACATGCTAAATTATGAGGTTTTTGGCCTTTTTTGTCCTTTATTCCAACTTTGTGCGCAATGACACGTCTCTACAAGCTATTCTAGGTCATTTTCAGCCATTTTTAGGAGCGGTCAAAATTTGACTTTTTCGCCATACTATACTATTGCCTTGTCCGGCCATTTTGTTTGACATTCTAAATTATGAGGTTTTTGGCCTTTTTGTCCTTTAATCACACTTTGTGCGCTTATAACGCGTCTCTACAAGCTATTCTAGGTCGTTTTCAGCCATTTTAGGAGCGGTCAAAATTTGACTTTTTTCGCCATACTATACTATTGCCTTGTCCGGCCATTTTTTTGACATGCTAAATTATAAGGTTTTTGGCCTTTTTTGTCCTTTATTCCAACTTTGTGCGCAATGACGCGTCTCTACAAGCTATTCTAGGTCATTTTCAGCCATTTTTAGGAGCGGTCAAAATTTGACTTTTTTCGCCATACTATACTATTGCCTTGTCCCGCCATTTTGTTTGACATTCTAAATTATGAGGTTTTTGGCCTTTTTTGTCCTTTAATCACACTTTGTGCGCTATAACGCGTCTCTACAAGCTATTCTAGGTCTTTTTCAGCCATTTTTAGGAGCGGTCAAAATTTGACTTTTTTCGCCATACTATACTATTGCCTTGTCCGCCATTTTTTGACATTCTAAATCATGAGGTTTTTGTCCTTTTTGTCCTTTATTCCAACTTTGTGCGCAATGACGCTGCCTCTACAAGCGATTCTAGGTCGTTTTCAGCCATTTTTAGGAGCGGTCAAAATTTGACTTTTTCGCCATACTATACTATTGCCTTGTCCGCCATTTTTTTGACATTCTAAATCATGAGGTTTTTGGCCTTTTTGTCCTTTATTCACACTTTGTGCGCTATAACGCGTCTCTACAAGCTGTTCTAGGTCGTTTTCAGCCATTTTTAGGAGCGGTCAAAATTTGACTTTTTTCGCCATACTATACTATTGCCTTGTCCGGCCATTTTTTTGACATGCTAAATCAAGAGGTTTTTGGCCTTTTTTGTCCTTTATTCCAACTTTGTGCGCAATGACGCGTCTCTACAAGCTATTCTAGGTTGTTTTCAGCCATTTTTAGGAGCGGTCAAAATTTGACTTTTTTCGCCATACTATACTATTGCCTTGTCCGGCCATTTTGTTTGACATTCTAAATCATGAGGTTTTTGGCCTTTTTTGTCCTTTATTCACACTTTGTGCGCTATAACGCGTCTCTACAAGCTATTCTAGGTCATTTTCAGCCATTTTTAGGAGTGGTCAAAATTTGACTTTTTTCGCCATACTATACTATTGCCTTGTCCGGCCATTTTGTTTGACATTCTAAATTATGAGGTTTTTGGCCTTTTTTGTCCTTTATTCACACTTTGTGCGCTATAACGCGTCTCTACAAGCTATTCTAGGTCATTTTCAGCCATTTTTAGGAGTGGTCAAAATTTGACTTTTTTCGCCATACTATACTATTGCCTTGTCCGGCCATTTTGTTTGACATTCTAAATTATGAGGTTTTTGGCCTTTTTTGTCCTTTATTCACACTTTGTGCGCTATAACGCGTCTCTACAAGCTATTCTAGGTCATTTTCAGCCATTTTTAGGAGCGGTCAAAATTTGACTTTTTTCGCCATACTATACTATTGCCTTGTCCGGCCATTTTTTTTTACATTCTAAATCATGAGGTTTTTGGCCTTTTTTGTCCTTTTTTCACACTTTGTGCGCTATAAAACGTCTCTACAAGCTATTCTAGGTCGTTTTCAGCCATTTTTAGGAGCGGTCAAAATTTGACTTTTTTCGCCATACTATACTATTCCCTTGTCCGGCCATTTTTTTGACATTCTAAATCATGAGGTTTTTGGCCTTTTTTGTCCTTTATTCACAGTTTGTGTGCAATGATGCGTCTCCACAAGCTATTCTAGGTCGTTTTCAGCCATTTTTAGGAGCGGTCAAAATTTGACTTTTTTCGCCATACTATACTATTGCCTTGTCCGGCCATTTTTTTGACATGCTAAATTATGAGGTTTTTGTCCTTTTTTGTCCTTTATTCACAGTTTGTGCGCTATAACGCATCTCTACAAGCTATTCTAGGTCTTTTTCAGCCATTTTTAGGAGCGGTCAAAATTTGACTTTTTTCGCCATACTATACTATTGCCTTGTCCGGCCATTTTTTTGACATGCTAAATTATGAGGTTTTTGGCCTTTTTTGTCCTTTATTCCAACTTTGTGCGCAATGACGCGTCTCTACAAGCTATTCTAGGTTGTTTTCAGCCATTTTTAGGAGCGGTCAAAATTTGACTTTTTTCGCCATACTATACTATTGCCTTGTCCGGCCCTTTTTTTGACATTCTAAATCATGAGGTTTTTGGCCTTTTTGTCCTTTATTCACACTTTGTGCGCTATAACGCGTCTCTACAAGCTATTCTAGGTCATTTTCAGCCATTTTTAGGAGTGGTCAAAATTTGACTTTTTTCGCCATACTATACTATTGCCTTGTCCGCCATTTTGTTTGACATGCTAAATTATGAGGTTTTTGGCCTTTTTGTCCTTTATTCACACTTTGTGCGCTTATAACGCTGCCTCTACAAGCTATTCTAGGTCGTTTTCAGCCATTTTTAGGAGCGGTCAAAATTTGACTTTTTTCGCCATACTATACTATTGCCTTGTCCGGCCATTTTTTTGACATTCTAAATCATGAGGTTTTTGGCCTTTTTTGTCCTTTGTTCCAACTTTGTGCGCAATGACGCGTCTCTACAAGCTATTCTAGGTCTTTTTCAGCCATTTTTAGCAGCGGTCAAAATTTGACTTTTTTCGCCATACTATACTATTGCCTTGTCCGGCCATTTTTTTGACATGCTAAATTATGAGGTTTTTGGCCTTTTTTGTCCTTTATTCCAACTTTGTGCGCAATGACGCGTCTCTACAAGCTATTCTAGGTTGTTTTCAGCCATTTTTAGGAGCGGTCAAAATTTGACTTTTTTCGCCATACTATACTATTGCCTTGTCCGCCATTTTTTGACATTCTAAATCATGAGGTTTTTGGCCTTTTTTGTCCTTTATTCACACTTTGTGCGCTATAACGCGTCTCTACAAGCTATTCTAGGTCATTTTCAGCCATTTTTAGGAGCGGTCAAAATTTGACTTTTTTCGCCATACTATACTATTGCCTTGTCCCGCCATTTTGTTTGACATTCTAAATCATGAGGTTTTTGGCCTTTTTTGTCCTTTATTCACAGTTTGTGCGCTATAACGCGTCTCTACAAGCGATTCTAGGTCGTTTTCAGCCATTTTTAGGAGCGGTCAAAATTTGACTTTTTTCGCCATACTATACTATTGCCTTGTCCGGCCATTTTTTTGACATTCTAAATCATGAGGTTTTTGGCCTTTTTTGTCCTTTATTCACAGTTTGTGCGCTATAACGCGTCTCTACAAGCTGTTCTAGGTCGTTTTCAGCCATTTTTAGGAGCGGTCAAAATTTGACTTTTTTCGCCATACTATACTATTGCCTTGTCCGGCCATTTTTTTGACATGCTAAATTATGAGGTTTTTGGCCTTTTTTGTCCTTTATTCCAACTTTGTGCGCAATGACGCGTCTCTACAAGCTATTCTAGGTTGTTTTCAGCCATTTTTAGGAGCGGTCAAAATTTGACTTTTTTCGCCATACTATACTATTGCCTTGTCCGGCCATTTTTTTGACATTCTAAATCATGAGGTTTTTGGCCTTTTTTGTCCTTTATTCACACTTTGTGCGCTATAACGCGTCTCTACAAGCTATTCTAGGTCATTTTCAGCCATTTTTAGGAGTGGTCAAAATTTGACTTTTTTCGCCATACTATACTATTGCCTTGTCCGGCCATTTTGTTTGACATTCTAAATTATGAGGTTTTTGGCCTTTTTTGTCCTTTATTCACACTTTGTGCGCTATAACGCGTCTCTACAAGCTATTCTAGGTCGTTTTCAGCCATTTTTAGGAGCGGTCAAAATTTGACTTTTTTCGCCATACTATACTATTGCCTTGTCCGGCCATTTTTTTGACATGCTAAATTATGAGGTTTTTGGCCTTTTTTGTCCTTTATTCCAACTTTGTGCGCAATGACGCGTCTCTACAAGCTATTCTAGGTCTTTTTCAGCCATTTTTAGCAGCGGTCAAAATTTGACTTTTTTCGCCATACTATACTATTGCCTTGTCCGGCCATTTTTTTGACATGCTAAATTATGAGGTTTTTGGCCTTTTTTGTCCTTTATTCCAACTTTGTGCGCAATGACGCGTCTCTACAAGCTATTCTAGGTTGTTTTCAGCCATTTTTAGGAGCGGTCAAAATTTGACTTTTTTCGCCATACTATACTATTGCCTTGTCCGGCCATTTTTTTGACATTCTAAATCATGAGGTTTTTGGCCTTTTTTGTCCTTTATTCACACTTTGTGCGCTATAACGCGTCTCTACAAGCTATTCTAGGTCATTTTCAGCCATTTTTAGGAGCGGTCAAAATTTGACTTTTTTCGCCATACTATACTATTGCCTTGTCCAGCCATTTTTTTGAAATTCTAAATTATGAGGTTTTTGTCCTTTTTTGTCCTTTATTCACACTTTGTGCGCTATAACGCGTCTCTACAAGCTATTCTAGGTCATTTTCAGCCATTTTTAGGAGCGGTCAAAATTTGACTTTTTTCGCCATACTATACTATTGCCTTGTCCCGCCATTTTGTTTGACATTCTAAATTATGAGGTTTTTGGCCTTTTTTGTCCTTTATTCCCACTTTGTACGCAATGATGCATCTCTACAAGCTATTCTAGGTTGTTTTCAGCCATTTTTAGGAGCGGTCAAAATTTGACTTTTTTCGCCATACTATACTATTGCCTTGTCCGGCCATTTTTTTTACATTCTAAATCATGAGGTTTTTGGCCTTTTTTGTCCTTTATTCACACTTTGTGCGCTATAACGCGTCTCTACAAGCTATTCTAGGTCGTTTTCAGCCATTTTTAGGAGCGGTCAAAATTTGAGTTTTTTTCGCCATACTATACTATTGCCTTGTCCGCCATTTTTTGACATTCTAAATCATGAGGTTTTTGGCCTTTTGTCCTTTATTCACAGTTTGTGCGCTATAACGCTTCTCTACAAGCTATTCTAGGTCGTTTTCAGCCATTTTTAGGAGCGGTCAAAATTTGACTTTTTTCGCCATACTATACTATTGCCTTGTCCGGCCATTTTTTTGGCATTCTAAATCATGAGGTTTTTGGCCTTTTTTGTCCTTTATTCACACTTTGTGCGCTATAACGCGTCTCTACAAGCTATTCTAGGTCGTTTTCAGCCATTTTTAGGAGCGGTCAAAATTTGACTTTTTTCGCCATACTATACTATTGCCTTGTCCGGCCATTTTTTTGACATGCTAAATTATGAGGTTTTTGGCCTTTTTTGTCCTTTATTCCAACTTTGTGCGCAATGACGCGTCTCTACAAGCTATTCTAGGTCATTTTCAGCCATTTTTAGGAGCGGTCAAAATTTGACTTTTTTCGCCATACTATACTATTGCCTTGTCCGGCCATTTTGTTTGACATTCTAAATTATGAGGTTTTTGGCCTTTTTTGTCCTTTAATCACACTTTGTGCGCTATAACGCGTCTCTACAAGCTATTCTAGGTCATTTTCAGCCATTTTTAGGAGCGGTCAAAATTTGACTTTTTTCGCCATACTATACTATTGCCTTGTCCGGCCATTTTTTTGACATGCTAAATTATGAGGTTTTTGGCCTTTTTTGTCCTTTATTCCAACTTTGTGCGCAATGACGCGTCTCTACAAGCTATTCTAGGTCATTTTCAGCCATTTTTAGGAGCGGTCAAAATTTGACTTTTTTCGCCATACTATACTATTGCCTTGTCCGGCCATTTTTTTTGACATTCTAATTTTTGAGGTTTTTGGCCTTTTTTGTCCTTTATTCACACTTTGTGCGCTATAACGCGTCTCTACAAGCTATTCTAGGTCGTTTTCAGCCATTTTTAGGAGCGGTCAAAATTTGACTTTTTTCGCCATACTATACTATTGCCTTGTCCGGCCATTTTTTTGACATTCTAAATCATGAGGTTTTTGGCCTTTTTTGTCCTTTATTCCAACTTTGTGCGCAATGACGCGTCTCTACAAGCTATTCTAGGTCGTTTTCAGCCATTTTTAGGAGCGGTCAAAATTTGACTTTTTTCGCCATACTATACTATTGCCTTGTCCGGCCATTTTTTTGACATTCTAAATCATGAGGTTTTTGGCCTTTTTTGTCCTTTATTCACAGTTTGTGCGCTATAACGCGTCTCTACAAGCTATTCTAGGTCGTTTTCAGCCATTTTTAGGAGCGGTCAAAATTTGACTTTTTTCGCCATACTATACTATTGCCTTGTCCGGCCATTTTTTTGACATTCTAAATCATGAGGTTTTTGGCCTTTTTTGTCCTTTATTCCAACTTTGTGCGCAATGACGCGTCTCTACAAGCTATTCTAGGTTGTTTTCAGCCATTTTTAGGAGCGGTCAAAATTTGACTTTTTTCGCCATACTATACTATTGCCTTGTCCGGCCATTTTTTTGACATTCTAAATCGTGAGGTTTTTGGCCTTTTGTCCTTTATTCACACTTTAGCGCTATAACGCGTCTCTACAAGCTATTCTAGGTCATTTTCAGCCATTTTTAGGAGTGGTCAAAATTTGACTTTTTCGCCATACTATACTATTGCCTTGTCCGGCCATTTTTTTGACATTCTAAATTATGAGGTTTTTGGCCTTTTTTGTCCTTTTTTCACAGTTTGTGCGCTATAACGGGTCTCTACAGGCTATTCTAGGTCATTTTCAGCCATTTTAGGAGTGGTCAAAATTTGATTTTTTTCGCCATACTATACTATTGCCTTGTCCGGCCATTTTGTTTGACATTCTAAATTATGAGGTTTTTGGCCTTTTTTGTCCTTTATTCACACTTTGTGCGCTATAACGCGTCTCTACAAGCTATTCTAGGTCATTTTCAGCCATTTTTAGGAGCGGTCAAAATTTGACTTTTTTCGCCATACTATACTATTGCCTTGTCCGGCCATTTTTTTGACATTCTAAATCATGAGGTTTTTGGCCTTTTTTGTCCTTTATTCACACTTTGTGTGCTATAACGCGTCTCTACAAGCTATTCTAGGTCGTTTTCAGCCATTTTTAGGAGCGGTCAAAATTTGACTTTTTTCGCCATACTATACTATTGCCTTGTCCGGCCATTTTTTTGACATTCTAAATCATGAGGTTTTTGGCCTTTTTTGTCCTTTATTCACAGTTTGTGTGCAATGATGCGTCTCCACAAGCTATTCTAGGTCGTTTTCAGCCATTTTTAGGAGCGGTCAAAATTTGACTTTTTTCGCCATACTATACTATTGCCTTGTCCGCCATTTTTTGACATTCTAAATTATGAGGTTTTTGGCCTTTTTGTCCTTTATTCACACTTTGTGTTCTATAACGCGTCTCTACAAGCTATTCTAGGTCGTTTTCAGCCATTTTTAGGAGCGGTCAAAATTTGACTTTTTTCGCCATACTATACTATTGCCTTGTCCGGCCATTTTTTTGACATGCTAAATTATGAGGTTTTTGGCCTTTTTTGTCCTTTTTATTCCAACTTTGTGCGCAATGACGCCGCCTCTACAAGCTATTCTAGGTTGTTTTCAGCCATTTTTAGGAGCGGTCAAAATTTGACTTTTTTCGCCATACTATACTATTGCCTTGTCCCGCCATTTTGTTTGACATTCTAAATCATGAGGTTTTTGGCCTTTTTTGTCCTTTATTCACACTTTGTGCGCTATAACGCGTCTCTACAAGCTATTCTAGGTCATTTTCAGCCATTTTTAGGAGTGGTCAAAATTTGATTTTTTTCGCCATACTATACTATTGCCTTGTCCGGCCATTTTGTTTGACATTCTAAATTATGAGGTTTTTGGCCTTTTTTGTCCTTTATTCACACTTTGTGCGCTATAACGCGTCTCTACAAGCTATTCTAGGTCATTTTCAGCCATTTTTAGGAGCGGTCAAAATTTGACTTTTTTCGCCATACTATACTATTGCCTTGTCCAGCCATTTTTTGACATTCTAAATCATGAGGTTTTTGGCCTTTTTTGTCCTTTATTCACACTTTGTGCGCTATAACGCGTCTCTACAAGCTATTCTAGGTCGTTTTCAGCCATTTTTAGGAGCGGTCAAAATTTGACTTTTTTAGCCATACTATACTATTGCCTTGTCCGGCCATTTTTTTGACATGCTAAATTATGAGGTTTTTGGCCTTTTTTGTCCTTTATTCCAACTTTGTGCGCAATGACGCGTCTCTACAAGCTATTCTAGGTTGTTTTCAGCCATTTTTAGGAGCGGTCAAAATTTGACTTTTTTCGCCATACTATACTATTGCCTTGTCCGCCCATTTTTTGACATTCTAAATCATGAGGTTTTTGGCCTTTTTGTCCTTTATTCACACTTTGTGCGCTATAACGCTGCCTCTACAAGCTATTCTAGGTCATTTTCAGCCATTTTTAGGAGCGGTCAAAATTTGACTTTTTTCGCCATACTATACTATTGCCTTGTCCCGCCATTTTGTTTGACATTCTAAATCATGAGGTTTTTGGCCTTTTTTGTCCTTTATTCACAGTTTGTGCGCTATAACGCGTCTCTACAAGCGATTCTAGGTCGTTTTCAGCCATTTTTAGGAGCGGTCAAAATTTGACTTTTTCGCCATACTATACTATTGCCTTGTCCGGCCATTTTTTGACATTCTAAATCATGAGGTTTTTGGCCTTTTTGTCCTTTATTCACAGTTTGTGCGCTATGACGCGTCTCTACAAGCTATTCTAGGTCGTTTTCAGCCATTTTTAGGAGCGGTCAAAATTTGACTTTTTTCGCCATACTATACTATTGCCTTGTCCGGCCATTTTTTTGACATGCTAAATTATGAGGTTTTTGGCCTTTTTTGTCCTTTATTCCAACTTTGTGCGCAATGACGCGTCTCTACAAGCTATTCTAGGTCGTTTTCAGCCATTTTTAGGAGCGGTCAAAATTTGACTTTTTTCGCCATACTATACTATTGCCTTGTCCGCCATTTTTTGACATTCTAAATCATGAGGTTTTTGGCCTTTTTGTCCTTTATTCACACTTTGTGCGCTATATAACGTCTCTACAAGCTATTCTAGGTCATTTTCGGCCATTTTTAGGAGCGGTCAAAATTTGACTTTTTTCGCCATACTATACTATTGCCTTGTCCGCCATTTTTTGACATTCTAAATCATGAGGTTTTTGGCCTTTTTTGTCCTTTATTCACACTTTGTGTGCTATAACGCGTCTCTACAAGCTATTCTAGGTCGTTTTCAGCCCTTTTTAGGAGCGGTCAAAATTTGACTTTTTTCCATACTATACTATTGCCTTGTCCGGCCATTTTTTGACATGCTAAATTATGAGGTTTTTGGCCTTTTTGTCCTTTATTCCAACTTTGTGCGCAATGACGCGTCTCTACAAGCTATTCTAGGTTGTTTTCAGCCATTTTAGGAGCGGTCAAAATTTGACTTTTTCGCCATACTATACTATTGCCTTGTCCGCCATTTTTTGACATTCTAAATTATGAGGTTTTTGGCCTTTTTTGTCCTTTATTCACACTTTGTGCGCTATAACGCGTCTCTACAAGCTATTCTAGGTCATTTTCAGCCATTTTTAGGAGCGGTCAAAATTTGACTTTTTTCGCCATACTATACTATTGCCTTGTCCAGCCATTTTTTTTACATTCTAAATCATGAGGTTTTTGGCCTTTCTTGTCCTTTATTCACAGTTTGTGCGCTATAACGCGTCTCTACAAGCTATTCTAGGTCTTTTTCAGCCATTTTTAGCAGCGGTCAAAATTTGACTTTTTTCGCCATACTATACTATTGCCTTGTCCGGCCATTTTGTTTGACATTCTAAATTATGAGGTTTTTGGCCTTTTTTGTCCTTTATTCCCACTTTGTGCGCAATGACGCGTCTCTACAAGCTATTCTAGGTCGTTTTCAGCCATTTTTAGGAGTGGTCAAAATTTGACTTTTTTCGCCATACTATACTATTGCCTTGTCCCGCCATTTTTTTGACATGCTAAATTATGAGGTTTTGGCCTTTTTGTCCTTTATTCCAACTTTTGTGCGCAATGACGCGTCTCTACAAGCTATTCTAGGTTGTTTTCAGCCATTTTAGGAGCGGTCAAAATTTGACTTTTTTCGCCATACTATACTATTGCCTTGTCTTGCCATTTTTTTGACATTCTAAATCATGAGGTTTTTGGCCTTTTTTGTCCTTTATTCACACTTTGTGCGCTATAACGCGTCTCTACAAGCTATTCTAGGTCTTTTTCAGCCATTTTTAGGAGCGGTCAAAATTTGACTTTTTTCGCCATACTATACTATTGCCTTGTCCGGCCATTTTTTTGACATTCTAAATCATGAGGTTTTTGGCCTTTTTTGTCCTTTATTCACACTTTGTGTGCTATAACGCGTCTCTACAAGCTATTCTAGGTCGTTTTCAGCCATTTTTAGGAGCGGTCAGAATTTGACTTTATTAGCCATACTATACTATTGCCTTGTCCGGCCATTTTTTTGACATTCTAAATCATGAGGTTTTTGGCCTTTTTTGTCCTTTGTTCCAACTTTGTGCGCAATGACGCGTCTCTACAAGCTATTCTAGGTCTTTTTCAGCCATTTTTAGGAGCGGTCAAAATTTGACTTTTTTCGCCATACTATACTATTGCCTTGTCCGGCCATTTTTTTGACATTCTAAATTATGAGGTTTTTGGCCTTTTGTCCTTTATTCCAACTTTGTGCTATGACGCGTCTCTACAAGCTATTCTAGGTTGTTTTCAGCCATTTTTAGGAGCGGTCAAAATTTGACTTTTTTCGCCATACTATACTATTGCCTTGTCCGGCCATTTTTTTGACATTCTAAATCATGAGGTTTTTGGCCTTTTTGTCCTTTATTCACACTTTGTGTGCTATAACGCTGCCTCTACAAGCTATTCTAGGTCATTTTCAGCCATTTTTAGGAGCGGTCAAAATTTGACTTTTTTCGCCATACTATACTATTGCCTTGTCCAGCCATTTTTTTGACATTCTAAATCATGAGGTTTTTGGCCTTTTTTGTCCTTTATTCACAGTTTGTGCGCTATAACGCGTCTCTACAAGCTATTCTAGGTCGTTTTCAGCCATTTTTAGGAGCGGTCAAAATTTGACTTTTTTCGCCATACTATACTATTGCCTTGTCCGGCCATTTTGTTTGACATTCTAAATTATGAGGTTTTTGGCCTTTTTTGTCCTTTATTCCCACTTTGTACGCAATGACGCGTCTCTACAAGCTATTCTAGGTCGTTTTCAGCCATTTTTAGGAGCGGTCAAAATTTGACTTTTTTCGCCATACTATACTATTGCCTTGTCCGGCCATTTTGTTTGACATTCTAAATCATGAGGTTTTTGGCCTTTTTTGTCCTTTATTCACACTTTGTGTGCTATAACGCGTCTCTACAAGCTATTCTAGGTCGTTTTCAGCCATTTTTAGGAGCGGTCAAAATTTGACTTTTTTCGCCATACTATACTATTGCCTTGTCCGGCCATTTTTTTGACATTCTAAATCATGAGGTTTTTGGCCTTTTTTGTCCTTTATTCACACTTTGTGTGCTATAACGCGTCTCTACAAGCTATTCTAGGTCGTTTTCAGCCATTTTTAGGAGCGGTCAAAATTTGACTTTTTTCGCCATACTATACTATTGCCTTGTCCGGCCATTTTGTTTGACATTCTAAATTATGAGGTTTTTGGCCTTTTTTGTCCTTTATTCCCACTTTGTACGCAATGACGCGTCTCTACAAGCTATTCTAGGTCGTTTTCAGCCATTTTTAGGAGCGGTCAAAATTTGACTTTTTTCGCCATACTATACTATTGCCTTGTCCGGCCATTTTGTTTGACATTCTAAATTATGAGGTTTTTGGCCTTTTTTGTCCTTTATTCACACTTTGTGCGCTATAACGCGTCTCTACAAGCTATTCTAGGTCGTTTTCAGCCATTTTTAGGAGCGGTCAAAATTTGACTTTTTTCGCCATACTATACTATTGCCTTGTCCGGCCATTTTTTTGACATTCTAAATCATGAGGTTTTTGGCCTTTTTTGTCCTTTATTCACACTTTGTGTGCTATAACGCGTCTCTACAAGCTATTCTAGGTCGTTTTCAGCCATTTTTAGGAGCGGTCAAAATTTGACTTTTTTAGCCATACTATACTATTGCCTTGTCCGGCCATTTTTTTGACATGCTAAATTATGAGGTTTTTGGCCTTTTTTGTCCTTTATTCCAACTTTGTGCGCAATGACGCGTCTCTACAAGCTATTCTAGGTCATTTTCAGCCATTTTTAGGAGCGGTCAAAATTTGACTTTTTTCGCCATACTATACTATTGCCTTGTCCGCCATTTTGTTTGACATTCTAAATTATGAGGTTTTTGGCCTTTTTGTCCTTTATTCACACTTTGTGCGCTATAACGCGTCTCTACAAGCTATTCTAGGTCATTTTCAGCCATTTTTAGGAGCGGTCAAAATTTGACTTTTTTCGCCATACTATACTATTGCCTTGTCCAGCCATTTTTTTTACATTCTAAATCATGAGGTTTTTGGCCTTTCTTGTCCTTTATTCACAGTTTGTGCGCTATAACGCGTCTCTACAAGCTATTCTAGGTCTTTTTCAGCCATTTTTAGCAGCGGTCAAAATTTGACTTTTTTCGCCATACTATACTATTGCCTTGTCCGGCCATTTTTTTGACATTCTAAATCATGAGGTTTTTGGCCTTTTTTGTCCTTTATTCACACTTTGTGTGCTATAACGCGTCTCTACAAGCTATTCTAGGTCGTTTTCAGCCATTTTTAGGAGCGGTCAAAATTTGACTTTTTTCGCCATACTATACTATTGCCTTGTCCGGCCATTTTTTTGACATGCTAAATTATGAGGTTTTTGGCCTTTTTTGTCCTTTATTCCAACTTTGTGCGCAATGACGCGTCTCTACAAGCTATTCTAGGTTGTTTTCAGCCATTTTTAGGAGCGGTCAAAATTTGACTTTTTCGCCATACTATACTATTGCCTTGTCCGGCCATTTTTTTGACATTCTAAATCATGAGGTTTTTGGCCTTTTTGTCCTTTATTCACACTTTGTGCGCTATAACGCTGCGTCTCTACAAGCTATTCTAGGTCATTTTCAGCCATTTTTAGGAGCGGTCAAAATTTGACTTTTTAGCCATACTATACTATTGCCTTGTCCGGCCATTTTTTTGACATTCTAAATTATGAGGTTTTTGGCCTTTTTTGTCCTTTATTCCCACTTTGTGCGCAATGACGCGTCTCTACAAGCTATTCTAGGTCGTTTTCAGCCATTTTTAGGAGCGGTCAAAATTTGACTTTTTTCGCCATACTATACTATTGCCTTGTCCGGCCATTTTTTTGACATTCTAAATCATGAGGTTTTTGGCCTTTTTTGTCCTTTTTTCTCACTTTGTGTTCTATAACGTCTCTACAAGCTATTCTAGGTCGTTTTCAGCCATTTTAGGAGCGGTCAAAATTTGACTTTTTTCGCCATACTATACTATTGCCTTGTCCGGCCATTTTTTTGACATTCTAAATTATGAGGTTTTTGGCCTTTTTTGTCCTTTGTTCCAACTTTGTGCTATGACGCTGCCTCTACAAGCTATTCTAGGTCGTTTTCAGCCATTTTTAGGAGCGGTCAAAATTTGACTTTTTTAGCCATACTATACTATTGCCTTGTCCGCCATTTTGTTTGACATTCTAAATTATGAGGTTTTTGGCCTTTTTGTCCTTTATTCACACTTTGTGCGCAATGACGCGTCTCTACAAGCTATTCTAGGTCATTTTCAGCCATTTTTAGGAGCGGTCAAAATTTGACTTTTTTCGCCATACTATACTATTGCCTTGTCCGGCCATTTTTTTGACATTCTAAATCATGAGGTTTTTGGCCTTTTTTGTCCTTTATTCACACTTTGTGCGCTATAACGCGTCTCTACAAGCTATTCTAGGTTGTTTTCAGCCATTTTTAGGAGCGGTCAAAATTTGACTTTTTTCGCCATACTATACTATTGCCTTGTCCGGCCATTTTTTCAACATGCTAAATCATGAGGTTTTTGGCCTTTTTTGTCCTTTATTCACACTTTGTGTGCTATAACGCGTCTCTACAAGCTATTCTAGGTCGTTTTCAGCCATTTTTAGGAGCGGTCAAAATTTGACTTTTTTAGCCATACTATACTATTGCCTTGTCCGGCCATTTTTTTTACATGCTAAATTATGAGGTTTTTGGCCTTTTGTCCTTTATTCCAACTTTGTGCGCAATGACGTCTCTACAAGCTATTCTAGGTCGTTTTCAGCCATTTTAGGAGCGGTCAAAATTTGACTTTTTTCGCCATACTATACTATTGCCTTGTCCGCCATTTTTTTGACATTCTAAATCATGAGGTTTTTGGCCTTTTTTGTCCTTTATTCACACTTTGTGCGCTATAACGCGTCTCTACAAGCTATTCTAGGTCATTTTCAGCCATTTTTAGGAGCGGTCAAAATTTGACTTTTTTCGCCATACTATACTATTGCCTTGTCCAGCCATTTTTTTTACATTCTAAATCATGAGGTTTTTGGCCTTTCTTGTCCTTTATTCACAGTTTGTGCGCTATAACGCGTCTCTACAAGCTATTCTAGGTCATTTTCAGCCATTTTTAGGAGTGGTCAAAATTTGACTTTTTTTGCCATACTATACTATTGCCTTGTCCGGCCATTTTGTTTGACATTCTAAATTCTGAGGTTTTTGGCCTTTTTTGTCCTTTATTCACACTTTGTGTGCTATAACGCGTCTCTACAAGCTATTCTAGGTCGTTTTCAGCCATTTTTAGGAGCGGTCAAAATTTGACTTTTTTAACATACTATACTATTGCCTTGTCCGGCCATTTTTGACATGCTAAATTATGAGGTTTTTGGCCTTTTTGTCCTTTATTCACACTTTGTGCTATAACGCGTCTCTACAAGCTATTCTAGGTCGTTTTCAGCCATTTTTAGGAGCGGTCAAAATTTGACTTTTTTAGCCATACTATACTATTGCCTTGTCCGGCCATTTTTTTGACATGCTAAATTATGAGGTTTTTGGCCTTTTTTGTCCTTTATTCCAACTTTGTGCGCAATGGCGCGTCTCTACAAGCTATTCTAGGTCATTTTCAGCCATTTTTAGGAGCGGTCAAAATTTGACTTTTTTCGCCATACTATACTATTGCCTTGTCCCGCCATTTTGTTTGACATTCTAAATTATGAGGTTTTTGTCCTTTTTTGTCCTTTATTCCCTCTTTGTACGCAATGACGCGTCTCTACAAGCTATTCTAGGTTGTTTTCAGCCATTTTTAGGAGCGGTCCAAATTTGACTTTTTTCGCCATACTATACTATTGCCTTGTCCGGCCATTTTTTTGACATGCTAAATTATGAGGTTTTTGGCCTTTGTTTGGAATTAATCCCACTTTGTGCGCAATGATGCGTCTCTACAAGCTATTCTAGGTTGTTTTCAGCCATTTTTAGGAGCGGTCAAAATTTGACTTTTTTCGCCATACTATACTATTGCCTTGTCCGGCCATTTTTTTGACATTCTAAATCATAAGGTTTTTGTCCTTTTTTGTCCTTTATACCAACTTTGTGCACAATGATGCGTCACTACAAGCTATTCTAGGTCATTTTCAACCATGTTTAGGAGCGGTCAAAATTTGACTCTTTTCGCCATACTATACTATTGCCTTTTCCCGCCATTTTTTTGACATTCTAAATTATGAGGTTGTTGGCCTTTTTTTTGTCATTAAAGTTTTTATTAACTTTTCAATGTATTACAAATGAAAAAAATAATGCTAGGAAACAAAACAAAACAAAACAAAACAAAGGTAGAGAATACTGGGATACATTGCACAGGCCAGACAAACAATTACAAACACAGGATAAAGATACATAAATAGACAGGGCATCCAATCAGCTAGATAAATTAGCAAACACAAAACACCATATGTTGTGTCTGGGATAATACAATATTATTATGATATAGTTATACAGGAGATCCTGGTAATGTTGGGGTCTGCACAGTGTCTTGGTCCGTTCTTATGTGGGCCCAAAAGCAGTCCCAGGAAGTGGTCCCATTTTCTGTATTGTCCTTTAATCTATACAGCATAGATTCGTGAGATGCTGTTTCTATCATTACATCTACCCAGTCTTTCAGGCTTGGGCTTCTGTCCGTTTTCCAGAGTCTTCAGATAATTCTGGATGCAGTCATCAAACCAACCATAACGACGGAAAAGGCATTCTTTGAGGCATTCTGCACTTGAGTTTTATCACCCGGAAGACAAAGATCTGGGGTCAGGGGGATTGTTGACCCGAACCAGCTACTCAAAACTTGAACAACTTTACTCCAAAAAGGTGCCACCAGAGAACACTCCCAGATACAGTGAAGGAAAGTTCCAACCTCTGTTTTACACTCTAACAAAAGTTGTCCTTTAACAGTTTCATTCTATAAAGTCTCGATGGGGTGTGGTAGTACCTGTGCAAGATCTTATAGAACTCCCAATCATTTTATAAAATTGGGAGGCTGTGTGGCATCCCCGCGGCATGTCAAGATAGTCCAAAATGCAGTTTTCTGCAACTCCCCCCAACTTACATTTAGAGGTTATACAGCTTTTTATTTGTAGGTATTTCCAAAAATTAACCTTGCCCTCCAATTTAAATTTTTGGATTAAGTCTTGGAATGATATAAACACTCCATCTTTATACAAGTCTCCTATCGTAAGTATGCCACTTGAATGCCACCGCCTCCAGTACACAGGTGCTTTCCCAATACAAATACTGGGATTGTTCCATAAGGAGGTATAGAGCTGTACATATTGTGGTATATTCAGGATGCGGTGTGCTTCCATCCAAACCTCTCTAGAGTGATTAAGAACTGGATTTGTTGAACCAACTTTCTGAGTTATTCTCTCTTTTGGAGTAAAGGGTAAAGATAATTCAGTCTCAATAGTCAACCAATCTACCGCTTTTCCATCCTGCTTCCAGTATTTAACTATTTTGACCATCTCAAATGACAAACTGTATAATCTTGGGTCCGGTAGTCCCATACCTCCTTTCTCTCTGGGAGCACATAGTTTGCTTAACTTAATTCTGCCGTTTTTGGCCTTTTTTGTCCTTTATTCACAGTTTGTGCGCTATAACGCGTCTCTACAAGCTATTCAGCCAATTTTTTGACATTCTAAATTATGAGGTTTTTGACTTTTTCTAGCTTTTATTCCTACTTTGTGCGCTATAACGCGTCTCTACAAGCTATTCTAGGTCGTTTTCAGCCATTTTTAGGAGCGGTCAAAATTTGACTTTTTTCGCCATACTATACTATTGCCTTGTCCCGCCATTTTTTCAACATGCTAAATTATGATGTTTTTGGCCTTTTTTGGCTTTTATTTCAACTTTGTGCACTATAACGCGTCTCTACAAGCTATTCTAGGTCTTTTTCAGCCATTTTTAGGAGCGGTCAAAATTTGACTTTTTTCGCCATACTATACTATTGCCTTTTCTCGCCATTTTTTCAACATGCTAAATCATAAGGTTTTTGGCCTTTTTTGTCCTTTATTCCCACTTTGTGCGCAATGACGCGTCTCTACAAGCTATTCTAGGTCTTTTTCAGCCATTTTTAGGAGTGGTCAAAATTTGACTTTTTTCGCCATACTATACTATTGCCTTTTCCCGCCATTTTTTCGACATGCTAAATTATGACGTTTTTGGCCTTTTTTGGCTTTCATTCCAACTTTGTGCACTATAACGCATCTCTACAAGCTATTCTAGGTCTTTTTCAGCCATTTTTAGGAGTGGTCAAAATTTGACTTTTTTCGCCATACTATACTATTGCCTTGTCCCGCCATTTTTTCGACATGCTAAATTATGACGTTTTTGGCCTTTTTTGGCTTTTATTCCAACTTTGTGCACTATAACGCGTCTCTACAAGCTATTCTAGGTCTTTTTCAGCCATTTTTAGGAGCGGTCAAAATTTGACTTTTTTCGCCATACTATACTATTGCCTTTTCTCGCCATTTTTTCAACATGCTAAATCATGAGGTTTTTGGCCTTTTTTGTCCTTTATTCCCACTTTGTGCGCAATGACGCGTCTCTACAAGCTATTCTAGGTCATTTTCAGCCATTTTTAGGAGCGGTCAAAATTTGACTTTTTTCGCCATACTATACTATTGCCTTGTCCCGCCATTTTTTTGACATTCTAAATCAAGAGGTTTTTGTCCTTTTTGTCCTTTGTTCCAACTTTGTGCAATGACGCTGCGTCTCTACAAGCTATTCTAGGTCGTTTTCAGCCATTTTTAGGAGCGGTCAAAATTTGACTTTTTTCGCCATACTATACTATTGCCTTGTCCCGCCATTTTGTTTGACATTCTAAATCATGAGGTTTTTGGCCTTTTTTGTCCTTTATTCACAGTTTGTGCGCTATAACGCGTCTCTACAAGCGATTCTAGGTCGTTTTCAGCCATTTTTAGGAGCGGTCAAAATTTGACTTTTTTCGCCATACTATACTATTGCCTTTTCTCGCCATTTTTTCAACATGCTAAATCATAAGGTTTTTGGCCTTTTTTGTCCTTTATTCCCACTTTGTGCGCAATGACGCGTCTCTACAAGCTATTCTAGGTCTTTTTCAGCCATTTTTAGGAGTGGTCAAAATTTGACTTTTTTCGCCATACTATACTATTGCCTTTTCCCGCCATTTTTTCGACATGCTAAATTATGACGTTTTTGGCCTTTTTTGGCTTTCATTCCAACTTTGTGCACTATAACGCATCTCTACAAGCTATTCTAGGTCTTTTTCAGCCATTTTTAGGAGTGGTCAAAATTTGACTTTTTTCGCCATACTATACTATTGCCTTGTCCCGCCATTTTTTCGACATGCTAAATTATGACGTTTTTGGCCTTTTTTGGCTTTTATTCCAACTTTGTTCTCTATTACGCTGCGTCTCTACAAGCTATTCTAGGTCTTTTTCAGCCATTTTTAGGAGCGGTCAAAATTTGACTTTTTTCGCCATACTATACTATTGCCTTTTCTCGCCATTTTTTCAACATGCTAAATCATGAGGTTTTTGGCCTTTTTTGTCCTTTATTCCCACTTTGTGCGCAATGACGCGTCTCTACAAGCTATTCTAGGTCATTTTCAGCCATTTTTAGGAGCGGTCAAAATTTGACTTTTTTCGCCATACTATACTATTGCCTTGTCCCGCCATTTTGTTTGACATTCTAAATTATGAGGTTTTTGGCCTTTTTTGTCCTTTAATCACACTTTGTGCGCTATAACGCGTCTCTACAAGCTATTCTAGGTCTTTTTCAGCCATTTTTAGGAGCGGTCAAAATTTGACTTTTTTCGCCATACTATACTATTGCCTTGTCCCGCCATTTTGTTTGACATTCTAAATCCTGAGGTTTTTGGCCTTTTTTGTCCTTTGTTCCAACTTTGTGCGCAATGACGCGTCTCTACAAGCTATTCTAGGTCGTTTTCAGCCATTTTTAGGAGCGGTCAAAATTTGACTTTTTTCGCCATACTATACTATTGCCTTTTCCCGCCATTTTTTCGACATGCTAAATTATGACGTTTTTGGCCTTTTTTGGCTTTTATTCCAACTTTGTGCACTATAACGCGTCTCTACAAGCTATTCTAGGTCTTTTTCAGCCATTTTTAGGAGCGGTCAAAATTTGACTTTTTTCGCCATACTATACTATTGCCTTTTCTCGCCATTTTTTCAACATGCTAAATCATGAGGTTTTTGGCCTTTTTTGTCCTTTATTCCCACTTTGTGCGCAATGACGCGTCTCTACAAGCTATTCTAGGTCTTTTTCAGCCATTTTTAGGAGTGGTCAAAATTTGACTTTTTTCGCCATACTATACTATTGCCTTGTCCAGCCAATTTTTTGACATTCTAAATTATGAGGTTTTTGACTTTTTCTAGCTTTTATTCCTACTTTGTGCGCTATAACGCGTCTCTACAAGCTATTCTAGGTCGCTTTCAGCCATTTTTAGGAGTGGTCAAAATGTGACTTTTTTCGCCATACTATACTATTGCCTTGTCCCGCCATTTTGTTTGACATTCTAAATCATGAGGTTTTTGGCCTTTTTTGTCCTTTGTTCCAACTTTGTGCGCAATGACGCGTCTCTACAAGCTATTCTAGGTCGTTTTCAGCCATTTTTAGGAGCGGTCAAAATTTGACTTTTTTCGCCATACTATACTATTGCCTTTTCCCGCCATTTTTTCGACATGCTAAATTATGACGTTTTTGGCCTTTTTTGGCTTTTATTCCAACTTTGTGCACTATAACGCGTCTCTACAAGCTATTCTAGGTCTTTTTCAGCCATTTTTAGGAGCGGTCAAAATTTGACTTTTTTCGCCATACTATACTATTGCCTTTTCTCGCCATTTTTTCAACATGCTAAATCATAAGGTTTTTGGCCTTTTTTGTCCTTTATTCCCACTTTGTGCGCAATGACGCGTCTCTACAAGCTATTCTAGGTCTTTTTCAGCCATTTTTAGGAGTGGTCAAAATTTGACTTTTTTCGCCATACTATACTATTGCCTTTTCCCGCCATTTTTTCGACATGCTAAATTATGACGTTTTTGGCCTTTTTTGGCTTTCATTCCAACTTTGTGCACTATAACGCATCTCTACAAGCTATTCTAGGTCTTTTTCAGCCATTTTTAGGAGTGGTCAAAATTTGACTTTTTTCGCCATACTATACTATTGCCTTGTCCCGCCATTTTTTCGACATGCTAAATTATGACGTTTTTGGCCTTTTTTGGCTTTTATTCCAACTTTGTGCACTATAACGCGTCTCTACAAGCTATTCTAGGTCTTTTTCAGCCATTTTTAGGAGCGGTCAAAATTTGACTTTTTTCGCCATACTATACTATTGCCTTTTCTCGCCATTTTTTCAACATGCTAAATCATGAGGTTTTTGGCCTTTTTTGTCCTTTATTCCCACTTTGTGCACTATAATGGCGTCTCTACAAGCTATTCTAGGTCATTTTCAGCCATTTTAGGAGCGGTCAAAATTTGACTTTTTTCGCCATACTATACTATTGCCTTGTCCCGCCATTTTGTTTGACATTCTAAATTATGAGGTTTTTGGCCTTTTTTGTCCTTTAATCACACTTTGTGCGCTATAACGCGTCTCTACAAGCTATTCTAGGTCTTTTTCAGCCATTTTTAGGAGCGGTCAAAATTTGACTTTTTTCGCCATACTATACTATTGCCTTGTCCGGCCATTTTTTTGACATTCTAAATCAAGAGGTTTTTGTCCTTTTTTGTCCTTTGTTCCAACTTTGTGCGCAATGACGCGTCTCTACAAGCTATTCTAGGTCGTTTTCAGCCATTTTTAGGAGCGGTCAAAATTTGACTTTTTTCGCCATACTATACTATTGCCTTGTCCCGCCATTTTGTTTGACATTCTAAATCATGAGGTTTTTGGCCTTTTTTGTCCTTTATTCACAGTTTGTGCGCTATAACGTCTCTACAAGCGATTCTAGGTCGTTTTCAGCCATTTTAGGAGCGGTCAAAATTTGACTTTTTTCGCCATACTATACTATTGCCTTTTCTCGCCATTTTTTCAACATGCTAAATCATAAGGTTTTTGGCCTTTTTTTTCCTTTATTCCCACTTTGTGCGCAATGACGCGTCTCTACAAGCTATTCTAGGTCTTTTTCAGCCATTTTAGGAGGGGTCAAAATTTGACTTTTTTCGCCATACTATACTATTGCCTTTTCCCGCCATTTTTTCGACATGCTAAATTATGACGTTTTTGGCCTTTTTTGGCTTTCATTCCAACTTTGTGCACTATAACGCATCTCTACAAGCTATTCTAGGTCTTTTTCAGCCATTTTTAGGAGTGGTCAAAATTTGACTTTTTTCGCCATACTATACTATTGCCTTTTCCCGCCATTTTTTCGACATGCTAAATTATGACGTTTTTGGCCTTTTTTGGCTTTTATTCCAACTTTGTGCACTATAACGCGTCTCTACAAGCTATTCTAGGTCTTTTTCAGCCATTTTTAGGAGCGGTCAAAATTTGACTTTTTTCGCCATACTATACTATTGCCTTTTCTCGCCATTTTTTCAACATGCTAAATCATGAGGTTTTTGGCCTTTTTTGTCCTTTATTCCCACTTTGTGCGCAATGACGCGTCTCTACAAGCTATTCTAGGTCTTTTTCAGCCATTTTTAGGAGTGGTCAAAATTTGACTTTTTTCGCCATACTATACTATTGCCTTTTCCCGCCATTTTTTCGACATGCTAAATTATGACGTTTTTGGCCTTTTTTGGCTTTCATTCCAACTTTGTGCACTATAACGCGTCTCTACAAGCTATTCTAGGTCTTTTTCAGCCATTTTTAGGAGTGGTCAAAATTTGACTTTTTTCGCCATACTATACTATTGCCTTTTCCCGCCATTTTTTCGACATGCTAAATTATGACGTTTTTGGCCTTTTTTGGCTTTCATTCCAACTTTGTGCACTATAACGCGTCTCTACAAGCTATTCTAGGTCTTTTTCAGCCATTTTTAGGAGCGGTCAAAATTTGACTTTTTTCGCCATACTATACTATTGCCTTGTCCAGCCAATTTTTTGACATTCTAAATTATGAGGTTTTTGACTTTTTCTAGCTTTTATTCCTACTTTGTGCGCTATAACGCGTCTCTACAAGCTATTCTAGGTCGTTTTCAGCCATTTTTAGGAGTGGTCAAAATGTGACTTTTTTCGCCATACTATACTATTGCCTTTTCCCGCCATTTTTTCGACATGCTAAATTATGACGTTTTTGGCCTTTTTTGGCTTTTATTCCAACTTTGTGCGCTATAACGCGTCTCTACAAGCTATTCTAGGTCTTTTTCAGCCATTTTTAGGAGCGGTCAAAATTTGACTTTTTTCGCCATACTATACTATTGCCTTGTCCCGCCATTTTTTCAACATGCTAAATTATGATGTTTTTGGCCTTTTTTGGCTTTTATTTCAACTTTGTGCACTATAACGCGTCTCTACAAGCTATTCTAGGTCTTTTTCAGCCATTTTTAGGAGCGGTCAAAATTTGACTTTTTTCGCCATACTATACTATTGCCTTTTCTCGCCATTTTTTCAACATGCTAAATCATAAGGTTTTTGGCCTTTTTTGTCCTTTATTCCCACTTTGTGCGCAATGACGCGTCTCTACAAGCTATTCTAGGTCTTTTTCAGCCATTTTTAGGAGTGGTCAAAATTTGACTTTTTTCGCCATACTATACTATTGCCTTTTCCCGCCATTTTTTCGACATGCCAAATTATGACGTTTTTGGCCTTTTTTGGCTTTCATTCCAACTTTGTGCACTATAACGCATCTCTACAAGCTATTCTAGGTCTTTTTCAGCCATTTTTAGGAGTGGTCAAAATTTGACTTTTTTCGCCATACTATACTATTGCCTTGTCCCGCCATTTTTTCGACATGCTAAATTATGATCGCTTTTGGCCTTTTTGGCTTTTATTCCAACTTTGTGCACTATAACGCGTCTCTACAAGCTATTCTAGGTCTTTTTCAGCCATTTTTAGGAGCGGTCAAAATTTGACTTTTTTCGCCATACTATACTATTGCCTTTTCTCGCCATTTTTTCAACATGCTAAATCATGAGGTTTTTGACCTTTTTTGTCCTTTATTCCCACTTTGTGCGCAATGACGCGTCTCTACAAGCTATTCTAGGTCTTTTTCAGCCATTTTTAGGAGTGGTCAAAATTTGACTTTTTTCGCCATACTATACTATTGCCTTTTCCCGCCATTTTTTCAACATGCTAAATTATGACGTTTTTGGCCTTTTTTGGCTTTCATTCCAACTTTGTGCACTATAACGCGTCTCTACAAGCTATTCTAGGTCTTTTTCAGCCATTTTTAGGAGTGGTCAAAATTTGACTTTTTTCGCCATACTATACTATTGCCTTTTCCCGCCATTTTTTCGACATGCTAAATTATGACGTTTTTGGCCTTTTTTTGCTTTCATTCCAACTTTGTGCACTATAACGCTGCCTCTACAAGCTATTCTAGGTCTTTTTCAGCCATTTTTAGGAGCGGTCAAAATTTGACTTTTTTCGCCATACTATACTATTGCCTTGTCCGGCCATTTTTTTGACATTCTAAATTATGAGGTTTTTGGCCTTTTTTGTCCTTTATTCCAACTTTGTGCGCAATGACACGTCTCTACAAGCTATTCTAGGTCGTTTTCAGCCATTTTTAGGAGCGGTCAAAATTTGACTTTTTTCGCCATACTATACTATTGCCTTGTCCGGCCGTTTTTTTGACATTCTAAATCTTGAGGTTTTTGGCCTTTTTTGTCCTTTATTCCAACTTTGTGCGCAATGACACGTCTCTACAAGCTATTCTAGGTCTTTTTCAGCCATTTTTAGGAGCGGTCAAAATTTGACTTTTTTCGCCATACTATACTATTGCCTTTTCCCGCCATTTTTTCGACATGCTAAATTATGACGTTTTTGGCCTTTTTTAGCTTTTCTTCCAACTTTGTGCGCTATAACGCGTCTCTGCAAGCTATTCTAGGTCTTTTTCAGCCATTTTTAGGAGTGGTCAAAATTTGACTTTTTTCGCCATACTATACTATTGCCTTTTCTCGCCATTTTTTCAACATGCTAAATCATGAGGTTTTTGGCCTTTTTTGTCCTTTATTCCTACTTTTTGCGCAATGCCGCGTCTCTACAGGCTATTCTAGGTCTTTTTCAGCCATTTTAGGAGTGGTCAAAATTTGACTTTTTTCGCCATACTATACTATTGCCTTTTCCCGCCATTTTTTCAACATGCTAAATTATGACGTTTTTGGCCTTTTTTGGCTTTCATTCCAACTTTGTGCACTATAACGCGTCTCTACAAGCTATTCTAGGTCTTTTTCAGCCATTTTTAGGAGTGGTCAAAATTTGACTTTTTTCGCCATACTATACTATTGCCTTGTCCCGCCATTTTTTCAACATGCTAAATTATGACGTTTTTGGCCTTTTTTGGCTTTTATTCCAACTTTGTGCGCTTATAACGCTGCGTCTCTACAAGCTATTCTAGGTCTTTTTCAGCCATTTTTAGGAGTGGTCAAAATTTGACTTTTTTCGCCATACTATACTATTGCCTTTTCCCGCCATTTTTTCGACATGCTAAATTATGACGTTTTTGGCCTTTTTTGGCTTTTATTCCAACTTTGTGCACTATAACACGTCTCTACAAGCTATTCTAGGTCTTTTTCAGCCATTTTTAGGAGCGGTCAAAATTTGACTTTTTTCGCCATACTATACTATTGCCTTTTCCCGCCATTTTTTCGACATGCTAAATTATGACGTTTTTGGCCTTTTTTGGCTTTCATTCCAACTTTGTGCACTATAACGCGTCTCTACAAGCTATTCTAGGTCTTTTTCAGCCATTTTTAGGAGCGGTCAAAATTTGACTTTTTTTCGCCTTATACTCTACTCTTGCCTTGTCCCGCCATTTTTTCAACATGCTAAATTATGATGTTTTTGGCCTTTTTTGGCTTTTATTTCAACTTTGTGCACTATAACGTCTCTACAAGCTATTATAGGTCTTTTTCAGCCATTTTTAGGAGCGGTCAAAATTTGACTTTTTTTCGCCATACTATACTATTGCCTTTTCTCGCCATTTTTTCAACATGCTAAATCATAAGGTTTTGGCCTTTTTTGTCCTTTATTCCCACTTTGTGCGCAATGACGCTGCCTCTACAAGCTATTCTAGGTCTTTTTCAGCCATTTTAGGAGTGGTCAAATTTGACTTTTTTCGCCATACTATACTATTGCCTTTTCCGCCATTTTTTCGACATGCTAAATTATGAGGTTTTTGGCCTTTTTTTTTTTCATTCCTACGTTGTGCACTATAACGCGTCTCTACAAGCTATTCTAGGTCTTTTTCAGCCATTTTTAGGAGTGGTCAAAATTTGACTTTTTTCGCCATACTATACTATTGCCTTTTCCCGCCATTTTTTCGACATGCTAAATTATGACGTTTTTGGCCTTTTTTGGCTTTCATTCCAACTTTGTGCACTATAACGCGTCTCTACAAGCTATTCTAGGTCTTTTTCAGCCATTTTTAGGAGCGGTCAAAATTTGACTTTTTTCGCCATACTATACTATTGCCTTGTCCAGCCAATTTTTTGACATTCTAAATTATGAGGTTTTTGACTTTTTCTAGCTTTTATTCCTACTTTGTGCGCTATAACGCGTCTCTACAAGCTATTCTAGGTCGTTTTCAGCCATTTTTAGGAGTGGTCAAAATGTGACTTTTTTCGCCATACTATACTATTGCCTTTTCTCGCCATTTTTTCAACATGCTAAATCATGAGGTTTTTGGCCTTTTTTGGCTTTTATTCCAACTTTGTGCGCAATGACGCGTCTCTACAAGCTATTCTAGGTCTTTTTCAGCCATTTTTAGGAGTGGTCAAAATTTGACTTTTTTCGCCATACTATACTATTGCCTTTTCCCGCCATTTTTTCGACATGCTAAATTATGACGTTTTTGGCCTTTTTTGGCTTTTATTCACACTTTGTGCACTATAACGCGTCTCTACAAGCTATTCTAGGTCTTTTTCAGCCATTTTTAGGAGTGGTCAAAATTTGACTTTTTTCGCCATACTATACTATTGCCTTTTCCCGCCATTTTTTCGACATGCTAAATTATGACGTTTTTGGCCTTTTTTGGCTTTCATTCCAACTTTGTGCACTATAACGCGTCTCTACAAGCTATTCTAGGTCTTTTTCAGCCATTTTTAGGAGTGGTCAAAATTTGACTTTTTTCGCCATACTATACTATTGCCTTGTCCCGCCATTTTTTCAACATGCTAAATTATGACGTTTTTGGCCTTTTTTGGCTTTCATTCCAACTTTGTGCACTATAATGCGTCTCTACAAGCTATTCTAGGTCTTTTTCAGCCATTTTTAGGAGCGGTCAAAATTTGACTTTTTTCGCCATACTATGCTATTGCCTTGTCCAGCCAATTTTTTGACATTCTAAATCATGAGGTTTTTGGCCTTTTTTGTCCTTTATTCACAGTTTGTGCGCTATGACGCGTCTCTACAAGCTATTCTAGGTCGTTTTCAGCCATTTTTAGGAGCGGTCAAAATTTGACTTTTTTCGCCATACTATACTATTGCCTTGTCCGGCCATTTTTTTGACATTCTAAATCATGAGGTTTTTGGCCTTTTTTGTCCTTTATTCACAGTTTGTGCGCTATGACGCGTCTCTACAAGCTATTCTAGGTCGTTTTCAGCCATTTTTAGGAGCGGTCAAAATTTGACTTTTTTCGCCATACTATACTATTGCCTTGTCCGGCCATTTTTTTGACATTCTAAATCAAGAGGTTTTTGTCCTTTTTTGTCCTTTGTTCCAACTTTGTGCGCAATGACGCGTCTCTACAAGCTATTCTAGGTCGTTTTCAGCCATTTTTAGGAGCGGTCAAAATTTGACTTTTTTCGCCATACTATACTATTGCCTTGTCCCGCCATTTTGTTTGACATTCTAAATCATGAGGTTTTTGGCCTTTTTTGTCCTTTATTCACAGTTTGTGCGCTATAACGCGTCTCTACAAGCGATTCTAGGTCGTTTTCAGCCATTTTTAGGAGCGGTCAAAATTTGACTTTTTTCGCCATACTATACTATTGCCTTTTCTCGCCATTTTTTCAACATGCTAAATCATAAGGTTTTTGGCCTTTTTTGGCTTTTATTTCAACTTTGTGCACTATAACGCGTCTCTACAAGCTATTCTAGGTCTTTTTCAGCCATTTTTAGGAGCGGTCAAAATTTGACTTTTTTCGCCATACTATACTATTGCCTTTTCTCGCCATTTTTTCAACATGCTAAATCATAAGGTTTTTGTCCTTTTTTGTCCTTTATTCCCACTTTGTGCGCAATGACGCGTCTCTACAAGCTATTCTAGGTCTTTTTCAGCCATTTTTAGGAGTGGTCAAAATTTGACTTTTTTCGCCATACTATACTATTGCCTTTTCCCGCCATTTTTTCGACACGCTAAATCATGAGGTTTTTGGCCTTTTTTGGCTTTCATTCCAACTGTGTGCACTATAACGCGTCTCTACAAGCTATTCTAGGTCTTTTTCAGCCATTTTTAGGAGTGGTCAAAATTTGACTTTTTTCGCCATACTATACTATTGCCTTGTCCGGCCATTTTTTTGACATTCTAAATCATGAGGTTTTTGGCCTTTTTTGTCCTTTATTCCAACTTTGTGCGCAATGACACGTCTCTACAAGCCATTCTAGGTCTTTTTCAGCCATTTTTAGGAGTGGTCAAAATTTGACTTTTTTCGCCATACTATACTATTGCCTTTTCCTGCCTTTTTTTTGACATGCTAAATTATAAGGTTTTTGGCCCTTTTTTTGGCTTTTATTTCAACTTTGTGCACTATAACGCGTCTCTACAAGCTATTCTAGGTCATTTTCAGCCATTTTTAGGAGCGGTCAAAATTTGACTTTTTTCGCCATACTATACTATTGCCTTTTCCTGCCTTTTTTTTGACATTCTAAATTATGAGGTTTTTGGCCTCTTTTGTCCTTAATTCCAACTTTGTGCGCAATGACGCGTCTCTACAACGTATTCTAGGTCATTTTCAGCCATTTTTAGAAGCGGTCAAAATTTGACTTTTTTCGCCATACTACACTATTGCCTTTTCCCGCCATTTTTTCAACATGCTATATTATGAGGTTTTTGGCCTTTTTTTTGCTTTTATTCCAACTTTTTGCACTATAACGCATCTCTACAAGCTATTCTAGGTCTTTTTCAGCCATTTTTAGGATCGCTCAAAATTTGACTTTTTTCGCCATACTATACTATTGCCTTGTCCAGCCAATTTTTGTGACATTCTAAATTATGAGGTTTTTGGACATTTTTGTCCTTTATTCCCACTTTGTGCGCAATGACGTCTCTCTACAAGCTATCCTACGTCGTTTTCAGCCATTTTTAGGAGCGGTCAAAATTTGACTTTTTTTCGCCATACTATACTATTGCCTTTTCCCGCCTTTTTTTGACATGCTAAATTATAAGGTTTTTGGCCTTTTTTTTGGCTTTTATTTCAACTTTGTGCAATATAAAGTGTCTCTACAAGCTATTCTAGGTTGTTTTCAGCCATTTTTAGGAGCGGTCAAAATTTGACTTTTTTCGCTATACTATACTATTGCCTTGTCCAGCCAATTTTTTTACATGCTAAATTATGAGGTTTTTGGCCTTTTTTGTCCTTTATTCACACTTTGTGCGCAATGACGCGTCTCTACAAGCTATTCTAGGTTGTTTTCAGCCATTTTTAGGA
This sequence comes from Plectropomus leopardus, assembly GCF_026936395.1. NCBI lineage: Eukaryota > Metazoa > Chordata > Actinopteri > Perciformes > Serranidae > Plectropomus > Plectropomus leopardus. The sequence continues at coordinate 34,012,078 of NC_142186.1, read as the reverse complement.
GTGGTCAAAATTTGACTTTTTTCGCCATACTATACTATTGCCTTTTTTCCGCCATTTTTTCGACATGCTAAATTATGACTTTTTTGGCCTTTTTTGGCCTTTATTTCAACTTTGTGCACTATAACGCGTCTCTACAAGCTATTCTAGGTCGTTTTCAGCCATTTTTAGGAGCGGTCAAAATTTGACTTTTTTCGCCATACTATACTATTGCTTTTTCCTGCCATTTTTTGACATGCTAAATTATGAGATTTTTGGCCTTTTTGTCCTTTCTTTCAACTTTGTGCACTATAACGCTGCCTCTACAAGCTATTCTAGGTCATTTTCAGCCATTTTTAGGAGCGGTCAAAATTTGACTTTTTTCGCCATACTATACTATTGCTTTTTCCTGCCATTTTTTTGACGTGCTAAATTATGAGATTCTCGGCCTTTTTTGTCCTTTATTTCAACTTTGTGCGCAATGACGCGTCTCTACAAGCTATTCTAGGTCATTTTCAGCCATTTTTAGGAGCGGTCAAAATTTGACTTTTTTCGCCATACTATACTATTGCTTTTTCCCGCCATTTTTTCACCATGCTATATTATGAGGTTTTTGGCCTTTTTTTTCGCTTTTATTCCAACTTTTTGCACTATAACGCATCTCTACAAGCTATTCTAGGTCTTCTTCAGCCATTTTTAGGATCGGTCAAAATTTGACTTTTTTCGCCATACTATACTATTCCCTCGTCCAGCCAATTTTTGTGACATTCTAAATTATGAGGTTTTTGGACATTTTTGTCCTTTATTCCCACTTTGTGCGCAATGACGCGTCTCTACAAGCTATCCTACGTCGTTTTCAGCCATTTTTAGGAGCGGTCAAAATTTGACTTTTTTTCGCCATACTATACTATTGCCTTTTCCCGCCTTTTTTTGACATGCTAAATTATAAGGTTTTTGGCCTTTTTTTTGGCTTTTATTTCAACTTTGTGCAATATAAAGTGTCTCTACAAGCTATTCTAGGTTGTTTTCAGCCATTTTTAGGAGCGGTCAAAATTTGACTTTTTTCGCTATACTATACTATTGCCTTGTCCAGCCAATTTTTTTACATGCTAAATTATGAGGTTTTTGGCCTTTTTTGTCCTTTATTCACACTTTGTGCGCAATGACGCGTCTCTACAAGCTATTCTAGGTTGTTTTCAGCCATTTTTAGGAGTGGTCAAAATTTGACTTTTTTCGCCATACTATACTATTGCCTTTTTTCCGCCATTTTTTCGACATGCTAAATTATGACTTTTTTGGCCTTTTTTGTCCTTTATTTCAACTTTGTGCACTATAACGCGTCTCTACAAGCTATTCTAGGTCGTTTTCAGCCATTTTTAGGAGCGGTCAAAATTTGACTTTTTTCGCCATACTATACTATTGCTTTTTCCTGCCATTTTTTTGACGTGCTAAATTATGAGATTCTCGGCCTTTTTTGTCCTTTATTTCAACTTTGTGCGCAATGACGCGTCTCTACAAGCTATTCTAGGTCATTTTCAGCCATTTTTAGGAGCGGTCAAAATTTGACTTTTTTCGCCATACTATACTATTGCCTTTTCCCGCCATTTTTTCAACATGCTATATTATGAGGTTTTTGGCCTTTTTTTTCGCTTTTATTCCAACTTTTTGCACTATAACGCATCTCTACAAGCTATTCTAGGTCTTCTTCAGCCATTTTTAGGATCGGTCAAAATTTGACTTTTTTCGCCATACTATACTATTCCCTCGTCCAGCCAATTTTTGTGACATTCTAAATTATGAGGTTTTTGGACTTTTTTGTCCTTTATACCCACTTTGTGCGCTATGATGCGTCTCTACAAGCTATTCTAGGTCTTTTTCAGCCATTTTTAGGAGCGGTCAAAATTTGACTTTTTTCGCCATACTATACTATTGCCTTGTCCGGCCATTTTTTTGACATGCTAAATTATGAGGTTTTTGGGCTTTTTTTGGCTTTTATTCCAACTTTGTGCACTATAACGCGTCTCAACAAGCTATTCTAGTTCTTTTTCAGCCATTTTTAGGAGCGGTCAAAATTTGACTTTTTTCGCCATACTATACTATTGCCTTTTCCCGCCATTTTTTCGACATGTTAAAATATGAGGTTTTTGGCCTTTGTTGTCCTTTATTTCAACTTTGTGCGCAATGATGCGTCTCTACAAGCTATTCTAGGTCCTTTTAAATCATTTTTAGGAGCGATCAAAATTTGACTTTTTTCGCCATACTATACTATTGCCTTGTCCAGCCAATTTTTGACATTCTAAATCATGAGGTTTTTGACTTTTTTTTAGCTTTTATTCCAACTTTGTGCGCAATGACGCGTCTCTACAAGCTATTCTAGGTCGTTTTCTGCCATTTTTAGGAGCGGTCAAAATTTGACTTTTTTCACCATGCTATACTATTGCCTTTTCCCGCCATTTTTTGGACATGCTAAATTATGAGGTTTTGGGCTTTTTTTTGGCTTTTATTCCTACTTTGTGCACTATAACCCGTCTCTACAAGCTATTCTAGGTCGTTTTCAGCCATTTTTAGGAGCGGTCAAAATTTGACTTTTTTCGCCATACTATACTATTGCCTTTTCCCGCCATTTTTTGGACATGCTAAATTATGAGGTTTTTGGCTTTTTTTCAGCTTTTATTCCTACTTTGTGCGCTATAACACGTCTCTACAAGCTATTCTAGGTCGTTTTCAGCCATTTTTAGGAGCGGTCAAAATTTGACTTTTTTCACCATACTATACTATTGCCTTGTCCAGCCAATTTTTGTGACATTCTAAATTATGAGGTTTTTGGACATTTTTGTCCTTTATTCCCACTTTGTGCGCAATGACGTCTCTCTACAAGCTATCCTACGTCGTTTTCAGCCATTTTTAGGAGCGGTCAAAATTTGACTTTTTTTCGCCATACTATACTATTGCCTTTTCCCGCCTTTTTTTGACATGCTAAATTATAAGGTTTTTGGCCTTTTTTTTGGCTTTTATTTCAACTTTGTGCAATATAAAGTGTCTCTACAAGCTATTCTAGGTTGTTTTCAGCCATTTTTAGGAGCGGTCAAAATTTGACTTTTTTCGCTATACTATACTATTGCCTTGTCCAGCCAATTTTTTTACATGCTAAATTATGAGGTTTTTGGCCTTTTTTGTCCTTTATTCACACTTTGTGCGCAATGACGCGTCTCTACAAGCTATTCTAGGTTGTTTTCAGCCATTTTTAGGAGTGGTCAAAATTTGACTTTTTTCGCCATACTATACTATTGCCTTTTTTCCGCCATTTTTTCGACATGCTAAATTATGACTTTTTTGGCCTTTTTTGTCCTTTATTTCAACTTTGTGCACTATAACGCGTCTCTACAAGCTATTCTAGGTCGTTTTCAGCCATTTTTAGGAGCGGTCAAAATTTGACTTTTTTCGCCATACTATACTATTGCTTTTTCCTGCCATTTTTTTGACGTGCTAAATTATGAGATTCTCGGCCTTTTTTGTCCTTTATTTCAACTTTGTGCGCAATGACGCGTCTCTACAAGCTATTCTAGGTCATTTTCAGCCATTTTTAGGAGCGGTCAAAATTTGACTTTTTTCGCCATACTATACTATTGCCTTTTCCCGCCATTTTTTCAACATGCTATATTATGAGGTTTTTGGCCTTTTTTTTCGCTTTTATTCCAACTTTTTGCACTATAACGCATCTCTACAAGCTATTCTAGGTCTTCTTCAGCCATTTTTAGGATCGGTCAAAATTTGACTTTTTTCGCCATACTATACTATTCCCTCGTCCAGCCAATTTTTGTGACATTCTAAATTATGAGGTTTTTGGCTTTTTTTGGCTTTTATTCCCACTTTGTGCGCTATCACGCGTCTGTACAAGCTATTCTAGGTCGTTTTAAGCCATTCTTAGGATTGCTCAAAATGTGACTTTTTTCGCCATACTATACTGTTGCCTTTTCCCTCCATTCTTTTGACATGCTAAATTATGAGGTTTTTGGCCTTTTTTGGCTTTTATTCCTACTTTGTGCACTATAACGCGTCTCTACAAGCTATTCTAGGTTGTTTTCAGCCATTTTTAGGAGCGGTCAAAATTTGACTTTTTTCGCCATACTAAACTATTGCCTTGTCCAGCCATTTTTTGACATGCTAAATTATGAGGGTTTTGGCCTTTTTTGTCCTTTATTCACACTTTGTGCGCAATGACGCGTCTCTACAAGCTATTCTAGGTTGTTTTCAGCCATTTTTAGGAGCGGTCAAAATTTGACTTTTTTCGCCACACTATACTATTGCCTTGTCCAGCCATTTTTTTGAAGTTCTAAATTATGAGGTTTTTGGCCTTTTTTGTCCTTTATTTCAACTTTGTGCGCAATGACGCGTGTCTACGAGCTATTCTAGGTCACTTTCAGCCATTTTTAGGAGCGGTCAAAATTTGACTTTTTTCGCCATACTATACTATTGCCTTGTCCGGCCATTTTTTTTTACATGCTAAATTATGAGGTTTTTGGCCTTTTTTGGCTTTTATTCCTACTTTGTGCGCTGTAACACATCTCAACAAGCTATTCTAGGTTATGTTCAGCCATTTTTAGGAGCGGTCAAAATTTGACTTTTTTCGCCATACTATACTATTGCCTTTTCCCGCCATTTTTTTTTTTTGACATTCTAAATTATGAGGTTTTTGGCCTTTTTTGTCCTTTATTCCAACTTTGTGCGCAATGATGCGTCTCTACAAGCTATTCTAGGTTGTTTTCAGCCATTTATAGGAACGGTCAAAATTTGACTTTTTTCGCCATACTATACTTTTTTCACAGTATATTTTGTTGTCCAAAATAGCATAAAAAGTCATAGTATACTAGTACTTTCGCCCGTAATGCTGACGTCCCTAACCATAAAAAAAAAAAATAAACAATGAACCATTGACTGACCTCCTGTGCTGCAGGTGACCGTGCAGAAGGTGCAGAGGGCGATCTGGACAACGCGCCAGCCTCCAATAACAACACCAGCTCCACTTCCAGCACCAAGAGAAGCTTCAGCCTGGAGGCACGCTTCAGCTTTCTGAACCTGCGTCGCCCTCGCACCGACAACATCAAAAACACGGACAGCAGTTCCCAGAAGGGCGAGGCTGGGCAGACTGTGGTCTTGGTCAAAGGAGTCTGAGGACAAATAGAAGAGAAATTGTTGGAGACATTCAGACTGCCATTAACTGTTTATAAGCTACCTGTCACAACTGCACTCCATTTAGAAACTTCACGGTCTATGAGACTTTGAATGTCATAGTTGGTGTATGTAAAGTTTCCTGTACATCATGGCAGCGTTGATACTATAATTTCCTTTATGAAGGACATTGCACCTTTGGACTCTCCTGCCTGAGAAATAAAAAGCACCGTAATGTTAGAAATGTGCCAGGTGATGGTTAGAAATTATTCATGTTGGTTTTTTGTTTTTTTTTCCACTAAAAGCTAAAAAAGCTTCTGTCGCAAAAGTACATTAGCTGTCTGATTATGACCTTTGACTATTATATAATTGGTATAACTGTTCATCAAAATTAAGAATTTATTACTATTAAATGACACTTCTGTAAACCATGACGAGGTGATGTTCGTACTTCAATTTAAGTCATGTGGAGATGTTCAATAAATAATGTCTTAATCTGCTCTACGCTCCTGTATTTGATATGTGTTTAGTTAAGTTAGTTAAGTTATGTAAAATGTTTCACAAGCATTTAAACCTCTGAAACCTGAGAAAATTGGTTTGAATTTTTTTTTTCAAAAACATGGAAAATGCAAAGACCAACTTGGCAAGAAACTAATAGATTTAGAAAATTAATTTTAAAAAAGCAAGGAAAAATGGCTCAAAAAGCATTCTTCTGATTATCATAGTTATATAATTTAAATCATTTAACAGAATTATGATGATATCAGATACTGAAGCACTTTTTAGGCCATTTTTGTACTTTCCCATGTTTTGTTTAGTTTTTTTTAGTTTGGTTTGCATTAATGTTTTTGTATGGTAATGTGATTTTCAGGTAATTTTCTTGTACTTTTTTACTAATTTCTTGCTAATTTTTGGGTAATTTCTTATAAAGTTGGTAATAGCTTTCTTCACATGATTTGAACAAGAAATCAAGTCAGTTTGCTCAGGTTTCAAAGAGTGAAGCACTATAGACCCTCTGATTTTTCTCCCACATAAAGATGCTTAGAGTATCATTCGGGTTTAAGCTTTTCACATCAAGTTTTCGCCACCATGATGATTTTTTGAAGAATTTAAATCATATATAAAAGGAATGCGACTTGGTGTTTTGTTGAAAAACAATTAACATAAAGGTAGAATAAAAATTGTGAATTTAAATAAAATAAGACATAAGATTAAAAACATATAGAAGAAATTTAAAAAACTGTGTGTGATTACATATTTACCCTCAAATTGGGCAAATTGAAATTGCAAATATAAATTAAAGCTGCAAGGAGCAATGAAACCCCCTCATCTGTCAGGGTCCTGGTAAACTCCAGCTAAAGCAGTCATTCATTTCACTCAGTATCAGTGACGTCTGTCGAAAACTCGACTGATATATGAGTCAGGCTGATATTTGTTAATTTCGACAGATGCAGCTTCCGAAACTGGTTTTACCTGTTTCGGGACAATTTCACCTATTTATCTGCAGAAACAATATTTCACTCAACTTTTTGTGCCTTACTTTGTTCTGCAATATCACAATCACTGTCTAAACTGTATGAATCTACAGCCAAATAATATTTTATGGCATAAATAAAATAAAATATCGGCTCATATCTGTCTACGCTGCTGATATAAGGGTCAAAGGATGTTGAAACAGAAAATTCAGTATCGGCAGTGACGTCTGTCGAAAACTCGACTGATATATGAGTTAGACCGATATTTCTTGATTTCGACAGACCCATTTGTCGATACTGGTTTTACCTGTTTTGGGACAACTTCACCTGATTTATCTGCCAAAATGATATATCATTCAACTTTATGCTCCTTAATTTGTTCTGCAATATCATCCTGACTTTCCTATTCCAGCCCCTTACTTTCTACTTTCTGACCCTTCTATTTACCCCAGTCAGATTTCTGTTTTCACCTGTTATACAGTGATCCACCACCTCCATCTTCTACCTTCGCTCAACTTCCTGTCTTTCAACCTAACTTCCTGTCTCTCAACTTAGCTTGTTGTAACTTGACTATCCTTCCTGTCTCACAACCCAACTGTCTGTAACTTGACTGACTTTCCTGTCTCTTAATGTAACTTTTTGTCTTACACCCAACTTCCTGTCTCTTGACTGTCTTTCCGGTCTCTCAACCCAACTTCATGTATTGGACGTTCTCTTTAGTTCTGTGCTTTGTCTTCAAAAATTCACCTGCCCCAGTAAGACTTGAACCACTGACCTCATGCACACATGCCACCTGATTTACCCACTGAGCTAAACCTCCAGACAGTTTTTTTAATGTATTTTTTGAGTTTCTTGTGTTTTTACCTTTTTGAAACGCTGAAAAAAGTTGAGGAAATGATTTTAACATTATTTTCTTATCTTTTTTATTATTATTATTTTTTGTACCACAAAAATCTATACTTTTTTAAAATTAGGTTATTCAGATGAATACTTTTCAATCTTTTATATATTTGAAGACTATGAAGACTGACTAACAGTTGTTTTTTTTTTTTCTAGAAATACGGCCATGATGATGAAATATTTTGTACTTTAAAGGAAGATTTTTTAAGGAATTTTTGCATTTTTATTTCCCCTTCTTGTTAATCGTTTTTTAATGTTATTTTTGATTAATTTCTTTCATGTACTCATGAACTCAACATATTATTTCTCGCAAATATCCACAGAAGAGCAGATTTATTTACTTACTTTACTAACTTTAATTTTTTTTTATCTGGCTGCATCCTTCCATCACAGAGGGCCGACGTCAGCCAGCATCTTGTAAGCCATCTGACCGACACCTGAAAAGGACCATAAAGCACACATCACACTCCTGAATATACAGATAAAATGACATAATTGGAAAAATTAGAAACATAATTAACTTACCACAGTGAATTTTTGTGGCAGCAGAGTCCGGAGACGCTGAAGAAACTGCGGCTGACTTACCTCCGTCAGATTCTTCAGCTCACACAAACTGGTGCATTTAATTCAAACATATTATAGATCATAATATGTTTCTGTCCCACAGATCAGAGTGACCATCATCCACAAGATGGATGTGGTGCAGGGGATCACTGTGGTTGTTTTCCCTCATTTTACATTTCTTTTAAATTTCTTCTTGTTTTCAAAAGCGATAAACATGGATTTGAAAGCTTTTTCTGCACCTATACTCAATCTTTCTTTGTCTCTAAATTAAAATTTAAAAATTGTTTTCAAACTTCAACATTTGTTTTAACTATGGAAAGAAAATTTTATATTTCGTATTTTTAACACACAGTAACAAATCATACTGAACAGGTGATGCCGTCAAATTTTTTCATTATTGTCAAAGGATGCAAAAAATTCCAGGAATTGCCGTGTAACATGAAAAGCTGTCGGTAGTTCAGTGGATAGAGCAGCCGACCCCCAAACAGGCACTGTGTCACAGTGATCACAGGTTCGTGTCCCACCCCGGGCTGTTCTTGCATGACACCCCCCATTCCACACATTATCAGTCCCAATTGATATTGGTGAAACTAAATGCAAAATATCATAGTAAAAAGATTTTTATCCTTTGTTAGCTGGGTCGCATGTTGAGATCTTCAATCAAATCACTTTTTGGGACAAAATACAAAAATGTGATGAATGAAAACAGCACACCGAGCACACACAGGAGCAGATATCATTTCCTGTATTCAAAGTTCAAACACGTCAGTCGACCCAACATTTAGTGCAAACATTACGTCATCATTCGTACAACCGCCTGCTGCGAGATTGTCCTGCTGCATATTTCAGTCAGTCAGCTTGACGCCAGTTAAAAAGACAGAACTGAACATAACAGAAAAATATGGCGTCCATAATGACAACAATAATAACGGTTTATCATCAATCAGCACGTGGATATTTGACAGAAATACGTGGCAATGGATGTTTAAAGCTTTATATCACTCTGAGCAAACATTTCAACCTTTTAGCACGTCAGAGGTCATTTACAGTCAACAACCAATCAGCAGCAGCTTTCTTATCGTTTCTGTGTGAAAATCGTTACCATGATCCCCGGAAACACATTAAGTTTATTACAGTTTGAACATGGAATAATGGAGGCAGGTTCTCTTTGCACGATATGTTGAGGAAAAAAAAACACAAAAATTAAAAAATAAATGAAATGAAAAAGCAAAGCCAAAGCTTGTGGTCAATATGATGAAATTATATATGAAAATTTTTTGTGGGTTACATTGGGGAATATTTTTTGAAATATTGTTTGCATTCAGTGGCGTGTCGCTGCAGTCTGGTGAAGTCTGAATTGACGTGCATGAAACTGAAACATCTCTCAGTGGATTCATCAGAGTCGAACAAATGAAAACATATCGGAGACAAATTTTTAATTCAAAATTAAATTGATATTAAATCAGTATTTTTAGTCACAAATTCAGGTTCAGAAATGTGAGGATTTACTGCTTTTCTTTGTTTTATATCCCTAAAAAATCTTTTTTAGATTTGCACTGTTGATCAGCCAAAACAAGCCATTGTTTTTTTATTTATTTATTTAAAAAAAAATCTATTTATTGATGTATAGCACTTTGGTCAACTCTGTTGTTTTTAAATGTGCTTTGGATTGGATCTGGAGATGTAATGTTTGGCTCTGTGACTTTCTAAAGGGATATTTTCAACTTAAATAAAATAAAATAAATCATGTGCTAAATAATAAATAACAGGGAAAAAAGAAAACAATCCTTGGTTTCAGACTGTTTGGCGTTACATTCAGTACCGCAGCTTTCAGTTCTCGCTCTGCAGAAACACTCCAACAACTCTAACACAACCCTGAGAGACTGCTGCAGTTACAATCACTCTACTGTTAACCCTTCATGTAAACATTTTTCAATTAAAGGGCGTTACTATAATGTCAGCTGTTTGACACAAACTTTTCATTTGGATTTCTTTACATTTAATAATTTGGCAAAAAAAAAAAAAACCCTTAGACATCAGCACTTACAGTTACTGAAAGGATCGTTGTGTGAGTTACTTATCAAGAAAAATGTATTTTAGAAATAACATTTTTAAAAAATCAGTATCAGTTGAACACTTCAACTTCAACGCTATATTAGAATATTTTCACTGCTTTAACTTAATGTCAGACAGCCCGCCAAAGCCACCAGACTGCACACCATGTTCAAAATAAAGATTTCAGTCAATAATAACTTGTGTTATTGTGTGACTTTAGCGAATCCAAACTAAACTTTTTTAACACCAAAGTCACAAAATAACACGAACTAAGTAACTGATGGAGGCAGAAGAAGACCAGCAGCTCCTGTGTTCAGATAAAGTCTGGCTTTGAAAAGAGCATAATAAAAAGAGCAAATTGTGTTGTATATTCCTAACTTGTAAATGTTTAAATATACTGTGTGCCTTTTTGTTTAATGTCGTTTGTCTTTACCATTGTACAAAGTTATTTTTAGGATGCCTTTGTTTAAATGTGGATTAATGTACACTCTCCCTTTTCTAAATTAAATTAAAAACCTTCTTTTTCAATTTGAAATGACTGTGAGATTAAGGTGAGGCAGTGGAAAAGCTCTCAATATAGCAAACATTTGAGCTGATATTGATTTTTTTTGGTCTTTTAAAAAAAAGTTTCTCACTGAAGGTGACACATCGACTATGGATAAGTAGCCCACACGACTCACTTCAAAAAAATCCTTTATCCCTTTAATGCTGACCTCAGCTGACTGTGTCCCCATGATGCAACATAACCTTTATGTCTATTTTAACACGTTACGCTGAGCTCACACCACAACACGCAGCTCAGATCTGCTTCAGCAAACCCTCGTCTGCAAAGGACGCCGCTGCAAAAGAATTTGTGATGCAGCTGCAAAATTATTTGCGTTGCAGACATAAGCAGCAGCGATATCTGTGCATGCTGATGGATGAAACTTTCCAAGGTGACAAAGTGAGCCGCTCTCTGAAAACTGCACGTGTGAGCAACAAAGTGACATTTTCATTTCCGCATATTGTGTTTGACAACAAAAATAATGAGAAATGTTTTTTTTAAAAAAAGTGCAGTATGTCAGCAAAAAAGGTAAACAGAGGATGTGTACTTGGCAATACAGTTACATTTTTTATCTGTAGAAGGTAGAAAATCTCTCTCATACACACACACACACACACACACACACACACACACACACACACACACACACACACACACACACACACACACACACACACACACACTGACTGTGAGGCCTTTCAGTGAAATCAGGCTGGTGGTTCATCACTCAGCCGTCACGTCGACATGAAGAGACGTCATTCAACTGCTGCCATACTGGATTCCCTGTGCTATAGCTGCTGCTCTGCTGCTGCTCTGCTGCTGCTCTGCTGCTGCTCTGCTGCTGCTCCTGAGAATAAAAAACCTGCACGATCATTTAAGGACACTAACTACCCCCTCCGCCTCACGCACTTCAACCCTTTGAAACCTGGACCGGCGTCTTGGGCTGCATTCAGACGCATTTCACAAGCAGTTAAACCTTTGAAACGTGAGCAAATTGATTTTATTTCTTTTAAAAACTTTCTTTTTTTAATAAAAAGGCAGTCAGCAACTTGGTATGAAATGTCCTGCAAATTGGGGGGAAAAATGCAAACTGTAACAAGAAAATGACCTCTAATTGGCAAAAATAGGAGGGAATCATTAGAAATGTTTTAAATGACTAAAATGATATTAAGAAAGCTAGATTTATAATTTTTATTAAAAAAAAACATTTTTCCAGTTGAGTTTTTTGTAAATTGTGTGTATGTGAATACATTTTTTTTCCTGTTGTTTTGATTTTCCTTTTATGTATTTTTGGGTGATTTTCTGAAAACTTTTTACTTGTTTGTTGGGTTATTTCTGTTAAGTTGCTCATTGCCTCCTTTCCATGTTTTTAGAAAAAATCAAGACAATTTGCTCAGGTTTCAAAGGGTTAAATCAGCATTTACTATTCTGATTTTAGAATATTTTTACTCTAAATCACAAAGTTCAATCAGAGTTAAGTGGAGTAAAAATTGAATGAAAGGGATGACTGAGGCCGTCATTAGTAAAATATCAACACCAAATAAAGTTTTGTATCGAAGTTGCCAAAATGAAGCAACTCGTTCTTCTCAAGTTGCAGCTGTGAGCATCTCCAGCACGAGCTGATTTTCGATCCTGTTAAACAGACCAGAGAAATCTGTCAGACGCTTTCTACGGCTTTTCACCACGAAAGATTTCCATGACCCTAAACTGTCTTCCTCTCTAGTTTCTGTATAATTATCTTTATTGTTTTTATATCTTGATCTTGATTAGGGATGCACGATAACATCTGCTCATCATCAGTATCTGTAGATTAAATTATGCAACTTTAATTAGTCAAAACTGGTCAAACTGTCCCTGTTTTTGTGCGATAAATGGACTTTTTTCGAAATTGACGTATTTCCATTAGGTGTGTTATATATTCACAGTTGGACTGGATTTTTTCTTTTTGAACGTTTATGTCGTATGTAGTTTTTAACGTTTTTCTTGTGTCAGACTTTGAGTTTTCAGTTCACAGTTAAATTCTGGGGATTATTAAAGTATCTTTAAAATTCAAATTCAAATTTCAACTTGCACAATTTGAAGGTTAATGGAAACTCACCTAGTGTTTGTTGTCATGGTAATACGATGCCACTAAAATCAACGGTCCCAAATCCATGACAGTTTGTGAGGTCGGATGCCCTCCTCGCTCTCTGAGGAACTTAAAGGTTCTCAAAACAGCCGAAACATCTTAAAGAAATTCCACCCAGAAACAAGTATGAAGAGTGAATTTTGGGGCTGTTGAGATGCTCACTGCGGCAAAACACAAGCTGACATTTTGACATCCTGTCGAGTCCAGGATGTGGTCACATGATCACTGTGACCTCATGAGATCCTCCAGATTTTAGTTTGATCCGGAAGATACCGGCGCTCCCGGACTCCGTGTCTATCTTCTTATGGCAAAAGGAAGTACGGCGGCTCTCTGTCACTATCTAATTTAGATGAAATTTTGTTTTGTCCCAAAAGGCCTCGACTGTCGGCGGATTTTATTCCACACCCAAGCTCCACGTGATGATTCCTAAATAATTCATTTCTGCACCAAACTGTGCGGTTTCATTAGTCTGTCCTCAGCTGGGACACATTCAGGGGTCTTTGTGTCTCATCACATCCAAAGTACAGTTTCAGGGACATCCTTCAGGTACCTTTCTCCCCGTCAGTCTCTGACCCGTCCGCTCTCCAGCTCCGCCTTCACTGGAGCTGCGAGACCTTGAGGGGCAAAGTGCTGTTAAAGTCCAAGAAGAAGGGTCCCTCTTGTTTGGGCAGGAAGGTGGTGGGGATGACGTTGTAGAGGCCCGCGGGGACGTGGTCCACCTCCATGTAGCAGAAGCCGCATCTGCAAAGAGATAAAGAGAGACTTCAGGCTCCAAAGAAATGAGGAGGAAACATCGCAGCACGCTTTCAAAAGAGATGAAAATAGTAAAATGATCAGATTGGAGTTTGAACTGTGGTACCCAAAAGCCAAATTTGAGTAAAAGTACAGACTTCTCACCAGAACATGATTTTGGTAGAAGTTAAAGTCTCCTGGTATTACTGAGTAAAAGTCTTAAAGTAGCTGATATCTACTAGAATTAAGTATCAAAACTGACTTTATGGCATTATCAATCAAACTTTATTTCTATAGCACTTTTAGCAAAATAATGTAACACAAAGTGCTTTACATACAAACAGATAAATTAAAAAAAATAATACATGACCCCCCCCCAACACCACAATATATGCTTAAGACTCAGTTAAAAAAAAAAAACAGGTACTGATTAAATTCCCAATGAGGAAACACTAGAGGTAAAATGAAAATAAAATAAAAAAATATATACAAAATAAAAAATTTTTAAAAAATCAGTAAAATATGCTAAAATAAGATAGGTACACTCTAAACAATAATTCTGAAACTAAAATAGAATTATATACATATATATATATATATATATATATATATATATATATATTTATATTTGCTGCTGACAGTCTGGGATATGTCAGTGATCAGCAGCATCATTGATTGTGACAGTGCACTGAGTGGAAACAGCATGTATTTCCTCCATATGCCAAATATGGTCAAAATGACATAATCGGGTGGAAAATAGTCAAAATGACAAATTCCAAGTCAAAAGCCCAGAATGACACCCAGAAATAATACAAGTCACATTTTTCTGCTTTGATGGCTGTGGGATCAAAAATGTCAGTTTGAATGGGTTTCAATGGAGCATTTTTGACCTGAACAGTCTGAATGTAACTATTTAGTTTCCACAGTGTATTTTAGACTTATTGTAGGAGCTGAGCTGGAAATGCACTGATTAAACAAAAATACACATTCTGTACTAAATTTATAACATATGCATGAACACAGACAAAATTATCAAAAAAATGAAGAATAAAAAGCACTTAAAATGCTGCAAACACTCACTAAGGGTGAACTGCATCTACAATTACACCGTGAAGAAGAGCTGCCAGCAGGTATGTAAAGACACGTTATTCCCAGAGACACGTGACATCCTCAACATGCTGATTTGTGTTCACAGTGACAGTTTTTGTCTTTTGAGTTGTTGTGCAGGTCATCTTTCAAAGCACGTGACTGAGTTATTTCTGCGTGTTTGTAGGAATGTATATACAAATATATTAATAAGGTAAATGTGCAGTTGTGTGTAGATAATATACTTTTTTTAAAACTTTTTAAAAAAATCTCCACAAACACTTTTTTTTACTTTTCTTTTACAGATCACTGAAGTCTGTGCTGTATCCTGTATTATTTCATACTGTTTTGTTCTGCTGTCCTTAGTTTAATTTTCTGTCATTGTTTGTGTCTCTTAACTGTTTGTATGTTGTTGTGCTTGTTTTCACCTGTTTTGTTGTCACTGCATTTCACAATGAATTTTTTTTTTTAAAAAGTTACTTCTGTTTGTTTCCTGCCTCTCTGATGCTCTGTGTTATTTTTCTCTCGTGCTCTGGTCGCACATGCACGAGGACACGTGTATGTAAACGTGCCATCAGATCAGTGAAATATATATTCTGGTGCCGGTAATGTGCCGAGAAATGTCGTTATGCGCCTGTGAAAACAGGAGAAGACTGCTGGTTATCAGTGTGCTGTTCACCGCTGATCTGTGGTCAGTGTTTGTTTTTACCTGTAATCTCCGCTGCTCTTTTTCGTAAAGGCGGCCGGGCCCGGATCCCCGACCGTCGACACCGTCACCATCTCAAAGCCAACGCTGTACTGCCTGCAGACACAGACACAGACACAGACACACACACACACACACACACACACACACACACACACACAGAAAACCAGAAACAGTCAGGAACTTTGGTAAAGCAGCTTTTAAAAGAGACAAAAAAGTTGAAACGTGACTGATGTCTGAATCACTCACTCACACTGAAAACCACATATGACTTTTAAGTGACTTCTTGCTGCTTTCTCTACTTGCTTTTATGCTCTTATAGATGACTTTTAATATAATTTTATTTTGTTTTTTTAACCTGTTTTGTATGCTTATGGTTTATCTTGAAACAATTAAAGATTTGTTTCAAATGTAAATTCTAAATAAAATCTATTATTAATACTATTATTATTATTATTATTATTATTATTATTACACACCAGTATATTATTTACTTTGTGTAAGTACTTCTGTGTTTAGATTTAGGGATGTATTTGTGAATTTATTTTGTGTATGGATTTACAGTTGGGTTTTTGGTGAGATAATTATCCAGAAACTAGAAAGTACTTATGGATGTATTTTATTTTATTTTAACCCTTTGGAAATTAAGCAAATTTGCTCAGTTTCTTTCTAAAATATGGGAAGAAGGTAATGACCAAATTAAGAAGACATTACCCCAAACTTTGCAAGAAATTAGTAAAAATAAAAAAAAACGCATGAGAAAATTACTCGAAAAATAGCAAAAAAAGGAAAGTCAAAAACAAAAGCAATGATATTACCCAAGTGTTCATGTGCCAGAGTCTTTGCACACGGCACAAAGACAAACCCAAAACTTTAGTGTTATGATGAGACAGATTCAGCATTGAGCACAGCTCGTCAGAGAAGATTTGGTTGGTTAAGAGCTTTGCTGCATCTGGAACTGACTTTTCTCATATTTTCTCTTACCAGAAAATTAAAAGAGAAAATTAAGAGAATATTGCTGCATGAGGCCAAACGTTGCTTTATATATAAGTTAATCAGTTTCTGGTCTTATCGGTCTGACCTGGATCCCCGGAGCTCGACGAGCAGCGGTCCCGGCCGCTCCAGGTTGATCTGATAGATGGGATTGTGTTTGTATGAATCCTTGTAGTTCCCACAGCCTCCGGCGCTCTGCCCCTTCCACTGGCCGTTAATCTGAAGACAGAAGCAGAAACTCAAACACAATGACGAAACATTAAAGTGCACTAAAAAACACATCCCGTATTGGTGTGTGGATAATGTACCCTTTTGGTTTGAGTGAAGGGATTTGGGATCTTGGAGAAGGTGAATTTGCATCCAGAGTACACCTACAGAGAGAGAGACACAAGCTGCTGTTTTAAATTCATAGATGAAAGCTGTATAAGTACATATCATACAACAGGACAGCTCAAAGTGCTTTACAGAACAAAATATAAAAACATATTAAAGGATACAGATTCACAGAAATGTACAGAATACTATTTTTGCCTTTTTTTTATTAATAATGTCAGTGTCATTTTATTTTATTTTCCATCTTATGTTACTTTTGCTAGTTTTATCAAGTGTGTTTTATCCATGTGAAGATGGATTCTATGTATTTTATTCTTATTTTATCATGCTGGTTTTAATATGTCTTTATGTCTTTTCATGTAACGCACTTGGTGCATGTAATTTCTTTTTTGTACAGCAGGCTGGGGTACATTTCTTGTATGACAGGTGCTCCACAATTTTCAGTTTTTTCTACAAAGTTTTATTATTATTATTATTATTATTATTGTTATTGTTAGAAAGATAAGATATAAAAGGTAAAATTAACTAAATGATAAATACCAAATTAGGTTAAAAAAATTAAAATAAAAATCACCATTAAAATTGCAAAAGAAATATAAATATGTAAAGCCAATGTGGGAAAATGGTGAATTAAAAAAGAAAAGAAACAAACAACAACAAAAAACACTGCTTCTTCGTTAGCGGCAATTTTGTCAGACAAAGTGCAAAATGTTTCCAAACGGTGGATCTCTCTGTTAATTTATTCATGACTATGTGCACCGAAAACAGATCTTTAATATCGGTGCTGCTCTGGTGAAAGAAACATCAGAAAAGAAATCACGTTTTCTGTTTTCTGCTTTCATCTCCGCTGGAAACTCGACGATCGAGGTGATTATTATTCTCAGGACAGTTTTCAAAGAGATGAAGGGAGAGGAGGCTTGTTGAAGAAAGAGAAAGAAATAGAGAGAGAGAGAGAGAGAGCTTGTACAGAAAATGTTACACACAAACACAAACGCACACACACACGTACACACACACACAGAGCAGACATGTACAGATTCTTTTAGACGGTGATTTCTGCATTAACAGTTCTCCACAGTCCTCACTGCAGTTAGCAAGAGAAGTCTGTGAATTATAAATGACTAAAAATATATTTAGGTCACACACACACACACACACACACACACACACACACACACACACACACACACACACACACACACACACACACACACAAAGACGAGTGAAGAGGAGAGGAGCGTTGTCATTGTTTTCAACTGCAATCCTGAAATATGCAAATTTGACAAAAACAGTCATCAGTCGCGCTAACTGCAGGGGTGGAAAAAAAATCTATTCTTAGATGTTTCGTTTTTTTGGTTCTCCGTGCAACAACTAATCATGCAGCAAATCATGAAATCTGTTACAAAAAACTAAAACTAACCACATTTGTTTCTTTCGGATGTTTTAAATCCCTACTCAATAACTGTCCACCGCCAACATGTAATACTTCTTGGCCATAACTCTAACTTATGAAGTGTATTTATTTTATTTTATTTTAATATATTATTATATGCTTGTTTCATTGTTTAAAAATGATTGCGTGTCATGTTAATGAAACACTATGTAAATTCCCACTATGGCTGAGCGATATGGAAAGAAGTCACAATAATTTTTTTCGTATCAGTGGATATCAATGTATCGCGATATACATCAAATCACTATTTCTGTCAAGCTCAAAGGTTCCCTTTGACTCCTAAGTGAGATATGAAGATATCATAAGGTTAATTTTGGTTTAAATATTTATTTTCTGTCAGGTCTGGTGTGAGATTTTCCTCGGTGTCATGAGAGCATGAGACAAATCCCAAAAGTGTGAGACATACAGCAGATGCGTGAGAGTTGGCAGCCCCGGTGGGGAAAGGGTTAACATAATTTTTAAATAACCGAAATACCGAACATGGGCAAGATTATGTCGGTTAGAGGTTCTGAATGTCGGTTTCAATTATCTTCGATTAAATGCCCAACAGAACTACTTAAAAATATTATTCTCATTCTAACATTGTATTAAAATGTGGCCACGGGTCCGGATAGGACGAAGATTTGGTCCGGATGCGGACCGCGGTCCGCCTGTTAGTGATGCCTGGCTTACAGGTACATGTGATGAAAGAGTAATATGGGCGCTATTAATAGCCACCTTTGTGTGTACTGGTCACGCGCAATGACAGATGTTTTGCTGGAAAACCTGGTAGGAGCCAGACAGTTTGCGCTGGAGCGGGCTGGCGGACATGTCACAACATGGCATGACATTTAAAATGATTTCAATTTCTCAATACATTTATGGATACAGCGGCACCAACTTCATGCTCTCTCTCATTTGTGATGTTTTCAATCGTCATTCTGCTGTTCTGTGAAATTCCACGACTTTTTCATGTTCTCCATGACCGTGAGAGAGCGGCATTTCTGCTCCTCGTTCACTGCAGCGTAATCAAGTTTCTAGTCTCCACAGGTCTTTTTTTTGGTGAGTGCTACTAACACACAGAATCAAACTGCTGCTTTGAAGGCCACATCAAATAAAGCTGTCAAAAAACGTTTGGATTGGTTCGTCCCTCTACACTAAACACCAGACGCAGTTCAAGTGGAAATATAAAAAAGTTGTTAAAATACTGCATATGCTTGCACCTCGTTAAATAAAACAAGTGTCTATGGCTAGAGACATATATATATATATATATATATATATATATATATATATATATATATATATATATATATATATATATGTAGGAAAAAGAAAGTTGTGTCTCACCCGCAGTGTGTAGTTGATGGTATTCTGTTTCTCATACTGGGAGACCACCAGTGTGAAGGTGTGTGTTCCTGCGCTGGTCAGCCTCATCTTGGTCAGGTAGTGCGGGCTGTTGATTCGGATGCCGTCGATATAAGGAGGAGGGTCCGCTGTGAAGGTGAAAAACCAGACGTTAGTTAAATAAACAAGTTTAACTTCTAGAGTCTGTTTTTAACCCGCTTTAATATTACACACTCATATCACTCCGCGCACGAAAGTCAAAATCAAGCTTTAAAAAAATATTATACATTAATATTATTTTCAGCTTTCATTTGTTTTTAGTTTTTTTTAACAAACAGTAGCCATAATGAAAAATATCAAATGTCAAAATATCAAATCAATTATTTTCAACATTCTATACTATACTATACTATACTATACTACACTACACTATACTATACTACACTATACTATACTATACTATACTATACTATACTATACTACACTATACTATACTACGTAGATCTTCTTGTTGTTATCACAGCCTGAGATATGTCAATGATTAGCAGCAACATTGATTTTTATAAATTATTATTTTTCGTGCTAAATATCCACACTGCTCCGAACACAAAATGCACAAAATCAATCATGTTTTTATGATTTTAATGGCCGTGGAATCAAAAATTGCAGTTTGAATGGGTATCAACTACAAACTTATCTTAAACTTGATTTTAAATAATTTATCATTGCAGAGTTGTATCAGAGAAATTTTGGGTTTGTGGTAAACAAATCTTTCTTCCAGTGATCTGACCTTGTTGTTTTTGACTGTGGGTCAGAAATAAAGAGGTGACTGAGCGCTGCCTTCGAACTCCAGCTGCAGCATAAATCTCACAGCGCAGCGCCACTCAGAGAAAATCCATCAAACCTCACCTGGGTAGTAAACCTTCTTCCCATCTGTCTTGTAAACGACAAGAGTGATGAACTCCCTGTTCTGTGCAAAATCATCCTGAATAAAGAAACACAAAGCATTAGACGCAAGTGAGTATCAATCAATAAAACGATCATACTATATATGTATAGCACTTTTCATACAAATTAAGTGTAACACAAAGTGCTTCACACAATAACCCCCCCCCCAAAAAAAACACAAGCATGTGAACAAAAAACACAAAAAAATGTACTCATTAAAACCAGGATTTGAGGAATGTGAGGAAACACAACACCAATAAACAGAAAAGATGGAAAAAAAATAAATAAATAAGAAAGCAGGTACATGGATTAATAAATAATTTGATAGTAGCAATAATATAAATAAATAAATAGGCAGATGAGTAAAGTACACTAACTGTAAAAATTAGAGATCAATTAAAGGATAAAAACTGAAAGTAAAATAATGAACAAATCTGTTAAAAATAATAAAATGATGAAGAAAGTAGTAAAACTGAATATATAAATAGTCGATAAATAAAGTTCAATGAAATCCCATCAGAACATTAGAGATATTGAGGTTTGAGTAAGATTGGGATGTGTGGCGATGCTCAGTGTGTCTGTACCTTGTCTGTGATGTGTCTGGTGAGCAGCACCCACACAGCAGCGCCCCCTGTCGGACACTGGACCTCCAGCTTGTACTGCGGATTGTTGGCCAGACTGTAGACGTCCTTCACGGGACCCTGCTTCCCATCCCAGCTACTGCAGATCAGAACGCACGCACGCACGCACACGCACAGACAGACAGAGACAGACAGACAGACAGACAGACAGGGCAGCAATGATCAAGGTTCCCAAACACACCGTAAAACTTCAGTAAACAGCCCGGGCTCTTATTAGCTTAAATCACAGAACTCAACAGGCTTATATGTTTGGGACAGGCGTCTTATATGGACTTTTAATTCTTTGCACACAAAACTGTTGCTCAGCAAAGATAGGACATTCAATCAAATTATTTATTTAACCCTTTGAGACCTGGGCAAATTGGCTTTATTTTAATCCAAAGCATGGTAAGAAGGTAATGTGCACCAAAAGAAGAGATGACACAGAAGTTACGAAGTCCCTTACCCTAACCCTACACCTACTTATCTCTTTTTTTGGCTCTCTCCTGTTTGTTATCTCCAGCAGGTTGCCAACCTCCTGGTTTTATACATCCAAAGAATCTGTATAAAATTGATCGTCATGGTAACCAGAGCGAGCCTCTAATAGAGACAGGCCTTTATTCATTAAAATGTGTCCCTACACCAGGCTAGCAAAAGGAACTGGGCATTTAATTTGGACTAGATTTTATTCAAAGTTTTACAGTAATTACCAGTTATATTTCAAAACTTTTCCATAGCTTTGCCACAATATTTTATCCTAACTTTATTGAAGTAGTACAAAAAAATAAATTTCCATCTCTGTGTTAAGAAAGTTTGGCCGAAAAGCACAAACCTGTGAATACAGGAGGAGTCTTTGAACAGGGCGGGGTTCCAGCTCAGGTAGATGACATCATAGTACTGACAAAGGTCCTCCCACGCGATCCAGAAAACACCTGGAGAGCAAAAAAGAGGAAAATATAAGTATGATTTGTATTTGATGGATGCATCTGATTACTGGGTATTTTATCTTGACTATTCAGTGGTGGATGACTGCTTTTATCTGTGGCACTCTGATGCACCTTCCCTCATATTTCAAACAGTAACGCTCCACTGCTGCAACAAGTGAACAAGTTATAAATAAGGCAGAATCCCCTGAGCTGAGCAGTGATCTATTTTTGATACTCTGATTGGATCAATACACCGAAATACTAACCGGGGTTCCCGCATATTTTTATGAACAAAATTTCATAACCTTTCCATAACTTTACACGGACCCCTCTGTTTAAAAATAATTTACCTTTTCATGTGTTTACAGACTGTCAGAAATGTAATAATCAAACAATAATTTAATCTGTTTTTTAGTTTCCAATTGTGATAAATGATGTAATTTATAAATATATAATACATATTATAATATATACATAAAACATGCCTTCCAAACCAATTTTCAAAATACTTCAGTTCTCTCAAAAATTACCAAATATATTTTAAAATGGGCTTGCTGAAATTTGTCTGACCACATGTGTTTCAAACCTGTGGTTTACTTTAAAAGTTAATGTTAAGAAAAATAAAAATTTGCCCAAAATTTCAAATCAATAAATAAAGGACAAAAAAAATGCAGTAAAATACGATTTCAAAAAGGCTGACATGAGGGGAGAGATGTAACTCAAGGCGAAAATGGCGATGACAAAATGAACAAAAACAACTGAAACATCACACGCTGACACGTATTAAAGCTACGCTCTGTCATCAGCTACAGAAAATCAATTCAATGTTATTTTATATTAATGCCATTGGATTCATCACACACAAAACATCTCCATGATTTTTACTAGTGCCATGACTTTCCCAAGCCTGGAAAATGTGATGGTGGAATCCCATGACTTTTCCAGGTTTTCCATGACTGGGGGAATCCTAACTAACAAATAATGAAAATTTTAATATAGGAACTAAAAAAAAAGATGCTGGTAATTTATACAACCATGTTGAAAATAAAGCGAATACCATTGTCAAACTTCTGGGCTGTTTTGGGGTCAAAGTTCAGGTACTTGAGGAGTTCAGGTGTCCAGTTCTTCTCGTCACGCTCGCTGTAACGCCCCTTCCACCGCAGATGACTCCACGGATTCTTCAGCTGCAGGAAACGCATTCCCTACGAGAGCAACACACACACACACACACACACACACACACACACACACACACACACACACACACACTCACACACACACACGTGAAGGCAGCTAGACAGACGCAGGAGATGAAGGGACGAAAAACCTCAACAGGCTGAGGGCCTCAATGATTCAAACGCTTTCATTTGAAAATATTATATAAAGCAAATATTAACATTTGGTGGGTGAGAAACACGTCAACAAGACTCGTCTGTGATGTGAACAGCTTTCAGGGTTTCCACATGTTGTCATGGACAAAATTTTAAAAGATTTTCATAACTTCTCAGGCCTAAAATATATTTTTTTTGCCCCACTTGCCTGGCATTTTCCAAACATATAAGAATCAAACTCTACTAAAACATAATTTCAGTATCCCACACAATGTCTTCAAGAAATGTTGGAAATTTGAATGTCCAACAACCAACAATAGTTTCATTTTTTAAAGTTTCCAACTGATAAGTGACATCATTTTAGCTTTTGTTTTTAAAATAGACAACATGCCTTTCAAAAATTTAAGAAAAAAAGACTGGCCCACATTTTTTAATTGCCTATATGTGTTACCAAAAGAGAACAAGACAAAAGTTCCCAATTTTTTTTAAAAAGAGAAAAATAGTCACAAAAACTTTTAAAAGAAATCATGTTTTTATGAGTCTTTTTTTCTGATGTTGCCTAATAAAATCTAAAAATAATTGGTAATAATTTAATAGATTCCTTTTCTTAAGCTCACCATGAAAGCAGTGGAATCTCACATGCAGATTGAGAAACACAAAATTGCTCAGAAATATCAAACACATTTTCTTTCACCAAAAATGATGCCATTTATCACTGCCAAAAACTTTTAAAATTGCCAAAATGTAAAAATAAGCTATAAAATAAATACAAAATATAGCCATTTGAAGCTGCGCGCCCTCCCTGCTGTCATGATTTGACAATGAATTAAAAAGAAACAGTATTTTTGATAAGATGAATATGTCAGCAATTAATTTTTATATTTCTGAACTCCTATTTCTATTAAGATGATTTTTTTTGTAATTAATTTATATCTTGTAAGACAAAGACTATGGGTAATTAAGATAACATATTAGAATAAGTCTAGATGATTAACTATTGTAAAGCTTTATATTGATGTGGAAGCGAAATAATTGACTATTATTAGGTTATGGATGAGGGGTGGGATTAAATAAGTTAGTGCTTCTTCCCACTCTTTTTCGGATATGTGTTTCAAATCGTCATGTGTTATTTATTTTGTCTGTCCACTACTTTATGATCGTCTTTTTTCTTTTGTACATGTTTTTTCACATGTTCTGCTTCTCCCTGCCTGGTGGGCAGACATGAAGGGAGCACGAGTAGAAAATGAAAAAAGGTAAATAATGAACAAATAAACAAAAACAACCAAAACACTGGCCTATGACGACACATATTTGTTATGTCACCACCAGACGCCACTGAGTCCTCCTAAACCCTCTCACACTGGACCTTCAGAGCTTCTGTTTTATATTTTCCTTCTGATGATACATTTAAGTGCTCTTCATGACGTGTTAATGCTACATTAATTACGCTAACCTTATAATCCCTGATGTCGAGAACAGCATAGGCGTGTGTTGGCACTAAACCCCATTTCTCCCCTTCTTCCTCTGTCATCACCCCCGTTGCCGTGGTGATGAGGACGTCACCCCTGTGAAACCTGGCAACAGACAGAGAGAGGAGATACAAAGGGAGAGTAAAAGCAGAGATGAAACCAGATGATTTTTAAAAAGACGGATACAGAGAGAGAGTGTGAGGGAGAACAAAAGAAGGCCGACCTCTGGAAGAGCATTCGGAAAGTGTCGTCTTTGCTGAATGACTGATTGTCTGAGTGCATAGCGATGCGTTCAGGGATCCAGCCGGTGAGCGCGTGCAGGTCGATGTTCTGTAACGCAGATCAAAAATAAATAATTCAGACTTAAAAATAAACATCAAACTTTGGTTTGTATTCAGTGTGATGTCTGCTGGGAGCGGCTGCGCAAAATGACTACAAATATTTTGCAAAATTTCAAGACCTGGAGGCAGGGTTGCACGATGATGGCCAAAATGATAATCATGATTATTTTTCATCAATGTTGATTATCTATCGCGATTATTCACTGATTTTAGGGACAAAATCTTATTGTTGCACTGTCACATTTAAACAAACAGAGCACTGCTTTCACTCTCACCTTGTGCTGCATTCCTGCTAATGTACAAAACTTTGCAGCGAAATAAGACTTTAAATACGGCTCTTCTGCACATGAATCCAGTGGATCCTCTGTAGACACAGATGCGCTGCTGTATTTTATTTCATTTTAAAGTGTTTAAACTACTGTGAAGAGGTGCAGCGTTACTGGTAGACGCCGAACAAGGAAAAGGACTTATTGAGTTGACATTAGCGATTTTATTTCTCTTGGCCTTCATGCATTTGTCCTTTTGCAGATTGATTAATGGATGACTTTTCTTTTGACCTCTTGCAGTCGCAACATTCAGTAAAGTTTTTAACAGGCTGCCTCTGCAGGAAGCAGCATTACAATTACAGCTGATTAATATTTTAATAACTGTGCAGCCCTACCTGGAAGTTAGGGCTGCATGACTAATAAAATAAATAAATAAAAATAAATTCATGATCTCAGTTCACACGTATGCAATCTCATTTCTAAATGCTGACGATTCACTCTCTTCTTTATCTCTGTGCATTTCATGTTCAGCTGCTGCAGGCTGACAATTCCTCTTTTGGCTACTTCAAGATAAAAGCTATTAAATCACAAAACAACATGGAACTTTTATTGTGAAGAATTTAAAAGAAATTAAAGTTTAAATCTTTAATATGTCTTGCATTAATGTTGTCTGTTTAAAGCCCTGTCTGGACAGCAAGCATCTCAGATGTGTTTTGCTTTTTTTTCACGTGAGCATCAAAAAGTTCAATAAATGTTTTTGCTGCAAAAATAATAATCTTGAAACAGAATCATGATCTCAATTCTTGGAAAAATTTTGATTCACATTTTGGAAGAATCACTGAAGTGATCAGATGTGTTTTATCACAAACTCTGAATGAAAGACCTTTGAAAAATACTATTTTAAACATTAAAGCTTCGTCACACAGATTTTTGCTTTTCATTTTTCAGCAAATTGTTGCTCAAAACTTTGACTGTGACTCACTGAGTTGGATCCGGGGAAGTCGTAGCCTCCCATCACCTTCATGTAGGCTTTCTCTATCAGGGAGACCCACAGCTCGTTCCTGTTGCTGGAGTAGGAGCACAGCAGCTCTCCGTTACGATCCACCGGCAGGTAGTCATCTATAATCACCTTCACAAACAGGAGAGGAAGAATATTTGTAAAGCAGCACACTTCTGGTGCTAGCATTTTGTCTCCCAAATGTGTGTGCAGAATGTGCATTTTTACCCTGCTGTGTGTTATTTGTCGTGTACGACCGCTACAGGCGGCGGCGATTTGTCTTTTACCTTCCTGGGAACTCCGTTGATGTGAAGCTTGACCATGTACTTCCCGCACGGGTTATACTCTGGCTCCCCTCGTCTGTTCTGAGGGTAGATGATGCTGTAACACACACACACACACACACACACACACACACACACACAAAACAAACGTCTCATGGTTGATTCTTAGCTCAATTTTTATGCATATGCTAAGTCCATGTTTACATTTATTCAAAAGGTTTGGAGGCTGTGTCGGACAGATGCAGCAGGTGTGCACTGCAGCCTCGATATTAATCAACAATACTGTTTTTTTTTTCTTTATTTTGCGAATAACATCGAAATATACAGCACAAAACAGGTGACAAACCAAAAGTGACCAAAAATATTAATATAATAATATACAATAATGGCTTTTTATTAAATACTGAGTATAAGGCACCAAAATGTAAAGGATACGAGGCAGATATTTTCAACATGTCCTTCAGTGTAACGTACTCTGTTCTAATCAGTCTGTCTGCATGATCTGAACACAGACACTGATTTTGATAGATTTCTCTTTCATGAAAAAAATATGACAACATTTCAAACAAAATACAGATTTTTTAAAATAGAATATTTTGCTTTTTTTTGTCTGAGAACAGCACAAAATACTGGCACTTCAGGTGAAAATCGAACTGTATGATCATGTAGAACTACCATCAAACCATAAATAATACACACGCACGCACGCGTGCGCACACACACTCAGACACAGTACCTGGTTATGAGTTTCTTGTTGTAGCGCCTCTCGTAGGCTGCACTGATGGCTAACGATGCCACAAACGAACAGTCAGACACCACCGTCTGGACAGAAGGAGAGAGAATCACACACCTTTTTATATTTGTGTTCCGGTAATAAAACTGCAGTTGTGTGAACAAAGTAACCGTATGTGTTACTGCGTACTTTTAAATAAAGACCACACAAAACAAGTTTGACAGTGAAGCATCCAAACTGTGATGATGCTGATGACTACTACTCTACTCTGTATCTAACCCTTCAAGACCTATGCAAACTGACTTGTTGTCTTGCAAAAACACAGGTAAAAGGCAATGAGCAACTTAAGAAGTTACCCAAAATTTTGCAATATACAATATACAATCATGATAATTATAACTATATTTTTTGGCACATTTTTCCATCTCTTTTCAAAATAATTTCCCAAATCTACTAATTTCTTGCAATTTGCTGAACTGTTCTTGCCACTGTTCTTGCTTTTTGCCTTTTTTCTTGTATGTGTAAAAGAAAGCAAACGAACTGGCCCAGATTTCGAAGGTTTAAATGATGAAAGACATATGAAAGTCTCTGAAAGCAGCACAAGAAAAGTGATGTCGATCCAGGTTTCAAAGGGTTAACGTGATGATCTGATCTGTGAGAATGCGGCGCCCTCTGCTGGATGATTTTAAACAAGTTAACACTTAAGGAAATACAACACAGGGTCATTATATGCAAACTCACCCAAATTCAGAACTTTTCCCAGTGCAGGTCATGGATTTTCTCAAAAATAAAATTTAAAATAATAACAATAATAATTTAAAAACTTCTATTTAATTCACTGGACCCTGCAAAATCCTAAAGCTCTACTCCAAATACTTCTTTAGTTATGACTTTTTGAGGTAATTCTAGCTAAATTCAATATTTTTGCAGTTGTGCTCTAAAAAAAAATTACTTATTTTTCACTGGATTAGGTTGAAATCCATTCTGAACATCCAACAAACCCTGAGGATAATTTGCAATATTTATTTATATAAACAGCTGATGTTTAACAGGAATCATATTTCTTTTACTGGAATTAGGAATCTTTAATTTAAAAAAATCCTCCATTTTTCCTTTTCATGCAAACAAATGTAATGGCAAAGTCCTTAAAAACACCAACCCTACAACCACAGAGGGGTTATAATTTATGTGGCTTCAGCTGTAAATCTGACCTGTTTGATGCTGAAGCTGGACACAGACATGATCATGGTCGGGTTATTGCAGATCTCGTCTGGACGGACCCAGCGGGAGAAGATGGCTTTCTGTTTGGGTGACAGAGCCAGTTTCCCTGTTTTGTCCCTAATGAGAAGAATAACAAAAATAAATAAAGAAAGAACTGTTCAGTCCAGATGTACTGACGCAGACACTCGTTCTGTTTCTCCATCACATTAGTTCATGTTTGTTAATGAGAAACTGCTTGCTGAGAAGTGGCAAAAGATACAAAATCACCAAAAAGAAGCACACACGAAAGTACAAACCAGTACATGCATTTTTTTTAATTTAATTTAATTTATTTTAATCTCTTCATATTTGGGATGTAATACAAAAATGAAACAAACAAAAATTAGGGGGGGGGGGGTGTCATACAGACAGATGTTAGCTAAGTCACTGATGATCTTAATGTGGCTATAACTGCTCAATGTTTATTTGGCTGTTATGAAAAAAATATGCATTCGTCACAGGCCTTTTGATAATAACATTGTCTAACATTGTAACATTGTTTGCTAAAATTCAACTAAACAAAAACGTGAAATTGAAAATGTAAAGCTGATTCCTGACAGGCTTTTTCTGAGAGCTTTAAGTAAATGTAATAAATTAAAATATTAGCTTCAACACTGAAAAACTGAAACAGAGAACAAACTCACGAGAAAGGGACAGGAAAGGCAAATCGCTCCCTCAGGTCCACACTCATGAAGGGCACGTAGGCGATGCCATTGATTTTAGATGTACTCCTGAAAATAAAGAGGACAGGATCAGTGCAACAGAGCGGCAGACGGTTCATTTGAGTTTAAAAAAGAACAATTTCAGGCTGGCCCTCTGAAATTGTAGCGGTGTAGTCATGAATTTACTTTTTCTTTCCCCGCCTTGTCCAAAAAAAAAAAGAAAAAAAAAGGTGGCCTGAATTTTTGGGAATCAGTTCATGCTTTTTTGCGATTTTAGGATGTTTGAGGATTTTAGAACATTTCTTAAATTTCAGGATATTTCTGGGACTTTTCTGTGATTTCGTTAAATTTATAGGCTCTCAAGCCATGTCTAGGACTTTAGGACATTCCTAGGATTTTAAGGACATTTCTTGGATTCTAAAATGTTTCCAGGATTTTAGGACATTAGTGTCTTAGCTAAGACCTCTATCAGGGGTGCGGGGGATCCTCCACTGGCACGTTTTTTTTGCCAACAAGCTTTATTTTAATGCTGTTTTATGCACTGTGGGGCCTTATGTATTCTACATAAGTACAAAAACAATCCCCATTTTTTTTAAATTGTGAGTTAGAAAATGGTTGGGGGGGCACCTGGCACCTTATCAGGGGCCAGATTTGGCCCGCCAGCTGTTCAGTTCTTTGTTTAAAAGTAAAACTATCAGAAAACAGATTACAGGCGCCGGCTCACCTGAGCACCTCGATCTCCTCGGACGTGTAGCGCTGACCCTGAGGCTCGCTGGACTGGACCGCCCGCACCGGTTGGGGCTGTGGTCGGTCATGGAGGCTGAAGTCTGGCCCCAGGGGGAAGAACTGGCGGACCGGTCCCCCAGAACTGGCACCAGTACTGGGCTTGGCTCCAGGAGGCCCAGTCCTGTCCTGAGTTGATCTGGACTTGGATTCTTTAAGACCCTCCGCCCTGACACAACATAATGATAACGATTTAATTTAAAAAAATCTTGTACCACGGTGATCTTGAAGAGCTTCATTTTGCAAAGCGTGACAAAAATTTGCTGAGTGTTGTTGGTGACAATGCAAAAAAAAAATTGTTCCGAAAATGACTTAAGAAAGACAAACTGACCTTCAAAGAGTGGACAGACTTAGTTTACAGTACATACACAATGGAGAGAATTAGATTTAAAGTAAAAACAAACAAACTGATATTTAATTGAAAATAGATCAAAATGGCTTAATATTGTGTCAACTATAAGGCCTGATTTTGTACATTAATATAAAATTATTGTCATGTTTTCCAAATATTTTTTATTCACCCAAGTGTAGAACTATTATAGGCTGAGAAAAAAACGTGTTAGTATACGGATGTGTTCCTTTGCACCTGTAAGTGCACATATATGTATGTGTATATATGTATGTGTGTATATGTGTGTGTATATGCGTGCATGCAGGTGTTTGTATGTCTATTTGCGCTTGTATCAGCTTATATCAAAGAACGATCTTTCGCTAGCTTCTTGATTTGCCTTTGATTTGTTTTTGATTTACTTAAAGCATGTTTTGAATTCATTGGACATAAATGTGTCTTTTGTTTTCTATGTTCATTATAACAAAACCTTATAATAAAATGTAAATTAAAAAAACAAAAAAAAGAATAAAGAAAAAAGAAAACAGTTGGGAGGAGATGTGGTGGAGCACAAAGCACCTGTTTGGGAAACATTCTGGCAACAACAGCTCTTATTTTGAAATTTACCTGTCTAAAGCTTGACGTGCCAGCTGCTTCAGCTTGTTCTGCAGCGTCTGGTCCGATGTCTCGTTGGACTGAGGTAAACACAGAAGGAGAGACAAATGTGGACGCAGGCAGGGAAAATGTGAGGGGGTGAAAGTTATGCACTGTGACAGACGAGACAGACAGAAAAGAGACCCACCGTCTCGATGCACAGCTCCACAGCCTGACTATACAGCTCAATGGCTTCATCATCGTTTCCCTTCTCGTCTTCCTCGAACGCCTGGGTGACCAGGAAGTGGGCGCGCTCTAGGTCCACCTGCTGCCGGGACTTCAGCGGGTCGCTCTTTTGGGCCTGGACTGAAGTCAAAGGTCAAGAAGGGGACACAAAAAAGATGCTTTGTCAAAACATCCACGTTCAGCTCCCTGACTGTATAAATGTCTCCACCAGTCAAAGGTGGACTACGCAGAAACTGTCAGTTACTGTTTGTGTAAACAGACTCTCCAGTGAAAGTGAAAGCCAACCACACACTCACTCTCATTTTGGCTTTGTCTGCTTGGCGTTTCGTCTCACTATAGTTGTGGTTTTTGGAGCTGTGCCCGTGATTTTTGTAGCTTCCTCTTGGATGCCTACTGCTTACAGTCTGACACCTGGTTGCTTCCTTTTTCAGGGTTCCCAAACATTTCATGGACAAAATTTCAAAACTTTTCCATGACTTGCCCGGTGTTATTCAAACGTATCAGATTCAAACATATTAAACCTTTGAACCCCGAAAAGCTGATACGATTTCTTTCAAAAACATGAAAAAGAGCAACCAACAACTTCGTAAAAAAAAAATCAAGCACTTTGTCTAGGTCATTTAATGTTTTTCTTTTTTCCTTTTTTTCACTAATTTCCAGGCATTTTCCTTTTCCTTTTTTAAACCTTTTTTTAAAAAACTTTTTTTTACCATTGTTTATTGCACATATTTTTTCTGAATGGATTTTTAAAAAAAAACAAAAAACAACATGAATGATGATGAAAAAAATTGTGAGAACCTGCAAAACTCAATTATACTCTTCTCATTATGGAAACATTTGACTTTCATCTCACAGCTGCTGCAGACGGCACCAAATATCATCCAATGACTGCTCAACAAAGCAGGACACTCTCACAGTTTCTGTGGTCACACCCATGTGTACACGTACGTACACACACACACACACACACACACACACACACACTCCCAGAGTGTGATGAGAGTCATGGGAAAAAGCAGTCAGACACCAAACGAGAAAGGATGTCCTTAGGGCCCATTCAGTAACAGTCCTGAACAACTCCTCACTTATGATTAATCACAAAAACTTCACCCCTGCAGGAATTCAGATCAGATTATATTAACTTCAGGTGAACTGTTAGGAGGGATTAATTATAGAATGTGATTTAATAGAAGCCACCAAATGCTCGAAACACAGTAAAAGACAAAAACAAAAAAATGGCCCTGTTGACTTTTTGGTAGACTGATGTGTTTGTGTTTCCAAACTGAAGTATCCTGAATGCAACACTGCGTGTTTGTCTTTCACTGTAATTGTGCAAGTATGCAAATCAATATACCGTGTCAACATCATTATAATGTTTGTCCAGTAAAAATTAAAGGGGCCATATTTCAACAAACCAGTGAAACCAGTTAAAGCTTCACATGGAGGGAGGAGAAACTGCATTTTAAAAAAAACTAAATGAAACAGAAACACTTGATGAGCTTTGGAAAATGGCCAGCTGTTAGACCTGGCAAAACTGATTTGTATATTCGTGTAAAGCGATTGTGCTGCAATTTACAAGGGTAAAAATAGACAAATTAATCGGCGAGCTTAAGAATTAAAACTGAAACTGTAATGCATTTGCACATGTAAGATGCTACTTTATAGATGTGATGTAAGATGATTTAAATAAATAAATAAATAAAAATTTGTTGGTGATAAAAGGCAAAACATTATATTGCTTTTTTAAGCATGTATGGAAACAGTTCATAATAGCAGAAAAGTGCTGTAAAACCAGGAGAATGTGCAGGTTTGAGTTCCACAATAAGGCTGGTTACTTAAACAAAACACTGAACCTCCAGTTTCTTCATTGTAATAATCACTGTACAAAAATCAGAGCAGTGACGGAGACGAGGAACAGTGGACAAAAACAGTGGATCCCCTGAGTTTTTTGTCAGGTGAGCTTACCTGCATTGTGGAGGGCTTGGACACGATCCAGGTACTCATTCACTTTGTCCTGGATCCCCTCCAGTTTAGACCCCGCCATGCCGGCATATATCAGGGCCTGAGCTGCCTCCTACCACAAAAAAAACAAAACAACAAAAAACAATCAAGCAAAGCATGCAGTTGTTGGTAATGGAAATCTTAGACCTCACATATGTATATTACAATACATATTGTTATTTTGATTGAATTAAAAACATTTTTTCAGATAATTCATACATGACTCAAGCATACTTAGAAAAAGCAAAAGAATATATATATTCTTTTGAGTCCATTTACATTTTAAATATTATGCTTTCTATACAAAATAAACAGATTCTATATAAATTTTACTGACCATCAATTCAATTTTTATCATACAAAAATATGAAACCTTTTTCTCATTAAGCCTTTGAGCCAGTCGATGTTTAAAGAAAAGTTCTACTTCGATCCAAAATAATTTAACATAAAGGCATTTATAGTATACGTGACAAATACTTCCCTCACATAACTAACGAACAGTCCCTTCCCAACGTTTATGAAGTTAAGTGACAGTATGAATATAATGGTTATAAAAAGATATATAGCCAGTGGCTGGTGGTCTGTGACAGTCTCTAAATATCGTAATATATTAAGTGTTACTGTAATTTGTTAAACTATAATATTGGTTCAATCCAAAGGGGCAAACTTAAGTAAACTCAGCAGGTCAAAGTGAGTGTTTACTTTCACGCTAACATGAGCTACATGCTAACGCAGCAGCTGTTTTCACCTGTTCGGTTAAAACGCAAAACCAACAAACCTTATAATAAAACACGGCCTCGTCATATTTGCCACTCTGGTCGTAGGTGACAGCTATTTTGGCAAATTTGATGGCATCGAGCTCGAGCGCCGAGCAGTCCATCTTCAGCTAAACTTGTTGATACAGTTAGCTCCGAGCTAGCCGGGCTAGCTAACCGCTAGCTAACGCTGTGCGCCAAATCTACTAAATGTCTGTATTTCACTCGAAACACGGTCCGTTTCATCAACTCGGACAACACATAGTTAACATGATACCGACAAGCGTCCTTAATCCGGCGGCCAAAACTGGCTAATTAAAGTTTAGCTTTAGCTTCGGGCAGCTGAGTGCAGCAGCTGCAACATCAGCCGACACCAAAACAACCATGGTACTTCCGGGGGACTCGACTCGCGCAGGCGCAGTAGAGGACACTCGCCATACTTTGGTGTGTTGCGTTCACGTACAGTAAGAAAAAATGATCACTATCAGAAAAATATTTGATTGGTCCGCGCGGGAAATTGTGGTTCGTTACAGTCGCTCTGATGCAAGTGAAGAGAATTATAAAAAGATAAAATAAGTACCAGGACAACATATGTAAAAAATAGGAAGTATAAATACTGGAATACTAAAACCATGCAGCTATACTATGTGAATATTCTAAAATTATAAGCATGCAGGATTTGCTGAGTATGTAATGTGTCTAAAAATATGAAATAAAAATACTGTAATAATAAAAAAAAAAAAAAAGCAGCATTATGTGAGTATTTACATTTTAAAACATGAATACTGTACTGGGTTTCGAAAGTGCATTTGTAACAATTCTGTAAAAATAAAGAAACAATCACCACTAATATGTGAATGTTTAAGATTTAAAATATGTATAATGTGCTGAGTGTGTAAAAATATACAATAGAAATTCAGCTATAACAAAACAAGTAGCACTAGTATGTAAATATTTTAAAAAATGTAAGTAGGCCTGTGTATAATGTGCTGAGTATGTAAAGTGTGTATGTAAAATTATAAAAACTTTGTGCCTTATGCTTCGGTGTATAAAACTAGTATGTAAGGTAGAAATAGAGAATATGTGTGTATTGTTACAATGTTCAAGAGATGTATATATGAGAAAGAAGAGCAATATGAATATTCACAATATGTGTAACATGCTTAAAATATTAATATTGCACATTTGAATAATTGCACAGAGGATTGCTGGAGGTGAATTATTGCACCAAGTATTGCAGAGATATAAAAAAAAAAATATTGCAGAGATCTAAAAAAAATATTGCACCTTAAAAATCCTATTGTAAATTTGAAGTATATAAATAAATTACGGAAATTTATTTTGCAGCTCCAACTATATTGACTGATTAAGTCCTGAAAATAGAAACACAGTTATTAGATATTTAACCCTTTGAAACCTGAGCAAATTGATCTTCTTTCTTTCAATAAAACAGAGAAAACGGGCAATGAGCAGGCACAAGAAAGTTATCAAACGGGCACAAGAAAGTTATCATATATATGTGTGTGTGTGTGTGTGTGTGTGTGTGTGTGTGTGTATGTATATAAGAAAATTGTCCAAAAAATCAATAAAGTAAATGTAATAAATAATTAAGTAAATTATTTTTGTTAATTTTTTTTTATTTATCTTTTTTCCCCCATTTTTAAAGGTAATTTTCTTGTAACTTTTATTTTTACTAATATTTGCCAATGGACCATGTATGTCTTATTAAATTGCTTGGTGCCTTTTCCTCATGTTTTTGAAACAAATTAAACTAATTTGCTCAGTTTTCAGAGGGTTAAACATATATTCATTTATTTTTTCTCCTTTTTTCTTTGTAAATTTTTGTATCTGTTCAGCTTTAATTATATTTGGGATTTTTTGCCAGCAATACCAGAAGCTATTTTCATGTTATGAAACTATTACTATGGGCTATTGTGCATCTTGTTGCAAAGGTGTCATATAATCACATGAGGGATGGGCCACTAGGTGGCATGAAGCTAAAATAAAAGCATTTATTCATTTATATTTATATTTATATTTATATTTATATTTATATTTATATTTATATTTATATTTATATTTCAGAGCAGGTGAGGGAAGTGGGAACAGGTGAGTCGATGAGTTGGGCGGTCAGGTGTCAGAGAGGGGAGGGAAACGCTGAGGACATCTGGTGGATGGACTGAAAATATCAATAAAGGAGAGACTGACAGCAGACTGAACACATTTGGAAAGGTGTTGTCAGTATCTCAGCAACAGATGAACATTAATTTTTCAAATTAACAGAGGCTGTAGGGAAGTTAACAGTGAACCCATTTTAGGTTCCCAGAGAGGTGAAGGTTTTTAGTTCTGGTTTAAAGTTGCAACATAATAGTTGCTGGGTCATGTTTGTTTCATAATGGTTTTTAACCACGCTGCTGCTGTCATACTTCATCCACCAACAGGAACTTTGATCAGACTCAAACAGGTTTACTCTTTTTTTCTGCTGAGACAATGAATGGCCCCTCACACCTTCCTGCACGTCAGGTCAACACTGTAATTATATCATCTGACTTCCTGTTGAGTTTACAGACGTCTGAGGACCCCGACAAACACTGTAGTCACATTTAGCCGCTTGTTAGCAATCACCTTTTTTAAGATGCCTAAAACCTTAAAAGTTCAAAAATTGGGTTTGTACGGACGTATTTTATGTTGCGGAACAAAACGTCTAAGTATTTTTAGCCTGTGTCAACCACCTTGTTTAAGGCATTTTACCCCAAACCCAAAAAACCTGGAGACTTTGAGACGTGGGAACCAAAGTGCAAAAATGCTGACAGACTTCTGCTTTTTAGGACTCATTACTTCACCGCTTTATGAGGAAGCTGGTTAATTAAAATTCAGTGCTTTATGGTGCTTCATGTTTTTCATTGCCTGTTAATGTTATTTTTTTGCTTGTTTGTAAAATCATCTCTTTTTTCTTTTTTACATTTTCAAAATAAATCAAATTAAAATCAAATGTATGGCAGAATTTTTATTCGACTTAATGGCCAAAAATATTACTTTGCTTCTAGATACAAAACACTAAACACCTTCAGTTGTGCAACGTAATATTGTTTACTGAGAATATTCGTGGAAACAGACTGATGCTGAGTATTCCTGTTAGTCTCTTTCATCGTCTGCTGATTTTCAGATTATAAGCAGTAAATCTCTAATAAAGCAAAAGAAAAACACATTCAAACTTATTAATAATTAACAGTTTAGCACCCATTCAGGGGAGTTATTATATTTTACTAAATGCTGCATCACACTTTATCTACAGAATCCAAAATCTAAATAAAACCTTACATCTAAATTTTTGTTTTTTTAGACACACACAGATTTGAAAAGTTGAATTGAACATTGAAGGAAAAGTCTTTATAGTGTGATATTTATAATCAAACAGATATTATCACACATAATATTCAGAAAACTTCTTCAGAGCGACTGCAGTGTTTAAACAGATAAAGCTTTCTTTCTGCACATCCATTTTTGTCTTTTATCGCAGTGCGTTGATATCCATCCTTTCTTCTTAACAGAAACTGCACATTGACCATCAGCAGCAGCTGGTTCTGGTCCTTCCCAGAAGCTGAAAAAACACCATGATGCTTAAATCAGAGATGATAGATTTTATCATGCAAAGTGTTGTGTCTCTTACTTGTTAACCAGATCATTTCCATCGATCCACTTCCATGTCCCGCCTTCAGCTTTCAGGCCGATCCAGTATCCATTAGTTTCTGAACTGTCATAACTGTGTTCACTGATCGCATCCTGATAACAGAATATAGATATTAACATTATACTTAAATAAACACACTGATTTCACTGTGTTCAGACTAACAGAAAAAGATAATTTCATAATTGTGTCAAAATACTTTTTTTTTTTTTTTACCTGTTCGTCTTCATTGTGTATAACAGCCAAAGAGGAAATACTGTTTGTGCAGTTTTCTTGAGCTTCTTTCCAGGTTTTTCCTTTACCAGAGACCATATTATAATACAAATAGCAGC
Organism: Plectropomus leopardus; assembly: GCF_026936395.1. NCBI lineage: Eukaryota > Metazoa > Chordata > Actinopteri > Perciformes > Serranidae > Plectropomus > Plectropomus leopardus. The sequence continues at coordinate 33,974,074 of NC_142186.1, read as the reverse complement.
TGGGCTTGGTGTGTTGCCAGGAATCCTGACAAGGTTTGCACCGTCTCTCTAAAACAACAGAAACCAAACAACAAACAGCATTACTGCACTGTGATATCATCATTATTGTTATTGGACTTATTAATTCATCTCAACATACTGTTATTCTTCAGGGGGCAGTAGGCATCGATGCTCCACTGAGCTCGGCTGACGTTGTCTTTTGTCATCATGTCGTGTATTTGTGCCGTTAAGTTGTTCCTCTCTGTCTCCAGCTCCTGGTTTTGTTTCTCCAGGTCCTGGTTTTCCTCAGTCAGGTTTGAGGTCTTGTTTTCTAGGACAGTATAGTTTTGAGTCAGGTTTTCCAGCTGGACACTCAGACTGCTGTAGTCCCTCTTCAGGTTCTCATAGTCTGAGCTGAGTTTGCTGGTGTGGTTTGTCAGGTTGCGAATTTCAGCCAGCAGAGTCTTTTGGGATTCTCTTAACTGCTTCAGCTCGTCCTCCTGACTTACTGTCGCAACTGCAAAACAAAATAAATCATAGTGATGACATCACAATTTTATTTTTTGTCAATTTTTTCCACTTTTGGAAGCTCTTTCCTTTCTCTCTTATTTCGGGTTTTCCAGCCTATAAGGAAGATTTCAACGAATCCCTTGAAAATCTCAAACCAAACATCTTTAAATATTTGACACTGTCTGAAACACCTGGACACTGTAAGTCAACTTTACTCAGACAGGAGTAAGTAATGTTTAAAATTACATTTAAAATGTATTAGGGAGATCTTACAGCTGCAGATGTGATGCAGCAGTCAGTGTTGATGTCAGCAGGACGCTGAGTGTGGGAACGACAGCGAGGCTCACTGATGTATTTTTGACTGAAAATTGAGCTCTGTGGCTCAAAGGAAGAAAATACAGATAATTCTTGTTGATGGATGCGTTCACTGTCGTTTGGGTCTGATCGAGGGATTTGTTGATAATAAGATAAATGTAGAATAATGTAGAACAGGATTTATCGACATTTGTACAAATAAATTCCCAGGACTTTAAGACAAACTCTAAACATTTTCTGAAATAACCATCAATTAATCAGTATTTTTGTTTTTAGAACTATATAACAGCTTTAAAAAATAATAATAATGAAATAATGAAATTAGAACAGGATTAAAAAAATGATTTACACACAACTAAGGGACTGTTTGTTATTCATGAGAGGGGACAGTGATGGTGCATAAAGGTGGAGGCATGCCAAAAAAAAAGTAAGTTTTGGGAAGGGACTTATGATATTTTTTATTTTGGCTTTAGGGAAAGGAAATACAACTTTAAATTGCTGTATTTAGTACTTATTTGACTAAAAAAAAATTGGAAGTTTCTTTTAATATAAATTTTGGTGATTTTTTAAAGAAAGAAATGTCTTACATACACACCAACAACGTACACCATTCACTGATGACGGCTGCTTATGCATCACATAAACAAGAGCCCTGACTTTTGAATTACTTCCCTCATACATTTCTGCACTGATTATTGTGTCCAAAAATAACTTTGTAACAGAATGGGAGAACAATAAGAGAGAGACATTTATAAAATTTATAGTATGTAAAACAAACTGCTAAACAGACGGTCTGAACTTCTGACTGCAGCAAAAAAAGAAAAAGACTGATATTAAATACTGGTTCCAGATGAAAACATGTCTCATGCTGAGTTGTGGGTCAGTAAACAAACTAATTGTTTTTTATGCTCACTGTATGCACAGACTCCTATGATGCCCAAAAGCAAAATGCCACAGAGGATCCCCAAACAACAAGCCAGGCGCTTATAGCTGCGACGTCTGCGGTTGGGTTTCTTCTCTTCCAAAAATCCTGCTGAGACAAAACAACAAATATAAATATATATATATGATTTATACAGATTCAGCAGTCTGACAAATCAACACAATATCCTTCAAAGTGTTTTTATCAAAAAAAATCCCCCTTTGGGTCCCTCGACAAGTGGATGCCATCTAAGTAAACACAATTTAAGAGAAAACAGACAGCAGAACAGGAGAGAAAACAGCTACTAAATCAGACTGTTAAATCCTGATATGAGCTTCAGATACATTTGAGAATACAGTTTTACACAGAACAAGGACCCAATCTCTTAATATCAGCCACATAAAAAAGGACCTCTGGAGCCTTTGAGACCTCAACAAACTGGCTTTAAAAAAAAACAAAACATGGGAATAAGCTAATGAGCATCTTAACACAAAATTGTCCAAAAAAATAACAATAAATTATTACAAAAACGTACTGCAAAATTACCACAAAAAAGAGAGTAAAAAAAAATAAGTAAAGGAAAGTACCTGAAAACATACTCAAAATTTATAATAATTTTCTGTAACAAAATCTAAAATGTGTAATCATGGTAATTATAAATATATTTAGAATTGAGTCATGTGGATCCAGGTCTCAAATAAACAAGAGGAATAATTTCATCAAACAATATATGATAAAATAAAGTTTTAGTAACATCTTGTAACAATGCTTCACCTGCAAAATGACTATTTAATTTAGATTTTTTTTCTCTCATTCACAGTGAGCAGAGAAAACAAAAAAGCAGAAATATAATTGAAATATATTAAATATTAAGAAATATGCTGTTCATAATTGTGCTAAAATAAGTATCACTGTTGTAATAGAAGCAGTATTTCTGGTCAGAGCAACATTAGTTGCAACTGAAGAACTCGTCCAACAAAAATGTCCAAAGTCAAAATACACTATATTCCCTCATAATTCCCAAAACACTGCATTTCCCATAATTCAACTTGATTGCATCTTCTGGACGCTTTGACATCTGTCAAACTCCTCTGTGTTACACATTTGCAACCTCAAAATTTATACTGACATTGACATCATGGGACTAAACAAGTTCCCTTTTTTAAAAGTAGTAATAAATGATAAAGCTGTGTTTAGTACTAGCAGTAATACTATAAATGCTCCCAGTGACAGTAATACTTGATTTTTTATTTTTACAATTTACCGTTTGTGTCAGCAGTTTCTTCTGATTGTTTCGCTGTTTCGTTTTTCACCTTGACTTCATCGTACACAGTTTCCTCCTCCTTTTTAGCTATAAGGTTAAAGAGAATATTACGGTTAATTTCTGCATAGTGGTCAAATTACAAATATATATATATGTATAAATATATATATATATATATATATATATATATATATATAATATAACATTAACAAAGATTTCTTGACTCACAATGACTGTTTACATCCAAAAATGACATTCCTTAAAAATGTCAGCTAAAATCCTAGATGATATAATGGTCTCACAGTTAGCGGATCATGAAAGGGGAAACTCTTAATAAATGACTATTTTAACACACATTTCTGGTTCTAGCTGTGGTGGTCAGAGTTGATTCTCCAGTGAGGGTGACATACCATCAAACAGCAAAATATTTTATAAAAAAAATCCATCAGTTTAGCTCCAACATTAGTTTAGGGAAAAGGAAACTGCAGCTAAATGCAATTAAAATGACACTGAAAAGGGCCATAAAATGGGTTTTATTACAGAGAACTCAGTCATTCGTAACAGCTGAACAGCGTCCGTGTAAATTTGAATTTTATGGGTTTTCTTGGTTTATGAAGGAGCAGTTCCCCATGATAATTAATTAGTTATAAAAACATAATGCAAGTGTGCCGGGTCAGCTCAACATCTAGATCAATTTATAAAACAATATTTCCACCATGCAGAGTTCAAACACATTTCACCGATACATTTCCATGACTTTTCCATGATTTTGAGACAAATTTTAAAGAATATACTGTATATTCCATAAGGGTGGGGCAAACAACTTAAAAAGGATTTATTTTGTGTGTTAATTTTCCACCAAACCACTAAAAGAAAACTTGCTTTTGAAAACAGATTTTCAATTTTCAACAATTTTAAAGAAAAAAGGTTGGCTTACTTTATCTTAAAAAGTTTTGGTGATTTTAGAGGGGCATATTTTGATATTTTTCTTTTAAAATGTTGGCAATTATAAAAAAAAATATACTAAAAAAACATTCTGGCTTTTTTTCTTTAATTTTTTTTTCCTTTTTCTTTAAAATTTTTGGACAATATCTTTATTTTTTGAAAACTTTTTTTCTTAAAACATTTTTGGGTTATTTAAAAAAAAAAACAATAAAAATGACACCATTTAAAACAGCCAGAAACCGTGAAAACAGAAACATATTATGTGCTATAATAAAGACAGGTGGAAAAAAATTCCATGAATTATCCAAAACTTTCAGGCGATATTTAGTTTTCTTGAACGTTCCCAGGCCTGGAAATTGCTGTTTTATCAAACTGAGTTCATGACTTTTCCAGGTTTTTCATGACAGTATGAACCCTGACAGTGTACTGCTACATCAACTTATTTTACTCACAGGGTAAATAATGAGCAGATTTTTATGTTTTCTTTGGCACAAAACACTTCCTTTACTTGGATTTAAATATTCTGATCATTAAAAGTATCAACTGTATTTACTGTCAAATTTTAGTGAAGAAAAAAACACCACAAATCATCAAAATTTCATGAGCATGATCGACTAACCATATCTGATCTACGGCAACAGCACGACAACTTTCAAGATGGACTGGATTACAAAAATTAAAAAAATTAAAAAAACTAAACTCACCTTCAGGAGCATTTTGATTGTTAACTTTGAATACAACTGAAGCGTAACTGACTTCCTCCTTCTCGGCCATCGCTGCAGCTGCTCTGCTGCAGAGAAGAGCAGCTTTAATTTAAAGAGCTCTGACAGGAGAACTGGCTGTTTCCTCTCTTCAGCTGAGTTTGTCTCTCAAAGCTTTGAAATGATCAACTTCTGCTTTTGGTTGAGAAAGTCTTTTGCATCCACGACTGACCAAGTGTGAAGTTCCAGAGCGTATGCATTGTTATGGAAATATAAACTGATATGTAAGTTTAGACGTTTGTTTGGTGTGAGGAAACATAAAATAACCAAATGAGTTCATGCACAGTGATGCTGCTGCAGCGGCTTTGATGCTTGTGTGATGCAGTTCTCTGCTGCAATCAGTGTTTGCATACACAAAATACACCTTCACATCCTCACACTTCTGCTGAGTAAGACATTTCCTTTCTTTTTTTTTTTCTTTTTTACAATTTTTAAAGAAAAAATATTGGCTTACCCCTTTTCTTTAAAATTTTTGGTTATTTTTAAAAGCAACTTTTGGTGGTCTGAAATTTCTGACGATTTTTCTTTTTTAAAACATTTTGGCTTTTTTTTCTTAGTTTTAAGAAAAAAAACAATGCTCATAAAAAATTATTCATAAAATCATAACAAAGGACAGAGATGCAAATGAACTGCAAAGAGACACAAAATAATGATAAAAAAGGGGCAAACTATGCCTCAAAATTACCACAACGAGACACAAATAGGAAAAAGATGCATAACAACAACAAAAAGAGCCAAAAGCACAGCAGAGTGTCTGTATGTTTCTGCAACTCATTTTACACAAAGACAGCGCTACAAAGTCCTTTCTTTATGCTTTTTCGCACTTTTACACAGAACCAAACAACAGCCGCATAATGTGGCTCCAGAGTGTCATTTCAGACAGCATGCCGGCATCGCAGACACAAAAGAGGCGTGACAGCAAGACGTTAGACACAACAGCATCAGCCTCTAATGTGATAAATGTAAATCATGAGTCAGCAGCTCTTTCTGAACATGAAAAACAATCATTTAATACAATTACTTCATCTGCTTTGTTCAACCAAAGTCGATCCTCAGTAGATTCGGTTCAGTTTGGCTTCATGATTGCTAACGAGCATATTTTGACTTTGATTTTTCCTCTTAAGGAATTTTAAAATGTATTTTAGCAATTTTAATAATTTTGCTGTTTTCTCAGTCACGTCTCCATCGAGAGTTAGACTTTGCAAATTAGATATCAAACTTAAAGGATGAAGAACATGAATTTAAACATTAATTTTTTTATCTTTGCATCTTCAGGCCAAAATGCTGCTGAAATGGATATTCATGGTCTCTGATTTTGGGTAGGTTGTTGTTTTACGGCACCTTTTAAAGGTCAAAGTGTCCCCTCTTCTCTTTATGATATATTAAAAATGCCTAGCTGGATTTCCAGTTGAAATATTCACGACAATTAGCATTTTTTGTGACCCTCTCCTGACTTTCTTTTTTTTATCTGTATGACAACATGCAACCGCATTTAAGAATTACTTTGCTCTTTGCTTTGAAAGAGGAAGTCAAACATGCAAAAGCGGTTCACGAGGCTCAGTTGGTTGTTTACTTTGCTCACTTTCATACTTGAAATATTAAATTCCTCACTGTGCTGACGATCACAGAAAATGCGATGGATCAAATGAATATTTAATTTCTCAGTGTGGTTTGATTAACAGTAGAGCAGATATTAGTGTACCTTCACCTCAGTACAGCTAATTCATATTTCTAGTTTGTCTGTGGTGGTTTCTGAAAAGCTGCTGCCAACATGTTCATACTTCAGCTGCTGATAAGCTGATATTTTCTTACATTTGTCTTTTATTTTTTTAATTTATCATCTAACTTATCTCGTTATTCTGTTTTGATCCTGCTTTTATAATCATCATTATTAGTGTTCTGTGTTTACTGCCTTTATTTTGTTATTGTATTTCTCTAATATGTTTCTGCCTCCAATCTCCTACGTCTTCCATATTTCTTTTTTTTTAGCATTACTGACTATCATCTATTGTTTTGGGTTTTTTTGTTTTGTTTTAATCACCTCTGAGGTTTATCGCCTCTGCTTTACTTTGTTTGTCAAAGCACTTTTTTAACATTATTTTTAAAGGTGCTATATAAACACAAGTCATTATTTTAAAAAATATTATTATTGTTATAATAATTATGCTTGCATTTCTTTAAGGGTCATTCATCGATATTGTTATTATTAGATTATATTTAGATTATCATTTTATTATTATTATTATTTTACATATAGTGTTTCTTTTTCTAAATGTCAAACCACAGAGTTACAGTGTTCATATGGTATTTCCCTAAATAGAGCATCATGGGAGATATACTGCCTTTTGATTAAAAAAAAACAGAACTTGACTTTATCGGGAGGCAGAGGAAGTTTTCGGATTAATATGTTATTGAAGTTCGCTTGATCATAAAACATCAGCTCTGCAGCAGGCTTCCTGAAACCACTCCAGCTAATAAATATGCTAACCTTTTAATACCTGAGCAAACTGGCTTGATCTTTTTAAAAAACATGGGAAGAGGGATTTTAAATCAGTTTTGTTACAACTTTTCCTTAAAACTAATAAATAAATATTTTAATCTCACTCTCTCTGAGCAACAGGAACCGATGCAATCCATGCCAAATACAAAATACAGCAGTGTGAGATCACTGAGAGTTATTTTATAAATCACGTTGCTTTTCTTGCATATTTCTTTGACGCCTTGTAACAGAGAAAGATGCTGTTTGCAGCGTCACTCTGTAATCACGGCAGGCTTTTACCACCAGATGGAGATAGAGAGCTCAAGCTGAGTCTCAGTGCCCAAAAAATATATGAGACTTTTAATGGCGATATATTAATTTTATTTGTTAATTATATATATATATGTATTTATGTTTTTTCTTTCAAATTTTTGTTATTATTATTGAGGTATTTAGAAGTTGTTTATATATATATATATATATATATATATATATATATATATATATATATATATATAACAGAATTCAGAAGAAAAAAGGAAATTAATTTCATTTATTTTATGTATACGGTAAACACACATTAATCAGCACTTCTGTGAACGTGCCACTGTTAACTATCAGGATGATTTTTAACTGTGGTGTGATTTAAAAGTGTTGTTATTTTTTTGAAACATGTTAATGTAAAATATTGATGTATTTCAGTTTGGGGAGTCTGTTTATGGAATAGACCGAGTTGAAATTGTGTAGCTGTCTTTTGAGTTTTAAAAAAAGCCTTTCATTTAAAACAATTACAAATTTTAATGTAAAATGATTATAATGTAAAATAATTCAGGGTTGATTTTAGTGTGAAATAATACAGCATTACAGTTTACAGTAATTTTTCAAATTAATTATTTAGCAATAAATAAACTGAACTTAAACTTCCTTCGACGTGAAAAGACTCAGCAGGATTTAGGGCCAAATTTATTTCTTTTTTTTTTTTTTAAAAGAATGACAAATACATCTACCTTGTACCTTTTTTTTTCTTTAGTGTTGCTCTTGAACAAAAATAAACCTCGAGCTTCAGTCTCTTCCATTTTTGGTTACTGACTAAAAAAAGTGTAAAATAATCAGTTTATCATGATGCACCTCACCCAAAATAAAATTATGCATTCATTCAAGAACATTTTGCATTATTTGGTTTAATGGCTAACTAACATTTCTACATACAGTTTTAAAAAATGCAGCGCTGCACAGCTGAAATCTTTAAAAATGTATTCAGAAAGAGTGCGGCCCGGTGTTGAGGTCATGACCTCTGCGACCTCTGAAGTTACACAAACATGTTTGCTTCCTTTTTAACGCACCGTGTGAACGTCTGTGTCAGGAGGAACTTTCTTACTGTATGATTAGAATGAACTCCATATTTATTTACTGTTTTTTTATTGGTATTTTATTTTGCTGATTGTATTTAAGTCATTTTCACCATATGAATAAAATCATCTTTACTTTGTTTTTCTGCAGCAAGAAAAAATCACTTTTTTTACACTGTTTGGCCTTTGAAACAACTTTTAGAGGTATTTTAGAGGTTGCCTTTATGGGATCATGTCATAAGAAAAAGAAACGACAGAGTCAAGTGACGACTTTCCTCAGACGGATCAAACTGGTTTTGTTGTGATTTTAGAGCCTTTCTTTCTATTTTCTATCAGAGGTTTTTCTCTCCAGCTGGAAAAGCACCAGTGTTGAAAGAGTTAACCTTGGAAATGACATCATCGGCTCTCTCTGCCCTTTCCCATCTCCCCCTGCCCTCCTCCTCCTCCTCCTCCTCCTCCTCCTTCATCCTCACTCATCTCCTCGTCCCCTCCCTCTGAGACCCTCTGTCTCCTCCCTCTCCGTCCCTCCTCCCCTCCTGTCTGGGGGCCCGGCCCCTTCATTAACTCCAGTATGAAAGGGACGCCTCTCGCTAGCAGTCACACTACCGGAGCCTCTCAGGAGCCTCACACACACACATACACACACACGCACACACACACACACTGAGCTGGGCCTGGACACGCAGATACAGCCGGCTGCCAAATCATCATCAGTGCACCTCCTCAGAGTGAGGCCAGATCACCGTCATGGAGCTCCACAGCGCGCAGAGACCCCTCCGCCTCCACAGCAGCCACAGCCTGACCGAGGAGAAGCACGCGATGCTGAACCTGAACCACCGCCTGGAGGCCTACCTGAGCCGGGTCAAACTCCTGGAGGAGGAGAACACTCTGCTAGAAAAACAGATCCAAACTCTGAGGCGCAGCGGTCAGGGGGCCTCTGGGAGGAGGAGGGGCCTGCAGGAGGAGCTGCGGCAGGTGAGACTGGAGGTGGACGCAGCCTGGAGGGACAGGGTCCTCACAGAGCTGGAGGTCTGCAGGGTGGCCGAGGAGCTCCGAGCCCTGGACCTGCAGAGGCAGAGGGAGGCTCAGGCTCATGTGGAGGCCAAGAAGAAAGTGGAGCAGAGCAGGAGGGAGCTGGAGGAGGAGCAGCGGGCGCAGGTGTGGCTGAGGGAGAAGGTCAATCAGCTGGAGCACGAAATGAGGCTCCTAATTCAGACCCACCAGAAGGATGTCGCCCACCTGGAGGCCAAACTGAGCCAGTCCAGAACCACGATGCCTCCCACAATGACCCAAAGGAGCAACCAGACTCCAGACCTCCTCCAGTTGGAGCAGGAGCTCTCCCAGAGGGCCAGCAGGGCCTGGCAGGAGGCGGCGGAGGCGTATCAGGGGCAGTTAGAGCGCCTGGAGGAGTCGCTGAACCAGACCAGAAGCCGGTTAACACAGCTGGGTGAGGAGAAGAACCAGAGCCAGCTGAAGCTCCGACAGCTGGAGGAGGAGATCTCCTCAGAGCAGGAGGTCCGGCTGCGTCTGGAGAAGAACGCAGCGGCGCAGGGAGACCGATACGACCACGAGATCCAGCAGCTGCAGGTGAGGGACCAACATTCACACACCTGTCTCATTCTACCTGTTTCATAAAGCCGGGGACCCTTACTTTATTTTTTTCATATTGTTTAGTCATTTTTGATATTACTGAAAAAGAATATTTTTAAAAGCAAACCTACTTTTTTAGTTTTTGGCTTTTAATTGAACTTTACCGATTCATTTATTGACTATTCATTCACACATTTTAGTTTGTTTACTGTTTTAAAGAGATGCCATATTATTTTATTATTTTTAACATTTTTTTCTATTATTATTTTTGCTGTTATCCTTTTATTTACCTTACCTTATCACTATTTAGAGTATTTTATTTATTTATTTATTTACTTATTCATTATCAATATTTTATTTATTTATTTAAAAAATGAGATATACAAAAATATATGTAAACCTGCACAACACCCTCACACAGATTTGTGCATGTTGGTCTAACATTTTGTACAGAATCTTGCTTTGAACTATAAATGATAATTAAGAAAACTAGAAAGAAAAAGAAATGGTGTCGTGACCTAAAACACGCTTAATTTCACCAAACTAAAATCCCAAAACTGGATTTTCAGCACTTCAGTTCTCTGATCTTAAAGGGATCAAAGACACTCATCAGCCTTCCTGGATCCTTTAAGGTCACACGGACAACGTGTACAAATGTCAGAAAACAAACAAACAAACAAACAAACAAACAAAAAACCCAGCACTTTAAAGGTCCAGTGTGAAGGATTTAGGGGGATATTTTGGCAGGAATACAATATATGATAACTCTGTTTTCTTTAGTGTATAATCACCTGAAAACAAGAAGAGTTTTGTTCTCCTTTCCTTAGAACAGTGGTTCCCAACTGGTGGGTCGTGGTCCAAAAGTGGGGCGTGAGTCTTTTCGAAATGGACCACTAAGGAGTGTGTCAATATTGTAAAAAAAAAAGAAAAAAAAAAAGAAAAAAAAGAAGCCCACATGATATTAAAGAACAGACCTACAGACTTTGTTAACGGCCAAAGTTTAAGTTGGGTTTTTTTTGGATATCAGCTATTTTATTATCCTCTTCTTCGTATTATTTGGCCTTTCGTCACGCTCTGTGTTTATAGCCTCACGGGTCTTGACTTAATAATATGCAACTTTTTGGTCGCAGTGCTACTTGATTACCAATTTTTAAGTAACTTATTTTTTGCATTGTGTTTAATTTCATTATTCTCTGAGCAAATTCTCTGAAATAAAATATGTGTGGTCATATATCGCACATGTGGACTGAACTAATGACTAATTTATAAAGTGGTTCTTGAATGAAATGTTTAACTTTTATTGCGGTTCAGCCTTTTGTTTGCACGACAAAAGCATTTTGGGGGCCTGAAAATGCAAACTTTTGAGACCGGGTTCCAGAGTGTAATTTGTTTTTAAACGCCGCCTCTTCTGTCGCCATGGCGATGTGCGCAATGTGTGAGAATAATGGAGAATTGGCCGCTTTTGGAGCATGTGCATGGTGTTCATTACAAAGTTACACCGCATACTACTGGCCTGGCGTGCACATTACAGTGGTTTTGGTTGTTTTTGAAAGTTTTTTTGAAATGCGTTGCATTTTTTTTTACAATGTTATCATATGATTTAAAAATTTAAGCGCTAAGGAACGACGTTTCGGTTTTTCTCGTCTAAATGTGGCCTCAGCAGAACTCTGGACCCCACGACTGGACCAGCTGGGAACTGCTCCATTTGCAGCAGAGTTACACTTTAATGTAAAAGTGCTGTATTCAGTGTTTTTAGCAATTTGAATCAGCTGATCTGTTTGTTTTTGAAACAAAGAGACCTTTGTGGATAATTTGGTGTCTGGTGAAAACGTAAACGTCTGGATCTCAAATTATCAGAGAAAAAAGTCGACTTCACATTAGAGCGCGTTGGACTCGCCGCCACAGCAACATGCCAAAGTGCTTCAGGAGGAGGGTGGATTTTTTTAAGCTGAAACTGCTTTAATACTTTGTCTTTGGCAGCACAAGAAAACTGCAACCAACAAGTACTTTCCTATTTCTTATCAACCCTTTGAAACCTAGATAGACATAACTTTTTTGCTGCTTTCAGATGCCTTTTACAGGTATTTAACCCTTTGAAACCTGAGCAAAGTGGTTCAAATTCTTTCACAAACATTGTATAAAAAACAAACAAACAAAAAAAAGAAGGTAAGAAACACTTTACAAATTACAGGAAATTAGTAGTTTTAGGGAAAACTAATTTCAATATTTTTTTCAGTTAATGTCCTTGTTTTGTTTTGTATTTTGTTTTGTTTTAACTATGTTTTTGTCCCTTTTTGCTAATTTTCAGGTTATTGTCTTGTTTTTATTTTTACTATTTTTTTTCGTTTATAATTGGGTCATTTCTTAAGATGCTCTTTGTCTTCCTGTTTTTAGAAGGAATTAAGCCAATTTGCTAAGGGTTAATTCGGGTTAATTAAGCAACTTTTTTTAAATGACAGAAGTAGCTAAAATGATGCTCACTTTATGCTCACCATATATATATATATATATATATATATATATATATATATATATATATATATATACACACACACAAACACTCTTCTATGTTATCATGGTGCCAGTCTGATCAATATTACAGAGGAGATAGATTTTCAAAACAGAAGCCCTTCCATTTGAATAAAAGCTTTTTAGATTATTTTTAGAGAAACTGTGAAAAAAAGGGGGAACTTCTGTTGTGTGAAAACAAAAATCCTCACAAGGTCGTCTGCTGTTACTAGTGAAACGTGCAATCTCTCGCACAGCGTTTGGTGTCTGTCACCGCTTCACAAATAGATTCAGTCTGAAAAAAAGAAATGACAAACCACGGAGGAATGTGACCAGCTGATAATCAGCCTCAGCATGACATCCGTCAGCGAGGCAAACTGGACTACAGACACTTTCTACATGTAAAACTGCTCAAGTCTTAAAAGATCAAATACTTAACCATTTGACACCTGGAGTGACATCACTTTTCTTATGCTGCTTTCAGACATCTTTTACAAATACTTAAACCTCTAAATTCTGAGCAAATTTGTGCTTCTTCCAAAAATCTGATGAAAAAGGCAATGTGCAACTTGGCAAAGAATGTTTTATAAATCAGATTTTGATTTTTTTTAACTAGGGAAAATGTTGAGGGATAAAATAGGGAAAAACTCTAAACTATATTTGTAATTATCATTATAAGATATTTAAAATTATGTTACAAAATTATTAGAATTTATAATAATTTATCCAGGCCAGGGTCAATTTTCCTGTTTTTTTGTAACTTTCTTTTCTTTTTTTAAACTTTCCTTTATTTATTTATTTATTTATTTATTTATTTATTGATTGATTTTTACTGTATTTTTCTTGGGTGTTTTTTGCTAATTTTTTGCTATTTTTTCGTCTTTCTTCTTTCACTGTTCATTGCCTTCGTCGAGTGTATTTAAAGAAATAAAGACAATTTTCTCAGGTTTTATAGGGTTAATCACCAAATCTTTATCTTCTCACTCTCATGACCACATCATGTATATTTTTTATATCTCACATCCTGGCAAATATTCAGGGTCTTTAGTGATGTGCCAGATGTCCTCGAGGTTTTCCTCCCTCAGTGCGCTCATTTAATAGTCTGATGCAATGAAAACATTCGGGTGTGAAAGGGACTGAGGGAGCTTCATATTTATAGGCTGGGGCTGCTGGGATTAGTTCTGGGTCACAGTGAGGTCTGAGGGGTGAAACACCCAAATTAAACATATAAAGAACAAAGCTGCCTCCTCACAGTTTGCTGCTGCACGACAAGCAACAAGTTTGCACTGACTGTCATAATAAATCATAAACCTGAATTGTTTACTTGCGCAACTTTACGTGCTTCTTTGAGACACATTTCACAAGTATTTAAACCTTTGAACCAAAATATATTGGTAAAAAAACTGAATAAGCAACTTCATAATAAATTAGAAAAAAACAAAAAAAACAAGAAAAGAAAAAAAGCTAGGGAAAAGTGTATGAAGAAAAAATAAGAAAAAAAATCATGGGAAAAACTACATTTAAAATGATCAGAATTACATATTTTAAGCATTATTATAATTTTAAGCACTTTTCCAGGTCATTACCTTTTTAAATTTTATTTTATTTTATTTATATTATTGTTAACACATTTTCAAGTACTTTCTTGTAATTTGTTTGGGTGTCAAAGGGTTAACAGGCTTTCTGTCATTTTCAGCCCAATCTTTAGTTTGTTGCAGTCAGTAAACCACAGAACATGAGCAACAGTAGCACAATGAATGTTTGTGTTTTTACTCACTGTGCTTTCAGTGGCTTTTTTTAACCGCTTCCTTTTCCTGTTTGGCGTCCTGTTTTGACAGGAGCACTTGGACGGCCTGGAGGCGCAGAGAGAGGAGCTGGGCCAGCAGATCGATCATCTGGTCCTGGAGAACCGAGGCCTCCTGCAGCAGAAGACGTCTCTGAGCCTGGAGGTGGCGACATACAGGTAAACTGTCAGCTGCTGTTTAAACGTCGAGGAAATGGGATTTCTCAACTCTACCCAAGCTGTCAAATATCACCATTGACGTTCTGGGACGTCATGCCATTACAAACATCAGGACGTCAACAAAAGCACATGGTTAGGCTCAGAAAAGGACATTACAGTTTGGCTCAATATTCAACCCCGCCACCATCCAGCAGTGTATAATACCAGCACAACAGGTGCAGCCTGGCCGCTATTTATGAACTAACGTATCATACCACCCAAGTAAAAACGCTAAAATAGGCTATAGACTGATTTCCCATTGCTACCAGAGCGGAGCTGTGTACACGGCTCTGCAGCTGACGAGCATGACATTCTGTGTGTGTGTGACATTATTAATAAAAAATAAGGCTAAAAATAGAGTGTATAAATTACATAAAATTACAGAAATTCAGCATTTTTAAGAGGTGCAGCAGTGTGTAATTGTAGGTGTTTTCTGTTTCTGCAAACATTTTACGATGACTTTACATTTTGAAATTATACTTGAATCTATTGCCTTTAAAATCAGGGGAAGATTTCACAAGTGAACATATATAATTCATTCATTTACAGTAAAAAAAAACATCTTTCTCTACATTTTTTTCATCTCAAGGGGAACAGATGTGAAGGGTTAATGGTTTGATGTATTCAGGTACTGACTGTTGGAACTTGTCAGCTCTGTATCGTCTTCTCCTCAGAGTTACTGTGATCAGCGGGTGAAAAATAGCCGTTTTTACAATGTGACTGCTGTTTTGATCGCTGTGGTTTAAATGAAACAGCAGATGGAGGTGTGATGGAGAGGAGCTTTGTGTTTTAGAAGTCAGTCTGTGTGTTTACTCCTCATGATCAGTCGCTTTCATGAAGCGTCAGTCACATCGCTGTGAAAAGGAGAAAGTTCGGCTTCACGCTGGGATGTAAAAACGTTCAAACTTCAGTGACGAGGGCTCACCTGTTTGATGTCAGACAGGTGTGGGATCAATGCTGCATTTTATGCAAAATATTTTTGATGTTTGTTGAAAGCCGTCTCACTGACATCATCACAGGAGCTCAGAGTCGTGTGTTTACCTCAAACATATTTTTGTCTTATATGAGGAAAATGATTGAGTCATTATGGTCACACGACAATCCTTCCTGCTAAGCTCCAAATTCTTTTTGATTTGGAGAGAAAACACATCTGATTTTTCCAAGATACAGTCACTATCTTTACCTCTGAGAGTCATTTAACTCTGAGAGACTGTTTGGCTCATTTTACACGCTTTTCATTCTTCTTTTTTTGATCATTTTGGCTGTGTTCATGCAAAGGGCAAACATTTTGTCAAGATTGGACTAGAAATCCTCGAAAAGCCCTAATTCCAAGAAATGTCCAAAATCCTAGAAACATCCTAAAATCCCAGAAATGTCCTAAAATCCTAGAAACACCCTGCAATCTTAGAAATGTCCTAAAATCATGAAAACATCATGAATCCTGGAAACATCCTAAATCCAAGAAATGTCCCAAAGTCCTAGAAACACCCTGAAATCCTAGATATGTGCTTATTTTCAAAACATGGTTAAGTCCTATAATGTCTTAAACATCCTAAAATATCCTAAAGTCACATAAATGCCCTAAAATCCTTGAAATGTCCCAAAATCTGACAAATGTCCTAAAATCTGACAAATGTCCTAAAATCCTACAAACCTCCTAAAGTCCAATAACATCTCAAAATCGTAGAAACATGTATGAGGCTGCTGTGCGTGGCCCCTGGTCTCAAGTAATTTTGCAAAAGTGGCCCCCAAACAAAGGAGACTGAGTAGATGAACACTCGTCCATCAGTGAGAGACGCTGACATATAAAAAGCTGTCCGTCCACACAGCACAGTGCAGCCGTCTGGACTAAAGGTCAGTGCATTGAAGCAGCAGCCTCTGATGTCTCAAACAGAGTAACTTATCCATTGTGGCGTCTCCTTTCTCTTCAAACACCGACCCTCAGCCTGCAGCAGGAGACCCATCAGCTGTGGGAGTCTAGAGTAACAGCAGAGGGGAGGCGGGGGACTAGAGGACAAATTTCAATGTCACACACTGTACATGAGACTGTTACCTTTATGTTTTGCATCTCAAAATGATATCTGAAGGAAATGCAGAATCCAAATATGCATTCAGACGTGCAGCTGATGTAATACTGTGTAGGAATGGACACCAGTGAGGTCCACATGTGTGAATGGAGACAGAGGAGTTAGTGCTGCATGGACTGCTCATAATATCTGCTGTCATTATGTGTGTCGGTGTGCATGAGTGTCCCATCTTTGTGTGTGTGTGTGTGTGTGTGTGTGTGTGTGTGTGTGTGTGTGTGTGTGTGTGTGTGTGTGTGTGTGGTATTGATGGCAGAGGTTTGTGCTGCAGATGTCTCCTCAATGGTCGGCCCTTTCCTTTATTACCATAACAACAGACCTCAGTGTGTTCCTGCTGCTCGAGAGCAACAAAAGTCGCTCCTCTCCCCACCCATCACTCTGTGTGTGTGTGTGTGTGTGTGTGTGTGTGTGTGTGTGTGTGTGTGTGTGTGTGTGCGCTGCATCGTGTCGGCATTCACACGTTCATCATCATATTATCCTCCTGTGTTCAGAGTGTGACTGCTCCTCCTGTTGTGTGTCCCCACAGAGCTCTGCTGGACAGTGAAAGCCTCGGAGGAGACTTGTCTTTGTTAAATCAGACCAGAAACATTTCCGTCACAGGTAAACAAAGTAAAACTACATGCTATGTATACAAAAAGTAAACTATATACTACATGGATACTTCACTTCAGGATTTCTCAACCCTTTGGATTATCAATAGAAAAGGTCTGCCGGTGCCTGTATTGGTATTTTTGCTTATTGTGATGTCATCTCCTGGAGTATCGTAAAATACTTCATGTCCCTAAATTCTGTACAAAATAAGCCGGGATCCGCAACCTGCTTTGACTAGGGGCCACTTTTGCAAAATGACAGGAGGCCAGGGGCCATACGCAGCAGCTCCATACGTTTAGGACATTTCTAGGATTTTAGAAGGTGGTTTTTTAAGCTTATGGGATTTTTATTGGATCTTAGGACAACTCATGGCTTTTAGGACTTTTTAGGATTTTAGAAAGTTTTGTGGATTTTAGGATGTTTTCAGGATTTTAAGACATTGTTTAGGGTTTGGGGATATTTCTCAGATTTTAGGACATTTCTTAGATTGGATGTTTCAAGGATGATATTTCTGAACGCAAGTTAAGTTAATTAAACTCTGTAGCCTATATTATTTAGTTTTTGAAGTACTCTGATTTTTATGAGCAGAGCCATGGTAATGGATTCATCTTTCATTCTTTTGGCACCAGGGTGAGTTTTCACATGGTTTTGCCCGTTATGAAAGGGTTAAATCCTCTCCTGTATCTCCTCTCTCCTTTGTGAGGGTATAATTTCACTCAGTCTAAGTAAAAGCCCGTGAGAGAGGGGGACACGTTTGATACAGTTTGTAATGGCATTAGTCTCACTGGGTGGGGGACGGGGGGCTTCGCTCGGGGAGCTGAGGTAAGCACTTTGGGTCCTGTAATGCACGCCACCGAAGACGGTCCCTAAAGGTTATTGAGCCATATGGCTCAGCTTTCCGGTTACTCAGACAACGGTGAAAGGAAATGACGATCAATATCTCCCCATTAGTGTCCAACCTCCACTGAGAACATACGTTTCAATAATGCTTTGGGGAGGCCGGTTCTCCACAGCGTCTCCTTCACGTTAAGAGTATGAAGGATTTGAAATACAAAACGCTGCTGTGTGGAGATATCACATATCAAGCACACAGTACATTTGACAGAATCGTTATATAGAAACTGGTTTAAACTCGAGAGACATCCGTGCAAGTCATTATCATTATCATTATTATTATTACAGTGTTTGACTGTAACAAAGTACATTTACTCAAGGACTGCATTTAAATACAAATTTGAGGTACTTGTGCCTAAATTTCATTTAATATGACTTTAAGTATACTTTAAATTCCCTAAATTTCAGAAAGATTTTTTGTCATTACGTTAATTTAAACTCATAAATTTAGTGAAGATTAAGATTTTTTCATAAAAAAACATGAGAAGAGTTTATGAAATATGATTTAATTATACTTGAAATTACCTAAAAATGTATACAAGTGCAGCTGCAATGATTGGTTGGTTAATCAGTTTATTGACAGAAAGTTAACTGTTTTGATAAACACTGAAGTTTTGTTCTACTTTTTTGTTAAAAAAAAATTAGAATTTTTCAGGTGTTTTTATTTGATTTTAAATAATTCTGAGGTTTTTTTCCCTTCTAAAAATAAAACAATAATTTAATAATTCAATAAGTTTTTTGTTGTTAATTATTAGATTTATTTTTATTTTGACCATTTTTTTACTTTTGATTCTTAAAGTTATTTTTCCTGAATATACTGACTTACCTTCATTTAAGTAAAATTTTCAAAGCAGGACTTTTACTTGTAATAGAGTATTTTTAAAGTGTGCTATTAGTATTTTTACTTAAGTAGAGGATCTGAATACTTCCTAAGCCACTGTTATTACAGTAGTTCATTGTGTATTCATGAGCTCTGCTCTTGTCCTCCACAGATGCAGTTTTCAGTCCTCGGGGGGTTAAGAAGAATTACCAGACCCAGCTGTTTGCTGGCCACAAGACCACTTCCCTCTCATCTGTCCGTGGTGTGACAGGAAGAGGGCCAACAATTACTACAACACCGATATGGAGTAGAAAACCCATAACTGACACTCAAAAGATTTCCATGAAACCTGACGACACAAAGTCCACAACACTGGAAACCCCTTATCCCAAAATACTGCAGGAAGGAGCTGTGGAGAATTTCAGACCGCAGGAGGTTCATGAGAAAGTCACGTATGCTGAGCCGCTATCGCCTCCAAACGAGCCGGAGGTCGAAACAACATCGGGAGGCAAAGAAGGTGAAGAGGACCAGGACACTGCTGGTGTGGAAAGCCCGACTCAGGCAGTCGTCAGTCGTCAGGTTGAGTCTGGTCTCAGCACTGAGCCAACATTCAGTGATGAAGTGAATCAGTTTACAACACCGAATCTCACACCATATCATGTCCGAATGACAGAGGAGCCCTGTGGATCCTCAGATGAATCTGAAAATGATGTGCCTTTAGAAATACCTGCAGAAAAAGAAAATATGCAAGAGATACAAGCTCCGACTGATGCATGGAGAGAGAAGGAAGTAGCACATGTGCAAGAGGAAACCTCTGATTCTGAAACTGAGGCGGTGCTCGAACCAAACTTTGATTCCAGGACGAGCAGCCTGATGTCCGAATGTGAGCCTGAAGAAAGCTTATTCAACAAAGTGCCAGATTTCAGCCGAGACGAGGACATCTTAAAGGAAGACACAGTCGAGATAAAGCAAGAAATAAGCCGTTCTACGGTAGGAACAAATGAGACAGATGTTGAGGACAAGTTGTACCCGGACGGAGAAGAGATGGACACATGGGACAGTGTGATAGAAAGGAAGGTTGATGTGAAGACAGATGAAGGCATAAAAAAGGACGAAGAAAAACAAAAACACGCTGAACCAGAGGAAGACATATCAGCAAGAGAGCAAGAGCACGACAAGAGGGAAAATAAAAAGGATTTAACCACAGATGTAAAGCAAGACGACACCGTGGTGTCTTCTGTGATGGACGCTCAAGAAGATGATGGACAGCATGCTTCGTTGGACCAAGAGAACGAACTGTTTCCCGACAACGAGGAAGACGATGACGAGGATTCTCAAAATGTCTCGGTGTCGTGGAGGACCGAGCTGGAAAGCGACAGCTACGCTCAGGAAAACACTCTTGCCGACACTCGTCCTCTGATTCGATACAAGAGCGACGAGACAGACGCCAACACTCAGGCGTCACACATGGACGAGAGCGAGTCCAGTGAGGGCGAACAGGAGAAGAAGGTCGGAGAGACGGGAACGTGGATTGAAGGCAAGTCGAAGAGATTTGGAACTATGGAAGATCTGTGCGAGGAAGTGGAGGGAGAAGCATTGGATGAGGAATATAATCTGAGATATGCTGAGGACAGGGACGTTGACGATGGCGTGACTGTAAGTGAGCAGGCGACACTGTTGAAGGACACAGAAGATGCAGAAGAAACGATAGGAAAAGTCACAGAAGGACATTTAGATGAAGGAGAACCTCCAAAACTCACGGCACCCACAAATGTGGATGAGGAGTTGGAGATAGACCGACTGGTGGAACAAGAATTAGAAAATCTCGCCACGGACAGCTACAGCGCTCACTTTGCACAGCAGCAGGTCGGCAAGAGTGAGAAGTTTCTCGAGAAAATGACAGAACAAGAAGAGGTCAGAGAGTCCTTCTGTGCAGAGTCCGAAGTGAGAGTAACCCACCAAGCTGCAACATCAGCTACAACTACAGATCAGCCTCATGAGAAGCTCTATTTCAGTGATTCGTCTGTGGTGACACCTCAGTCAGACACTCTGGCTGACAAGGCGGTCCAGCATAAAGACCAAGAAGCGATGGACGCTTCAGAGAAAAGAGAGGAAGAGGATGGACACAACGTGTCCATGGTGACACACGCTGATCCAACTGAAGATCGCTCTGGCCTCACGGACTTCATCAGCCAGCCAGATGTGGAGGAAATCCACAGCTCGGAGGAACCGGACTCTGTGCTGCAGGTCAAAGCAAATCAAGAGAACCTGCTTGTGCTCACTGAGGCGAAAGAGGATGAATCTGTGGAAGCATCTCAACAACATCTGATTGAGGATACTGCAGACTGTCAGGAGTTTCCAGTTCCCGAAACAGCTGAATGGGAAGTCATTGAGAATCCTAGTGAGGACTTTGAATTCAGAGCTCAGAATAAAGATTATGAAAAATCAGCTGAAAGCTTTCTGCACGAGGACAGAGGCTCTGATGAGGGTGTTAAAGAAGAGCCCCTTGAGATTTCCCCTGACGGCGCTCCTGATGAAAAGGATATCTTCGTGGTGAAGGACTCGACAGAACGACTGAACACAAACAGCAAAGACAGCAGCCTCCACGGTTTCATCAGCTCTGGCTTAAAGAGTGATTTCTGGGTGTCCTCCCTGGAGACCGGCGCCACCTATCAACCAGACGATGCCAATAACGAAGCGGCTGAGCAAGCCAATCAGAATCTGGGATTTGCTGACAATTTGGTTTGGGGGGATTCGGAAAATGTGGTTAACTGGAACTCCAGGGTGGATATTGACTCGTCTAAAGCCCTGGCAGCAAAGAAAGAGCAGGAGCAGATGCATTCAGAGTCTGAAGCTGAGGGTGAATCCTGGTCATCAGGGGAAGAACCAGTGTAAAAAGTAGTGACAAGTGTTATTAAAACCAGTTTTAGGTTTAATCTGTGTTAAGGCCTTTGCACACTGAGTCCGTTTTTTCGTGCAAAGCATTTTGTCCTTCTATTAATTGCAAAAAGTCAACGCGTTCTCGTCCCAACTTGTCACATGGTACCGCTCTGTCTGTGACCTTCTGCGTCTACTTATGACGTTTTGGGTTTCCTTCTGTGTCAGCTGTTTACGCTCCAGGATGCCGTTACTGTGATGTCAACAAATGCACATGGTGGGTGCACATTAGACCATATCTATTTGTAGACATCTGATAATTTCAGACGCAAAAACAACAAACCCAGTGTGCAAAGGCCGTTAGTCAGAGAAAATCACGTGTAACGCATTCACTGTAAAAACCAAAGTCGTGCCTTGGTGCGCACCCCAGTGACGCTAACCATCGATGTGCCAAGTCTATCTTTAACAATACCAAGCATCCGCCTTGTTTCTTTGAGGGGAGACGCCCCAGGCAACCAGGGTCAACTTTTAAACTACCAACTATCACCATGAAGGCATTGTCTTGAATATGCACTAATTTTCATTTTAATTAGCATGTCCAGGACATGTTTTTATGTTTTTAGGACTAAAATGGTGATATATGAACAAATCCTCTGCAAAAACATTAAGAATATATAGACAGGAATAAAACTGGAAGGTTTGGTGTCTGTTGGATCATTTGCAGTCAAGATTTTGGCTCAGAGTTTGAGTGAAAAAAAGCTTATTTTAAAGGAAACTGATCTGAGTTATGTATTTAAAAATCTTAAACATTTTTAGACCAAAAATAAGACACTGGGTTAAAACAATTAAGTAAATATCACCATTAAACTCGCCTGGCTGATTACTACACTAGATACATCTTTTTTGTATTATTTTCTAAAATAAGCAAATAAGGCATTATCCAATTAAAAACATGCCTTTTTAATTAATTTCCACAACACTAAAATAAACCTAAATTGTTACTTTGGATGTTTTCCTTCCTCTAGACATGATCTGGAAGCAAAATAACCCCAAATCTCAAAATTGACCCATGCATTAAAAACAAATGTTTTCTGGGGCGTCTCTCCTCTGACATTTTTGACTAACCTTTTCTGCCTCTGTGCTAACAGCTGATTTATTTAGCGTGCATGTTGTGGGAGCCGGTTTGTGCTTGAGGGAGCAGCATGAAGAAAGAACAAAGAGTGTCATTTGAAAGTCAGTTTATTGATTGCTGCCTAATCTGATTTTACTGACTGATGGGAATCAATGAGAGCAGGAGGGCTGGATTTCTTGTAGATTTCTCAGAGCATCAAACAGGCTCGCGTTTCTGCTGCCGAGTTCTCGAATTTCGCCGCACAGACTCATCTTTGCATGTTTTACAGGCGTAGAGTGAATGGTCGGCTGTAAAAGGTTTGTGTGAAAGATGACACAAACTGGTTAGACTAGGCAGACTGTTGAGTTTGTATTTGTTTGGTCTGCATTAAACAGACGTTTTATTTATAGATTTGCTGCGGTACATTAACAGCCCAGAATAAACAGTAGATTGATGATATACTAAGAGTCTCTGTGTTTGGTCATTTCTGATGTTTGCATGAATGCCACACACACTGATATTAACAAAGTGTAAACAATCATTTAGCAAATACATTTCATTTCTATTTTACCGTTTAATTCAGACATTATAGAAAAAAAGCCCACATAACCTCCGTCACAGTCTCGACCCTCAGCTCAATCGCCAGAACTAAATGTTGCCATTGTATGTTTGTCTGTAAATTACAGATATGGTACAAATGTATCATATCAACGTTTTTAAAGTGACGTGTTTTAAAATAACGTGAATAAGTTCCTCACAAAGTTGTGGTATTGAAAACACGAGAAAAGTAGATCCTCGTTTTTGACTAACAAGCAACAAAAAGAGGTATTTTCTTGACGAGAGGTCGAGATATGTCCAGCAACAAAATTCAATGGACTGCTCAACACACACAATTATTTGTTTAATTATTTTTTTACAGATATTGTCACTGTGATATGAAATGGGATATTAGAGAAAATGCTTATTTTTGCATTACTTTAACTGGAAAAATGTTTAAAATACTGATACTGTAATTTTTCGCTGGCGTCTGCACCAAACACGCACGTTCCTTTCGATTTTTGTTTATACAACCCAACACATTTGGAGGATTAAATTTCCGATAGTAAATAAATAATTCATGACAGAAAACAATAACGAGGAAAAGCCATTACCAGGGGAAATGATCAAAGAATTAATTATTCAAAACTGCAAACAAATACCAGGAGGAGACTTTCGTCTGTAATTTTTGAGCTGAAAACTACAGTAATGTCTGTGATTATTAAAGAGGGAGCTGGTCAGCGATGACTAAGGCTGATACAATAGCATGTTAATTTTGATTAATTAATCACAGAAAAAATAATGCAAAAAAAAAATTAACTCTGATTAATCACGTCTCGTTGTCCCTCATTGAAGGTCACAGTGGCTTTTTAACATGATGTTTTGTGCCATCACAAAAAAAAATCAAGTTTGAAATATCACCTCAACGCAAGTATTTAAGCAGCAAACCCAAAGCTCCGAGCTAGCACAGCAGCCAGCCTCGGAAAGCCAAACTCCACCAGGTGCTCTCACAAAAACTGAGTCAGTCTGTGACTGACTAAATAACCCACATGCCACAACATGGACTGCAGCAGTTTGGGGTGGTAGAGGACAGTTTGTATATCAGAAGCCTTAAAGATAGCATCCAAGCCGCCATCGAGAAGCACAACTGTGTCCAAAATCAAGCAGCTTTAGGGCACAGAAAAGAGGAAAGCAGAAGATGCAGTGGCGACGCCGAATATATTGCTCTGACTGGGGATCTCTGGACTTCAGGTCCCAATGACAGTTTCCTCGATGTTACTGCAAACGTCATCGACAGTGACTGGAAACTTCAGTCATTTGCATTAACCAGACTAAAAATTATTCAGTTTAATGATCCACTCTCGTGCCAAAATTCAACTGAATTAAAACTTTTTAAATACTTTCACAGAAAAAAAATTGATGCATGCTATTAATTTTGATGAATTAATCACAGAGCAATTAAGTAGATTAAAGCTTTAACTCAGACTGCGGGTGAATCTTTGGGACAATGTCAAGAAGCAGCTGCTTCCTGCCTTCCAGAAACATCCAGCTCTGTTTCCTTTGGGGTTTTCACTGAGGGAGGCTGTGTGTGTGTGTGTGTGTGTGTGTGTGTGTGTGTGTGTGCGCGCGCATGCGTGCGTGCGTGCGTGCGTGCGTGCGTGCGTGCGTGCGTGTGTGTGTATGGACTGGGCATCCTCCCAGCTTCACTGACCTCAAAAACAGGCAAACTAACAAAGCAGCAGCGAAGCCTTCAACAAGCAAACAGCCATCCCATGAGACGGCCGAGGAAAAAGTGCGAAACAGGGAACAATGTGTGACCTCACCTCACCTCCTCCTCCCCCCACCTCCTCCCTCCACCTCCCCCATGTCATTCATTAGTCAGTTTCTGAACAATGACGGCTATTTTAGCGGGCGATCGCCTCCTCGCTGCCCAAACTCTGCACCCAATGAGAGGCTGAGAGTGTAAAAGAAGGCGCAGACGCTCGTATTCACTGAGAGGAGGCTGAAGTGGAGGAATGGCATTACGGCAGCTGTGTGGCATGCTCCTTTTCTCCTCCCATCAACAGAGCGCTCCTCTATACCAAAACCACACAATCGCCAACTGTGATAAGGAGAACCTCACTGATGCCACGAGAGGAGAGCAGCAACAAATAACATCAACATTAAAAAGGAATTTTAGGATTTCTACAGGCATGAAGTAGTCTTCCCTCCTCTATCTTTGCTTTTTTTACATTTTTTATTGTTTTTTTAAATTTTATTTGTAAAGCGACTTTGAGTTCTTGAATAAACGCGATATAAATCAAATATATTATTGTTATTATTATTTATTATTATTATTATTATCTGCTGGCAATAATAAAAACCTTAATGTTGTTTCAGTTCTGAATTGCGTACATACTCAAATTCCTTAAAATTACTGCACGTGCAAAAATGGTTTGTCTTCTTATTTTAAGCTAAATTGTTCAAGTTTACGATGAATGCTTTACCTACAACACACTGTATAATAATATGTCTACATGCATACACATGTATATGTGTTAATTTCTATTTTTCTACCGTAAACAATCAAAATTTAATTTATTTCTAATTTAATTTTACCTTCATGAGTGCACAATATCTAAAAAACAAACAAATAAAAACTGTAAAAAAGCCCCACTGTTTTTTGTTTTTTTTAAAAAAGGTAGCTGTGGTTGTCTGAATTTTTGAAATTTGGGTTCTTTCTGTTAAAAGGAACAAACAAATATATATTAAAAAAAGAAAAATTACATGACAGAAACCTTTATTCAAAAACTGTCGTGTTGTAATTTCTTCAGAATTTTACTTTTTATATTACAGTTTTCTTGTGTTTAAACTGCAGTAATACGTATCATTATTTTAACATTCAGAATTTAAAAATAAACGGTTTTGTTTGGCTCAGTGCTTCACAGAATATTACAGTAAATAAAACACTGTTTCACTGTTTTACAGTTTTATGATGTCATGATTATACAGTACTTTGCTGTTAATTTCACTGACATTTTTTACAGTGTTGATTGGTTTAAGGCTCCACTTAAAACAATGTGAGCATCGAGGCTATTTTTTTGAAATAAACAAGTGTTTATACAAGTGTTTGTGTAGTTAAAAGTTAATTTGGCACAGAGCTGAAATTCTAAAGACATTTGGCACAAATTATCACTTACCATGAAATCATCGCAGGGGTGGGATGTATCTTTTGATTGCGGCATGAATCATTTTATTCCTTGGCAACGTAAAGCAGTGAAAACGCCGTCAGTGAAGGTCAAAGCGGCCGTCAACAACACGTGTTCACAGAGTGCCAAGTCTTCACTAACAAGCTCCCTGGTTACCGCAGAAGTTGGCACGGCGGCTAATAAAGTATTGTTGTGTTTGAGGTGACTTATCCGCACAGTTAGAACATTTTTTTTTTGCCAATTAAAACCAGTTCTGAACACATGTAGGAATATGTGAACACGAGCAGCAGGCCAGGCTTCATTTTGTTCTGCCTGGCTTTAAAACAAAGAGCAGCACCTGTTTTATTTTCTGGTTTCAAAAAAGATCTAATTTCTTAAACTGTTTTACTGACACACCTTCGATACTTGCAGTTATAATTTAAAAAAACTGAGATCCTACTAGTCGGCCATAAAACAAAAAGAGAAATGCTCTTGAATAAGGGAACTTGATTCCCTCGATTAAATCTGAGGTCACAAGTCTTGATGTTATACTCGATTCAGGTGACGAAAACGTCTTTATTCCACCTGAGAAACACAGCTAAAGTACGGCCATTTATGAATCAAAAAGATGCAGAAAAACTGATTCACGCCTTTATTTCAAGCAAACTGGATTACTGTAACGCACTTTTTACTGGTTTACCAAAAAAGAAAAGAGAGACTTCAGCTGATCCAAAACTCTGCAGCTCGGCTGTTAACCAGAACCAAGAGGAGAGAGACATCAGTCCAGTTTTAGCTTCCTGTAACATTTAGGTTTGATTTTAAGGTCCTCCTCCTCACATACAAAGTTACATCGCTAACTCTCTTGTTTCTTTCTCGCCTTCACGAACACTGAGATCATCTGCAGCTGCTTTCCTGAAGGTTCCCAGAAACAGCCAGAAGAAAACTGCAGCGTGTGTCAGTTAAAGCTCTGGGACACACTGCCTTTAGATATCAGAGAAGCTGCCTCGCTACATATATATAAAAAATAAACTAAAAACGTATCTCTTCACTTTAGCCTTTAACTAGCTCTAACTTGGCTGCTTTCATTTCTGTCTTGTAAAGCAAGTTGTAAAGCATTTCTTGTATGAAAGGTGCTATACAACTAACGTTTATTATTATCATTTCTGTTATTATTTTTATTATCATATTGTGATACAAAAGAACAAGAATAAATCACAATTAAAGTGTAAGATTCTGCAAAAGTGGGTTTAAAACGTACACAGTTTCAACGCGCTCGGCCGGACCGGTCATGACTGATGGTCGCTGGATCACCGCAGGGGGGAGGGGGGTTTAAACGAGTCCATTAGGAGAGTAAACCTCCTTCAGCTCTTTGTGGTCGTGTGTACGTGCACGTGTGCGCTGACGGCCATCTGCCATCCGTCAGCCCGTCTCACTGATTCACTCCTGATGTCATTTTATGAGTGATGGAGGAGCTGCAGATCTGGACTGAGGAGCAGGTGTCTCCACCCAGTTCTCCCACTTTAGATCCTCATCATATAAAAGAGGCGTGAAGGAAACAAACATGAGTGACGGTGCACAGGTCTGCTGAAATACTCGTTTTCCACCAAATTTACAGCAAATGTGCAGGTTTTTAGTAATAGACTTTTATCTAGTGGTCGACAGATATATACACTCATATATATGAGTATATATATATATATATATATATATATATATATATATATATATATACAGTACATATATACACACATGCACGGAGGTGCAGATTGGGAATGAAATTCAGCGCTGTCATTTCTCCTCGGGACCGGCCCATTGCAGCCCCAATAACCAGCATGAACCACCATGTTCTGAACAAACACGTTTTAAAGACGACCAAAAAATGACATTTATGTCATGGAAAAGCAAACTTAACTGCAAACTACATACAGAGTCATCAGTCTACAACTGTGCATGATGGGAAATGAGGGCATCACTACAAGATCAACTAAGAAATGTTCACCTGCATCTCAACAGGATTTACACGACTCAGCGCTAACAACACATATAAAGAAATTCACCGGAGTCTCATCAACACGTTTTACTGTGCAGCACCGAGC
Organism: Plectropomus leopardus; assembly: GCF_026936395.1. Taxonomy (NCBI): domain Eukaryota; kingdom Metazoa; phylum Chordata; class Actinopteri; order Perciformes; family Serranidae; genus Plectropomus; species Plectropomus leopardus. The sequence goes on along the minus strand of NC_142186.1, from coordinate 33,945,273 downwards.
ATACAGGACAGTTATCAAAGCAGCATGGAGGCCAGTGATAACGTTACGGTGGTTCCTTCTTTTTTATGTCTGTTACTCCGTGCCAGCTAATTTTAAATGATTAGGAAGCACTCAGGAAGCACTCCTTTTCTGGGGACAGACTTTTTTTTGGTGTTGGTGCATCATTGCATCACACTTGCAGTAAGGTTAAATTAGCACATCCACCCCGGAGTTATATTTTAAGAACTGCAGATCGCAGCCGATTGGAGCCGATAAATAACTGCTGCAGTCATGTGACCCCAGTGTGAATCACGACTTGGACTTTTCCCATAAGTAAACGCCGTTTCTAAAGGCACTATATAAATAAAGTTATTATTATTATTATTATTATTATTATTATTATAACTACTATTATTGTTGTTGTTCAGGCTTAAGGTCCACAAGACAAGAATATTGGGTCACTTAAAATGGAGATTTTTTTTAATTATGGCTCCTAATTTGCAGATTTTTCAAAACTCCACTTCCTGTTTATCAGTGTGGATGTAAAATGGAGCGATTTAGAGACAGTGATATAATATCTTCAACTGCACCTCCTCACAGACAGACTGATGCACCTCCGCACAGACAGAGACAGACTGCTGCACCTCCTCACAGACAGACTGATGCACCTCCGCACAGACAGAGACAGACTGCTGCACCTCCTCACAGACAGACTGATGCACCTCCTCACAGACAGAGACAGACTGCTGCACCTCTGCACAGACAGAGACAGACTGCTGCACCTCCTCACAGACAGAGACAGAAAGCTGCACCTCTGCACAGACAGAGACAGACTGCTGCACCTCCGCACAGACAGAGACAGAAAGCTGCACCTCCGCACAGACAGACTGATGCACCTCCTCACAGACAGAGACAGACTGCTGCACCTCCTCACAGACAGACTGATGCACCTCCACACAGACAGAGACAGACTGCTGCACCTCCTCACAGACAGAGACAGACTGCTGCACCTCCTCACAGACAGACTGATGCACCTCCACACAGACAGAGACAGACTGCTGCACCTCCTCACAGACAGAGACAGACCGCTGCACCTCCTCACAGACAGACTGCTGCACCTCCTCACAGACAGAGACAGACCGCTGCACCTCCTCACAGACAGAGACAGACCGCTGCACCTCCTCACAGACAGACTGCTGCACCTCCTCACAGACAGAGACAGACCGCTGCACCTCCTCACAGACAGACCTGCACCTCAGTGATTTAATGCCACAGTGAAGGAACATACAGGTGTACTCACAGGGACAGGCAGGCAGGTACAGCTCCACATCCGCTCCATTTCCACTTCCAGCTCCAGATTTGTCTCCAGTTCGGGCTCCAGATTTGTCTCCGGATTTGTCTCCAGTTCGGGCTCCAGATTTGTCTCCAGTTCGGGCTCCAGCGAACAGAAACTCAAAAGCAGTAACATCAGAGAGCAGCGCTGCAGCTCTGGCAGAGCGGCAGTAAAAGGAAAAAAGCCGGAGGAAACTCTGCAGAGTAGATGAGGAAGCAGGTGAGCTGGTGGGAAGGTCAGGTGACTGGATTTGGAGGGAAAAGGGGTTACAGCAGGTCAAGGGGGAGGGGCTAAATGTGGGAATGGGCTGACTGGGCCAAGTCAGAGGACACCTGGTGGACAGGTGGAGCATGACAGTTGGAGGAAGTGGGGACGTGGCTGGAGGAGGTCAGAGAGGCAAAGACAGAGATATTAACACACGTCACTGCTAAAGTGTCGTTTTATTAGTATTTTATTAAAAGCAGGGAATGAGGATTATTTTCAGTAAATACTGACAAGTTAATATCACTTAAAATACAACATGATTGAAAAAGGAAAGTAAATACAACTACGAATCTTACATCAACATGTTAACTGGAAATTTAGCTGTATTTACTAAATTTTTGTAAAATTTGTTGCTAGCAACTTCAGTAAACTAAGTTAGGGATTGAAAATGCACAACACACAACTTCACAAAATTATGTAAATGTAACAACATTTTAAGTAAATTTAACAATTATATATAAAGTTAATAAAGTTAAAGTTAATATTAAGATAAATAGTTATATTTACTTACATTTTTCAAGGCAATGAATTTCATTAACTTTTTTTTAATAAAGTAAACTTGTCAAATTTTACAGTGTTCCCTGCACAGTTAAAATTTAAATCCAAACACATTGCTAATAACTTTAGAAGGGAAAAAAAAGATTAGTAGTCTGATGAAGCGCTGCGTTGCTGGAAGCGTCACTTCTGCTTTGGTGCATTAAATGTTATAACTGGATTCCTGCAGTGTGTGATCCTTTTTTTTTTTGCCTCTTTATTATTTTACTCTCCTTTGATTCAGCACCTGCTCTGAGTGTGGATTGGATGAGTGTGGATACTTTTCTTTAAAAAAAACGGTAACGGTGAAAAAAACGGTTTTTATGAGTACCTCTGTCTGTCTGCTTCAGGTACAAACAGAGAGGCTGAACTGAAGACCTAAACAGATGTTTATTACAAAATGAGGAGACAAAGATGAGTTAAAAAGTAGGTCACATGCAGAATGGTTTTGCCTTTCTCTCGTGAGTCAGCAGTTGTGGTCTGACAGCTGATCGACAAATCGTCTCCTCAGAGGTGAAAACATTTTCGGCTTTTTGCACCTCGAGTTTTGAGCCCTGGAAAAAAACTGCGTCACAGCACCCGTCCAGGAGCCGTCTATCTCTGTGGTCACAGAGCTTAAAGCAGTTTTACAAACGATCAGATCCCACCTGTCTGTGTTAAAATAGAGCACAAGTTGCTCTGCTGTGTGCAATCTGCTGACGACAGCTGCAGGTCAGTTTGGAGATGATGAGTTCAGACGCAACTGTGAATAAAAAAAATAAAAACTGTAATCCAGCACGAGAACAATGTTGGCAGAGGTCATGACCTGAATGTTTGAGCTCTCAGTTGCTTATTTTATTACTGATCAGGCTGCTGCTGTCTCACCATCATCAGTCTCACTGATTCACATCCTCACTGACGCTCAGAAATCTGAGGGATTTCATCTGAAGATAAAAGAGTCGCTCAGCACCGAGTCTGTTTCTGTTTCAAAATCCGCTCTGCACTGAGGTTAGGGTTAGAACAAGGACAAAGCATCACACCGCCTCCTGCTTTAACCCTATAAAAACATGGGAAGACAACAATGAGCCAATAGAGAGGGAAAGACTGCAAAAATTCGCAAGAAATTAGTAAAAAGTGCATGATTACCTGGAAATTATTCATTTATTAACAACAACATAAAACAGAAACAAAAAAAACAGTAAAAAGGGGGAAAGACCAAAAACTTTGTAAGAAATTAATAAAGAGCAAGAGAAAATTATCTGAAAATTATTAGTTTTTTAAACAGAAAAAAACCCAAAAAACCAAACAAACCAAAGACAACATAAAACAATCAAACAAAACAAATGACAGGGAAATGACCCCCAAACTGGCAAGAAAATAGTAAAAAAAAAAACAAAACCCAACAACAACAACAAACAAACAAAAAAATTACCTGGAAATTATTTCAACATGAAACAGAAACAAAAAAGAAAGTTAAAAACGGGGAAAGACCAACACATTTGCAATAAATTAATAAAGAACAAGAAAATTACCTGAAAAAATATTCTAAAAGAACAACAAAAATAAAAAGAAAACCCCAGAAATTAGCAAGAAAATAGTGAAAAAAAATTACCTGAAAATTAGTAAAAAATAAATTAATTGATTAATATTGTAAAAAAAAAAAAAAAAAAAAAAAAAAAGAAAGTTAAAAAAAAACAGGAACATTTTCACTTGACAATTTCTGCTGAGTTCTTTCAGAGTGGGAGAACGCAGACATCAAACATAGAAAAGATCTGAGATCAAATAAGAGACAACAACATCACAAATACAAGGAAACTAAAACAGAAATCTTTTATGGATTCCTGCACAAAAACAGGAACATCGATGCAAGAAGAAACGCAAACATACGACTCCGACAGAACAACTGCAAGAAAACAGAAAGTACAGAGGAAGCAGCAGGTTAGTACGTAATCTAATAAAGACCGAAAAAAAACTGTGGGATGAAACAAGGATCTGGTGTTTCCGCTCTGCTGCTTTACAGCAGAGTTCATCACATCATGAATCCTGTAAAACTTCATTCAATAATCTCAGTTTAAGCACAACTTTACATGATATTTCTGATCATTTATTTCAGCAAGACAAACTCAGCTGTAAATGTGGCATCGGAGGCAGAAGAGAGGTGGGCTGGGCCCTGTATTAGTGTGTGTGTGTGTGTGTGTGTGTGTGTGTGTAATCTAATCAGTGAGTGGAAATGAAGTTAGCTGTGCGGACACACCCAGCGACACACAGAAACACAGAGGAAGACGATGACTCAGGTCCAACCTTCTCAGCAAACACACACTCACAACAAAGAAGCTACGAACATTAAAATCTGCTCGGTCTCATGACTGCGTAAAGACAAATGGATTTCTCAGCTTTTAAAGATATCACACAAAGATAAGATCATCCTCAGAGAAATATCTGCCCTCGTCAATCAGCGGAGGGAAAAAGAGGGTGACTGTTGGACAGTGGACAGACAATGTCCACACTGTCCAGTTGGCCGTCTGACTGTGTGTGTGTGGTTATTATTAGCGGCCTGTTGAGTGTGTGTCTGTCTGAGACGTGAGCTCGACGGCTGCTGTGGACAAAGCAGCCGACTGTGCCAGCTGACGGTGGCGGTCAGCTCAGTCAGTCCCGGCCGGATGAGCGAGTAACCGCGTGGGAGTCACTTCCGTAGATGTAAGAAATGGAGATACCTCATTGGCTGCTGCTCTAAGCTCGCCACGATGTGGCCACATATTATGGAGGTCAAGATCCGCTAATAAATAAACTCGTATGTGTTGAGAGATGCAGATTTCACTACAAAAAGGAAATTGTTGTGATTTCTTTCACTTGAGCAACTTAGTAAAAAAAAGTTAAAAAAAAAAAAAAAAAAGTTGCAACAAATTGCAAGAAATTAGTAGATTTCGAAAATTATAAAATAAAAATAAAAAAATGTATAGGAAAAAAAATTAATTTAAAATGATATTACAGAATTATTAGAATTTTTCATGCACTTTTTTCAACTAATTTCCTTAAATTTCCTCTTCTGCTTATTTTATTTTGTTCAGCTAATTTTCAGGCAACTTTCTTATATTGTTATTATTATTTTTTTATTTTTACTTTTTACATAATTTCTTGCTAAGTGTGTGTCATTTTTTCTTGAGTACTTAGAGAAGTGCTATATAAGTCCTGACAGTTATTATCATTTTTTATGATTATTGCCTTCTTTCCATGTAATTGGCAGAAATCAAGCCAACTTGCTCAGGTTTCAAAGGGTTAATAAATGGGCTAAGTGCCTCAGCTAAGCCTGTTTATTATTAATTTGAGTCACTGTAACATAAAAATATTGATTAGTGCAGCTTAAAGGGAGAAGCAAAATGTTAAAATACTCTGGGTGAAAGGTTATTTTTGTATCATCTTATCAGAAATAAAAGCAAAAGTTGCCTTTATGCAGAACAGCTGCTGTAAGTGTCATTATGTTTAATATTATTGGAATATTGTGACTGATTCCTCTTTGGAAGCAGCACAGTCGTATCAGAGCTCATTTAAACTATTATTTATACTCTTCTTGTTTGTTTTAAGTTAAAAAATGTGTTGTATTTTCGTGCTCGTGTTCTTAATTAACTGTAGTCAGCAGCTATAGCGCCTCCTGATCAGTTGCCTTTGTGGACATTTTCTGAGTGTAAAGTAAAAATAGACTAAACAAACTGTCATGTATAAAAAGCTGGCGAGGGCGTGCATGTAATTATTATTTTTTCTGAGGATCATTAAAGTTGACGTACACTGTTTTCCTCTGATAACAAAATAATTATTCTCAGCTGACACTTACTGTAAAGCTGTTTACACATTATCACTAAATAATGACTCTTTGATTCGCAGTTTTGACACTTTGTGTCGACATGAAGGAATAATTGCTTGTTTTGTCGAGATAATAAGACGTATTATTTATCTCAAGGAAACTAGCTTGTTAACCGTCATGTAAAAACAATATTTAACTGACTTTAAACACACTGTTAAATATCTCCTGTCGCTTTAGTATGCGCTGTGTGTAGGATTTATTAACCCTTTGAAAACTGAGCAGAGGCTGGCCTGATTACTTTCAGGATCATTAGAAGGCAGGGAGTAACTTCAAGAAATTAGTTAAAATTACAAGAAAATTATCTAAAAAGAAAAGTAAAAACCAAAGAAATAACCTGACGAAAAGTGCAAAAAATTTAGATTTTTTTCCTATAACATAATTTTAAAAATTAAAATAAAATAATTATGAATATCATTTTCTTGGGGGACTTTTTTTTTTTACATTAATTTTTAATTATTTTTTCTCTCTTTCTTTGCTTTTTCAGGTCATTTTTCTTGTCACCTTTTACTAATTTCTTTAAGAATTTGTGGGACATTTCTTGCCAAGTTGCTCATCTCCTTCTTTTCATGTTTTCAAAATAAAGCAAACCAATTTGTTTGGGTTTCAAATGTTTAAATGCTTGTGAAAGGCGTCCAATCGCAACACAAGAAAACTGATGTCGATCCAGCTTTCAAAGGGTTAAAGCCTCCAAGGTAAGACAAATCATTTTTAGATTTAAGAGTCACAGCTTTGTCTCAGAAAGCTTCACAATGTGAACAAAATGTCGATCTTCAGACCTTCAGCTGTTTCTGTGTGTGACCTCTGACCTCTGTGGGGGATCAGGGAGAAACAGCTCTTAAAGATCAATTATGTGTCACATTTTATTGATCTGCACTCAAAGAGCTCGATGAACGCGCGTCAACTAAATGACATACATGTAAATGATCTGAATCACAAAGTTTATCGTTAATCTCCATATCTTTCTCTTTTTGTTTGAGCATATTTGATTTTTTTAATTCATTTGCAATTATTGATAAATAATTAGAGCCTATGGGTTTCTAAATGGTCACCATTTAAAACATATCTCCCAAAATACTAAAAATGCAGAGAAAATGCATTACAAACTGGTAAAAGGTGGACAGAAAATGATTTAGCTGTGGGAAGATTAGATATTACAAATAAAGGGGAATAAAGAATTATAATTTTTATAATTATATATATAAATATTTGTTGTTATTAAATATTGTTAGAGAAAAATAAATATTTTCCCATTTATCTTGTCTCTTTTTTGTTTTTTACTTTCCTTTTTTGTGCTTATTTTCAGGCTTTTTTTAATTATTTCTTGCAATTTATGAAAAAACAATCAAGTGATTTAACATCTTAAAATGTAGGTAGTAATGTAGTTTTTTAAATCTGGTTCGTGAGAAAATAGCCAGATAAAATACTTAATCTTTCCAAAATAAAAAAATAATAATATAAAAAAAAATTTAAAAAAAAAAATTAAAATAAAATTAAACAAAATAAAAATAAAGCCAAATAAAATAAAATAAAATCACCTTTTCCTGAAGAAGTGGTTGACCTGTTGGAGCTTCTCCTTCCAGTCTCAGCTCTCCCTGCAGCCCTGCAGAAACATTACAGCGCCATCTGCTGGTGACAACACGATCCTGCTGTCCCTTCAAACAGCAGCGCACAACAGAAAATAAAAGAGACAAAGTCAAACTTCTCTGTAGGTCAACTTGTCTATTTAATATATAAAATACGGTAAAACATACGCAAAAAGGGGAGGCGGGTAAGAGGGGACCAATGGATACTTTGGTACAATAACAAACACTTTTTTTTTGTAAAAGCAGTATAGAATTTGTAATAACATATCAGTGCATACTTTATTTATGAAAATATACACAAATTGTATATCATTCTCCAAAAACAAAAAAAAAAATTTATCTTTACAACAAAAAAGCAGACTAGCCGAACACAATATATTAGCTATAATTTATTTTAAACTTTTTTCTTCAATTTTTTTTATTTTTTTATTCTTAAATGTATTTCTGTGTGATGTATACTTGTGTCGATATTACATTTTATTTCCTATAACATGATTCACTCTTCGCCCATGCATTGACATCATTGTGACTGGTCAGAAATAAGTTAGACGTGTCACGCCCTCCCCCCCACCCCCCCTCCATGTTAGCGCGTGTGGACCGAGAGGTTTGTACATTGGACTCAAAAGTTGCAGCATTGAAGCGGTTCGTCGCGGTCGACCTGTTGAGCGCCTCCCGTCCACGGCCACACGTGTACTAATACCACTACGCTTGTGTTTGTTTGCCATAAAAATCGTGCAACATTAGTAACACCCTTTTTTTTTTTAAGAAAAAAAGAAAACAAATCCCCAAAAGAGAAAACAAAAAATATATATTTATAGAATATTTTTTATATAATAAAATAAAATCCAAATAAAACAAGATGCCTAACCTACACAAAGAAACGCAGATTTCTAAACCATCATGACGGCGACCGTCAGCTGTGGCCATGACGGTCATAATAATAATATCAATTCTCAGAGAACAATTAAAAACAGACTGTCACCAGCACAAAGTAACACTGGAAAGTGAGTGAGACTTCTAAACATCATTATACAGGAGCACAAATCGCTTTTTTTGGGGGGGATGCAGGTTCATAAAACTATTTCTCAGCACGATTGTCTTTCCGTTTTGTGATTACAGCGACTCCTAGTGTTGCTCTAAAGAACGCGTCAGGCTTCAATCACCGACAAAACTCCCACGAGTCCCGCACTGTGCAATCTGACATGATTTCACTTAAAAACCATCTTGGAAACTAAATGCCGTGAAAAACTTAAGTAAATATAACTATTAATCTTTAATATATATTGACTTAAAGTGACATTACACAAATTTGAGGCCACATTTATACGAGAACGGACCTACTTAAAACAGAAACGTCTTTCCTTTGCATTAAAAAAAAGCCTTTTTAAAGATTACGCACTGAAACGCAGTTTCAAAAGTTTGCATTTTTAGGCCCCCAAAATGCCGTTATCATGTGGACAAAAGGCCAAAAAACAACAAAGGTTTGAAGCAAAAACCATCGCCGTGTGAAGCTGCTAAAACTTATAAAGATTTGATTAAACTTGTCACTTTTAGGTTGCAACAACTTCACAAAATTAAGTAAACAGAACTACATTTTAAGTAAAGTTTATTAGATGTCATAGAAATATTATGCAACTTTTAGTTGATTTTTAAAGTCTCATTCAAAAGTTGTCAAATATTGATGTTTTTAGTTGGTGCTTCAGTCTGACCATCGACCAAACATTTTAGGATTTGACGACCTGGGAGTGAGACTCTTAAGTTTACTTAAAATGCTGTTATATTTACTTAATTTTGTGAAATTGTCACAACTTGACCAGTTTAATCAAATAAATCAAAATAAGTCAAAGTTTTAGTACCTTCAGTAAACCAGCTTTTCTGTGCTCTATGTTGTATCTGTATTCCGCTGGATGCAAACTAGTCAATCATGTTTTTATTTTTTATTTTTTTATTTACTCGCAGATCTCCAGACTTTATCACTGGCAGAATCCTCTTTGTCATGATAAAATTAAGTCAGAGGAATTTTAACTTAAATTTGAAAAACTTCACAATATTAAGTAAATTCAGCTCTTTTTTCAACAAATTTGAAAAAAAGTAAACAAAAATTAAGATTTATAGTTATATTTACTCTATTTTTTTTTTCAAGGCAATCCAATAAAAGATGATTTTAAGTGAAATCAACTTGTCAGATTTTACAGTGTGTCGCGGAGGATGCCACACCGCTGGCTCGTCGCCGTGCACACAAACTTTACTTTATGTTATTTTATTTATTTTTTGTTCGAAGCTCTCGGGGTGCAACAGTCTTAACCGTCCAAGTGTTTACACTCGCGGGGATTTATGTTCGCTCTGCCACGCGCTCCAAAATGCAATGTTGACACTCAGACTTGTCACAGAGTGGATGAGCGTGTGTGAGTGAGTGACAGACGGAGAGAAAGAAGTGAGGAGGAGAGGATGATGGGAGTAGTGTGTGTGTGTGTGTGTGTGTGTGTGTGTGTGTGTGTGTGTGTGTGTGTGACCGATGGAAATGACCCCAAAATAATTTGACTTGTTTTCGTTGCAGCGCTGACACTCGCTGCCTGGACGGAGTAAACAGAAAAGTAGTGTGTGTTGATGGTGTGTGTGTGTGTGTGTGAGAGAGATTAAAAAGCAAACTGAGTGAGTGAGTGACGGGGTGAGGAGGAGGTGAGGAGGGCCGGCCCATGAGGAGGAGGAGGAGGACGAGGAGGAGGCTGGATGTGGTAAAACCCAAAGTCGACAAGTCTGGATTTGGGAGGTAGTCATTAAAAGATCACGGCGGGGCGTGAAACCTCCGGCTTAACGACAAACGATACCCAAACTCTGCCTCCAAAGCTTTTAACCAGCGAGCCGACGGGGCTCAGAGTGCTTTTAGGAAAGAAAATTAAATAAATAAATACATGAATTTGCACTTTTGACCACTATGGTTTTAAAATCTACCCACTAAACCCTAAAATCACCCACCCTTGTTACAAAAATGACATCCTTCACATTTCTTTTACCTTCATAGTCGTTTCGCCTCTCTGTTACATATGTAAAACTGCAGCCGACCGGAGACGGCCGCGCAGAGGATCCTTTAAATATAGATAAATGGCTTTTAACCGGAGGGAGAGGTCGGGGTTAAAAAAGGGGACATCCTTGGCTCATGTTATCAGATTCTGTGTTTGACTGACATGTTTCATGACAGAAAATTTTGGCGTTATTTTTCTGACGCTGCAAAATCTATAAATAAATATTCAATAAAATGTAGTGATTGGAACTGCGAACATTTTAAAGGTGGAAACCTTAAAAATCTAATTACGAAAATCATTTCAGTATTAATAAAGATTTTTACACGGTAAACAGCTGATTTTCTAAATGTTTGCTCAGTTACGTAACTGATATTAAAACAAGCAAACCATCTATTATGAAAGATTTTTTTAAGTTTACAAACAGTGCTTTAAACTATTCATAAAGAACATAATAAAATGATAATTAAATGTGCCAAAAATTGTCTGTATTATCGTGATTTTTTTTGTTTAAAAAAAAAAAAAAGTAATATAAAGAAAAAATATTCCTGATTCTCCAACAGGGGGTGTGGGACCCCTGAGAGTTACAACAGGGGGGCAAATTATCATTGTTTGACCAATTTTTGAATTTTTTTCCCCAAAATTAAAATATGTCAAATTTTAATGCAACACAATCTCCTTGAGTTGTATTTTTTGATAATTTATTCAATGTTTTAAATAAATCTGTAATTATTTATTTTTAGTCTTTTAATTTCTCTTCCCATCTTTTTTTCTCATGATTTTTCTTCTGCTTAAATGTTTCTCCTCTGTGATCAATTATATAATAAATGATTTACTAAATTTACAATAGGTGCTTATACATTATTGGTATTAAACATATCACGACCCTGAAATGGGAGAATTATCTTTGTCATTATCAATCTTTTTGAAGTAAAATTGAAAATAAAATGAAATAAAAACACCTTAAGTTTTGATATTTTATTCGATTATTCGATTTTTAATTTTTTTAATCTCTATCACGTTTTGTCAGTGCTGCAGATGGCTCATGTAATTTTTCTTCTGCTTTAACGTTCACAGTTTCTGTTCTGTGATCAATTGAACTTAATTCATTTCAAATGGGCACCCAAAATAATATAGAATTTAAGGTGACTCAGCCCAAAGAGTTGTAAAGGGAGCTCTGATTATTTGATGTAAAATAATAAATAAATATGGGTGATTAAATAAAAAGTGCAACATCTTTTTTTGTATCTGCTGAATATTAGATTTGTAACAGAAACAGCCAGGTCTATATATTGTGTGTGTGTGTGTGTGTGTGTGTGTGTGTGTGCGTGCGCGCGCGCGCGTGTGTGTGTGTGCAGGGGTCAGGAGGTGTGTCGAGGTGTCGGGGGAGGGGTTTCAGGTAAAGTGCGCTCCATCAGTGACAGAGTCCTGACCATCGCTCACTCTAAACAGTCTGAGTCTCCGCGGCTACGTCTTCCCTTTCTGCCTGTACGGCGCCCTCTGCTGGCTCGTCCACATGTTATTTACACGCATAAATAAGAATAAAAAAGAGAGCGATCCGCTGAGAATCCACGCGTTTTTGTTTAGGGATATCCTGCCGAATATAGATTCATATATACAATCCCTGTCGTCTGCTGCCTCGTGCCCCGGCCACAGAGCCGCCTGAAGCTCTTTAAATATATACTTGTATACGATCTATTTTTAAACCTTCAAAAACACCTTTATCCCTGTCACACGAAAGCCACAAAGGTTACAGATTGCTTATATACACGGTACCTCGCCAAACTCCAGCTATCGATTCAAAAGTCGCTTCACAAAAATAAGTTTCAGCTGTGCGCGTGCAGGTGTGTTTCTGAGGATGAACTTGAGAGTGAACATTTTGCCCAAATCACTTTAAAAAACGACCAGTTGAGGTAACAAACACACACACACGCACACACACACACACATCAAACACACACGTCTGTCTCAGCATCTGGAGTTGACATGATGAGGGCGAAACTGGGAGTATCTGTGTCGTTGAGCTGCTGCAGCTCGTCCCTGATACAAAGAAAAGCAGTCTTTGACCTCGACAACAAATCCTGGTTTTACAGCTAGTCTGCAGGGCTGAAGAAAGACCGCGAGGGTCGTCAGTCTCGTTCAGGGCCGACGGCGCGCCCGGGGAGGGAGGGAGGGAGGGAGGCCACTTCCTCTTTTAGTGTCTTCATATTCAAAACTGACTCCAAACTCTAAAGATCAACAGTCAAGACAGAAGGACAAAAACTTTAAAAGGAGCAAAACGGCCCCAAGAATCGACAGCGACGCAGCCGCCGGCGGGCCGATGTGTACGCATGGCAGCGCCGACTCATTCTGACGGCGAGGAGGGCCGGACGACACCACAAGCCGCTCATCAAATGCAGGGCATGCTGGGAAACCAAGGTGTGCGTTTGCTCCGCCAGCGGCTGTCGGGTGAAAAAGTCAAAGCGGGAAAATTTTCGTGTTTTAGCGGCCGGTCGTTAGAAACACACTCACTTCTATTCAAACACAGCTGAAGAAATCGTTTTGACAAATAATCCCTGGTTCAGTGGCTCCACCCCGCTGGGGTTTTATGTGTGTGTGTGTGTGTGTGTGTGTGTGAAGTACATTAGAGTTTGAATGTGTGTGCACATTGCCATACAAGTGTGTCAGTGATGGTGTTAGCATGCTTGTGTGTGTGTGTGTGTGTGTGTGTGTGTGAGGTCAGCGTTTTCTGTGTGGACAGAAGGTTACTGGGTCATTGGCAGGTATCTATGTGTGTGTGTGTGTGTGTATGTGTGTGTGTGTGTGTGTGTGTGTGCGCGGAGGAGATCGGGGGCATCAGGGCTGGTGGGGGCATGTACACAAGCCACAAGTACACATCCTCTCCTCCATCTGTCCGTCCGTCCGTCCCTCTGCCGCCTCCTCTTCATGTCACCCAGGCGTCCAGTCTCATTCTCTTGACGTTGGTCCCGTCCTGCTCTTGGGGCTCGGCCGACGGGGGCCGCAGAAGGACCATGGTGGCCTGTTGGCCCCCGGCGCCGGCCTGGTGGAGGAAGTCCGGAGCCCCGCCTCGTCCCTGGGTGCCGTCGTCCCGGTCGCTGCCTTCGTACGAGCTGCCGTTGCTGCTGAGGCTGTCGACTGGCGAGCGGCCTTGACCTCCCACCTCCAGGCGCAGCGTCCCCGGGTAGGCGACCGACACCAGACCTTGCCCTTGGACTTGAACTTGGCCTCCTCCGCCTCCCCCGGCGCCGCTGATGGAACTGGGGGTGCTGCGGTCGCGGTTTGGTGAGACGGGTTCGGATTTGATGTTGATGTTCGGGTTTGTGTTGACGGTCAGCGCGGCGCCCTGAGGTATGTGACCCACCGGCCTGCAGAGACAGACGAGAAAAGAGAGATGGAGGGAGAAAAAAAAAGTGAGACAATATCGAGAACATCATTTCTATCCTTCAACACATGACAGCGGACCTAAACGGGACGACAGTTTGCGGGGATGAAACACAGAATTCAGCCAGACTGCAAATAATTCAACGAATGGTCGCCGTCACAAAGAATGCATCACCGTGTGCAGATAAACGGAAACTTTCACCTGGAGAAAGTAGCCACTGTCAAATACTGGAGGCACTCTGCAGCAGGCTGATGTCTGCGTCAGCACACGGAGAACAAGGACACACGAAAAAAACAAAGAGGATGACATCTTAGGCCACATAAAGCACAGTCCAGAAGCCATGCAGCCTGAACATCCGCGCAGTCCGGATTTAGTCCGTCCGAGTTCACGTTGCAGAAATTCAAATCGGAGCTCGTTAAGTTGTACGGGCTCCTAAGAAGTTGCAAAACTAGCTTTCAACCTGCCAGGTGAGACGTTCCTGCAGCATGTAAGACGACATTTTACCTAAACCTGGGCCGTAACACAGTATTCCAAAGAACTGACTGCATATTTTCACTTTTCCCTTTTTGATAATTTTGTCTGTGTTCATGCATATGGGTTAAATTGAGTCCAGATTGTGTATTTTAGTGTAATCAGTGAATTTCCAGCTCAGCTCCTACAATAAGTCTAAAATACACTGTGGAAACTAAATAGTTAAATTCAGACTGTTAAGGACAAAAAATGCCCCATGAAACCCATTCAAACTGACATTTCTGATCATCAAAGCAGAAAAACATGACTTGTATTATTTCTGGGTGTCATTCTGGGCTTTTAACTTGGAATTTGTCATTTTGACTATTTTCCACCTGATGAGGTCATTTTGATCATATTTGGCATATGGAGAAAATACATGCTGTTTCCACTCAGTGCACTGTCACAATCAATGTTGCTGCTAATCACTGACATATCCCAGACTGTCAGCAGAAAAAAAACAAAAAACAACTAAATATTTTTTTGTGTTTTTTGTAATCTAAAAACATACTGGCATCACGACAAAAACCTGTCATTTAAAGGGTTAAAATTCTGAAAACTAATGACTATTTTATATTTACGATTACGAGTGATGCTGGTTGGAAAAACTGTCTGATTTTGACACCATTTAACACAAAAACCGCCTGGAAATTGCCATTTTCAAATTTTCCAGCATCCGTATGAACCCTGAATATGTTTTGAAAATCATGTTGTGAAGAAGAAAACACTCACTTCTGAACATGATTTCTGTGCACGTGCCTTCAGATGCTCGGGATAACGTCATGTGCTGGAAATCTTCTGTCTCAGTGTTTGTGTCTCTACCTGCCATGACTCTTTGATCAGCACCTCCACCCTCACACTCTTCCTCCTGCTCCGCCGGCTGGAGGCGGACTCGAACCTGTCACCGAGGCTGACACCGGCTGTTGACGCTGCACATGTGGCTCGCTCCTTTGACGGCGTCGACAGGATTTTTCGGATAGCGCTTGCTTTCTCCCTCTCTCTTTATCTCTCTCTCTGAGCCTGACACGGTCGATCTGCATTTGAAGCTCCCAATTACTGCGTTTGGCCCCTCGGGTGTGTTCTAATATGTCATATCATGAGCCATCTGCAGCACTGTATCTCTAATATTCCCTCAATTACTGGCAGACTGAGAGGGGAATTTAAGATAGCGCTCCTCCAGGCGATCTGGGTCTGTGGCATTCAAATGTGCTCGCTGTCTTGCTCCAATTCTGACGCGCGCACACACACACACACACACACACACACACACGTATTTATATCTTTGTGAGGACCCTAATTGATATAATGCGTTCCCTTGCCTCTTACTCTAACCTTAACAATCACAACTAAATGCTAAATGCCCAACTCCAACCTAACCCTAATTGCAACCAGAACCCTAAAACCAAGTGTTAACCCTCAAACAGTCCTTTGAAAAAGTGAGGACCGGTCAAAATTACCTCACTTTCCTAAAATTCTTATGGTCCCCACTGTGTTACATGTACAAAAACTTACATAGTCTTGCTGTCTTCCATATAAATCCTATATTCCTCCTATACACTCGCACTCGCACACACACACACTCACACACACACACACACACACTCGCACACATTCGCGCACACACACACACACACACACACACACACACACACACACACACACAGGTCCCCTGGCAGCAGCGAGGCTCACTCAGTCTCTCGCCGTGCCCACTTCATCAAACCTGCGCGTGGTGGTTCAGGCCGGCGCAGGTAGATGGATGGCGGTGCCACGGGGGCGCCGTTGCTATGGCGAGAAAACGGCAGAGTCAGCGGGCCGGTGACAGTGATGAAGGCTAGAGCGGCAGGCTACCCCCGAGCGCTAACAGCACAGCGAGCGCAGCCAGAAGCAGACACTTGGTTACAGTGTAATAAGATGCAGCCGTTTTTTTTCCCAAAATGCTCTGCTTTTCCGAGGACCAATAAGCGGCACAATGACTCCTCCGTTTAATTCAAATCAGGCAGATTCACTGAAGGAGTCATTTTCAAAACTATGTATAGGACATAATTAACAGTTTGAATTTGGTAGATTGCAGTCTGGAGACTAATTAGTTTGAGTTTGTGAACATGTTATCGGTAAACTGTAGAAACCGTGCAGAGGTTCCTGGGTGCAGCAGGTATTTTGGGACGACGGCGTGCTGCAGCTGTGTGGCCGAGGTGTAGAAAGTGCAGTACCAGCAGAGGCCCTCCTCCCGGCCAAACAGCAAGTTGGACTGAGAGGCCAAACTGTGGAGGGAGGAGGAAAAACAGACAAGCATGTTTGAAAAAGCTACACCAGCAGGGAAACAGTGGGACGCAGTCACTGCTGCACAGCTACTTCATGTTGAGCTGCGATGCAGGAAGTGTTAGAGCCCGTGCTGACACAAATTTGATTGTCGTCCACACGCAATGCATTCTTACAGTCAGCTCCAATAAACTGGAAATCACCGGCTTTTCCTAACATGGAATCACCGAAATCCTCAGTGCAGACTGTTATTAAAGGGGAATACTGCAAATTCTTAAATGTGTACTTCAGACAATGATGCATATTTTGAAGAGATCTGCAGAATGCAGAATTGATAATGACAACCACCATCAGGCAGGTAGTGCTGAATTCATTTTTTTTTTTTTTTTACACTTTTTTTGAGTATTTTTTGGGGAATGCAGTTATCATTTTTACCAAGAGTCAACCATCCAGCTCGTTCTCACAACCAACTTGTCAAATACTGCAGATTTGTCAGTGGACAACAGCGTCAGACAGAAACACACAGAGGCATCCTGTATAATAGTATGAAACACACACACACACACACACACACACACACACACACACACCAGGCACTGACTGTTTCTGACACAGCGCACAACAACAGTCATGAAAAGACAAAGAAAGTCCACATACAGAGGCTGGGAGAGGAGGTGAAAATTGGTCAAACAGATTCTGGACTTTTACCCACAAACCCGCACAATGCATTTAACAAGCACATACTGACACTCCGTCCCTGAATGTCCAAAACTTGCGCAGTAGGTTACCTAGCATGTCACATTTTGACGTATAGGTCCACCGACAAAGCGGCATTATTTAAAGAGTTGGGATGTGAACATGTTGCATGTTTTTATGGATTAAGCTGACAATCATAATCTTGTTTAATCAATTAATCGTTTTGTCAAAAAAATGTTAAAAAGCTGTTAATCATGCTCTGCTGTGTCATTTCCCAAAGCACAAGGTCTTTAAATGATATAATTGAGACAACCAACTGTCCAAAAATCCAAACTATTCAGTTTATTATCATTCAAGACAAAGCAGATGTTAAAAAAAAAAACAGAAACTAAAAATACCATTTGATGATCAAAATAGTTACCAAATGACTTTCTGTTGATTGATTAAACGACTTATCGTTGCAGCTTAAATGCAGTTGATATTTTGCTTTTAAACATGGAGCAGAGTGAACAGTGGCCATCCCACACCGTGATGTATATACAGCCTGCATGTTTGGTGCTATTAAGTAAATGTATTATCTTGCAGGTAGCGGGGAGCTTAACGAAGCCGCCGCTGGTGTTCACTTTGTGGTTTCTAATGTGAATTTTGGGAAAACTGATTCCTTGGCAGAGGTTTGACTGAGCAGCCTCTGATTGCATGTGTGCATTGTGCCCTGCAGACAAACAGCGTGTCCTGTGAGCAATTTAGCGAAGTCTGCAAGTGCTTTTATTTCTCCTATTAAACCACAGCTGAAAGAGAGAGAGAGACTGAGAAAGACAAAGTGTGTTTTTGTGGGCGAAAAGCAAGAAGAGAGTGAGAAGAGCAGAAACTTGAGCCACCAAGAAAGCATTTCATCCACTCAGTGAGCTCCTCACTTACAAACATGGATCAACAGCACAAAGCAACAATGATACAGGCCTCATTCACATTTTAAACCATACATTTCCAGGACTTTGAGGGTAAATTTAAAGACCATACATTGTGTGAATGACTGCTCCCGATACTCTTTATCTGAACTTTTTCACAACTAAAAATGGCTTTTTAAAATATATATTATTTAAAAATAAATTCAAAACAGGATTAGATCTGATTTTTTTGGGGGATGATTCTAAAGAAAATATGTGTGATATTTAAATAAAAAATTAAATAAGTGATTTTTATCTCTCTTTAAATTTTTAAACAAACTTTCTTACAATTTTTAAAGAAAACATTATGGTGTTTTTTTTATGTTCATTTTTGATGATTTTGCATGTTTTTTTTCAAAAATCACCAAAATGACACCAGTTATCATAGTTTTCCCCAAACTTTTCCAGGCCTGGAGATTGCTACGTGGAAATTCCATGACTTTTCCCATTTCTTCTTGACCGTATGAACCCTGAATGAAACACAGGGAGATGTTGTTCTGTTTATTTCCTGCTTAAGTGTCCTGAATAGAGGCTCCATCAGCTGATAAAACATCAACTCAGTGAGGAAACAAACAGCAAATGGCATCCGCAGAGCGACTCCTATAAAGAGGCGAGCCAGCTGAAAGCTAAACTCTGCAGGGAGCGGCTTCAGGTGGCAGCCGTGACATTAACATTTAGATTGGGAAGTGAGAGGAAGTCAACAGGTGTGTGCCGAATTAAAGTGAGTCTGACAAAAGAGCAGGAAATACGTGGTGGACGAGCACTGATTAAAAAGGGGGATGGGAGAGGGCGAGATGACACAAATAATTTCCTGGTGGCGAGTTAAAGTGTGGACGACAGCGAAGGCGAGGCTCGCAGCCAAACCGCCATTCACTGTTTGATTGGATGAGCTTGTTTGCTTGCTGTGAGGCCGCGCTGTGAGGAAAAATCAAAAACAAGCCGGCGCAGTCTGGGCTGCAGAAGTGCCCACGTCTGCCCATGCTGTCCTAGGACGGCACGATTTTTCCGCTCTGCCGAGAGAACAGTTTGGTGTGCTGGGAAAGCTTCCCACATTTCTGTTGTGCTCGCTTGTTTTCAGTGACAGCGATTCTGTCATTCTGATCCCACACACAGCACAGAGGACCTGCCGGGTGTTCGCTCCACTGTCAAACCTGAGAGCCCATCAAATTAAAGTTGTGCTTACTCAGTGAAATCCTGATTATTGTCCCAAATGTCTTTAAGAATGCCTCGGCTATTTATGGCACAGCAGATACACTGAATCAAATCTTTCTAATGCTTAAAATCAGGGCTGCAACTGACATTTGTTTTGTTGTTTTGACTGATTTACAGAATATTTCATCTTGATAAAGTTTGTGGTGAAAATCATAATATCAGCAAAAAATAAAGGGAGCCTTGTGATGGGCTTTTTTTCACTATTTATGAAATCCTTCATCTGAAGGCGTAATGTCAAGCTGACTGTCTGCTGTCTGTCAATGTTTGGCCCTCAGTCAGTGTCTTACCCCCTTGTTTCTGCCATCTGTTCCACACTGTTGGCATAAGTTGGCCCTTGTCGGCTGTTTAGGGTCTGTTTCAGCATGTTTAATCGGGGCTGGAGTTGGCACAGACCGTTAATGAGAGAAATCACCCTAAATGTTAGTTCAGCTAAGTGAACAAGAGGAGAAACGAATATTAGGAGGAAAACAAAAGGCTGGGTTTAAGAGGGTGTGAGATCGAAGATTATTCCTTTGAGCTCTTGTTTCTAAAAACGGCATAAAACCTAAAATCCAAAAAAACAAAAAACATCCTTAAAATTTAGAAACATCAGCAAAAACATCCTAAAATCCTAAAAATGTCCTAAATTTTAGAAATGTCCTCAAATTCTAGAAACACCATTTTTGTCTTCAAATGCGTGTGTCCCTTTGTATCAATCTGTGTCCCCTCTCCATATTCAGAGGTTTTTGTGGGTCCATGAACGCAGCACAGGCAGAAATCTTAATATGTTTTTTCCTTAACAGCGATTTGTGACTCTCGGGTTGGATAATTGATCTGTCGATCCGTTCAGAGCTGATCAAATCAGAGTGATGGATGAGAGGAGCAGCTGCTGCAGAGGCGGGTGAAATCAAACTTTTAGATCCAGCAGAACAAGCGGATAACTTTCACTTTCAAAGCCCCTGATGTTCTGCTGCTCCGTCTGTGCCCAGAGTACGCTCTCCGCTCCGAGAGTGTAAAGCAAATCAACAACTGAACAGTGTATAGATTCCAAAAGCTCCTATTAAACCGTTCAGCTCCAAAAATAGAAAATCAGTTTGAGGAAGCAGAATGTGTGGGAAACCGATGGTACTTCTTTTGTGCCGTAAATAGAGCCTTCATTTCCCGAGAGGGTCGTATCTGGTGGCAGACAGAATAGACCATCGCTCACAGGGAACCTATCTGATGGTGTGATTATATTTAAATGATAAATACATGAATGGATAAATAAAAAAAAGTCTTAGTTGTGACCCTGCAGAAGTTGTTATTTGAGTTAAAGACACTGCTGATATGAAAACAGGTCTCTGTTGGCGTCAGCGGGGAAACAGTATTTGGATTGTTTCCGTTAATTCTGCGAAGGGAGAGCAGCGTGTGCTGGCTGCGTCTTCAGCCTCTCAACAGATCTGTTTGCTGAACGGTTTCAGACAATCTGGACGGCCATTTGTTAACATTTACAAGGCGATCTGAAGAGCTCCGCCGTGGATGAGTGTTAACTATATACTGCTTTTTCAAAGATGCTGAACCCCCCGGAGTCACAGCTGTTGTATACAATAACAAACAACCTATTATCATATTTTCATGGACAATTTTCAGCTTGTCAGACAGAAACAAATAACAGTCTCAATTATGACAGCTCGCATTATTTCAAGTGTCTCCTTTTTAAAACTGTTATCTTTCATTTCTTTTTTTGTGACAGAGACTCTGCGCTGACTCTGAAATTAACTTTCTGCAAGTATTTCTGTGTAGCTGAGAACAAGAATATGAGCATTAAGAGGACTGTCAAATGATAAATGCTTGTTTCAGTATGTACAGCTTGACACTCATCTCATGGCCAAATCTGGCCCCTGAAAAGGTGAGTGACGCCCCCCCCAACCATTTTCAAATTCACAATAAAAATAAAGTGATTGACACTGAATTGTTTTTGTCCTTTTAGCATCCATAAGGTGCCAGAGTGCATAAAACAGCATAAAAATCGAGCTTGTTGTTCAAAAAAAAGGGCCAGTGGAGGATCCCCAACACCCCCCGAAAGAGGTCCCAGCTAAGACCCTAATGTCCTAAAATCCCAGAAATATCATAAAATCCTAGAAATGTCCTAAAATCCCAGAAATATCATAAAATCCTAGAAATGTCCTAAAATTTGAGAAATATAAAATCCTAGAAACCTCATAAAATCTGAAAAATGTTCTACAACTGTAGAAATGTCTTAAAAGTCTAGAAACATCCAAAGATCCTAGAAACTTCCAAAAATCCACAAAAAATGTCTTAAAATCCTAGAAATGTCTTTGAATCCTAGAAATGCCCTAAATCCAGGACCCGTCCTTAAATCCTAAAAATGTCAGAAAATCCTAGAAACAAACTAAAATCTGAGAAACATCCTAAAATCCAAGAAATGTCATAAAATCATTTAGATTTCCTGAAATCCTACAAATGTCTTGAAATCCTAGAAGTGTCCTTAAATCCTAAAAATGTCTAAAATCCAAGAAACCTCCTAAAAACTCAGAAATGTCCTTAAATCAGAGAAAGGTCTTGAAATCAGGGAAAAATCCTAAAATCTTAGAAATGTCTGTAATTCCTTGAAAAATCCTAAAAGCCGAGAAACACGCTAAAATCCTGGAAATTTCCTCAAGCACAAACATTTTAAAATCTGCAGGCGTCTTATAATCCTACCCCTTGCCTCCCGGCACCTGTGCAAAAGTGGCCCCCCAGCAAAGTAACTTTTGATTATCAAACTCCAGTTAATGTTTTCTATCTGGATAACTAACTCTGACAGCTCAGCTACATCTAAATTATTCTGTGTAGTCGAGCCTCTGCGGGCTTCCCAGGCCGACACGTGTCTGAGGAATCCAAGTCTCTGTCTGACTGTCAGCTGACGGTGACAGATAAATGGCTAAAAAGTGAAATTTTAATGCAGCGAGCGTGTCGGCGGCGCACAGCTGTGCACTGGGCTGCTGTTTGGTGGCGAACGCAGCACCCAGAGACCGCAGCGAGGCCCCGCCGCTGTCACACTGCGGCATCTTCTTCTTTGTTCATGACGCTTCCAAAGAGCTTCAGATCTGAGCTTTAGGTGGAGCGAAGACTCCGGCAACCACAAACTGATAACTGAGCGATGGAGCACAGACACGGCAAAGCAACAACACACATCACATCCAACACACACGGAGAGAAAAGGTCTGGCGTTATGTTTGTCATCGTGTTTGTCGTGTAGCTGCATCGATTCTGTAACTTTATTTTGGCTCATATCCGAGTCTGAGAGCAGCAGAACGACTCGACAGATTAACATGGCAGAGCTGCGCAGCGCCACATGCTATCATGTCATTCACCTCAGGTTAGCAGCAAAACTGGAGATGCAGTTAACCATCTCCGCATTCTGTTTCTCTGCACCCCACATGCTGTGGAGACAAAGGAGGGAGGGAGGACAAAACATTAGGCAGTTACAAGCCGCTCCCCCATCCAGAGGTCAGCTGACTGAGCGCTAACCGCTAAACTTGAGCCTGACGCAGCTCAGGGAGGTTAGCTTCACAGACGTCACAATGATCTACAAACATTTCAACTTTTGGAGGAGTGAGAGCTTTACAGAAAGCAGCTCCCACCTGCCTGTAATGTGCCAACAGAGAGACAAAATAAAATAAAAACTGTGTCATTGACATGCACTCAATATCTGTTGCAACTTTATCACAAAAACACTGAGGGAAAAGCCTCATAACTATCAGAATTTATCTGCTGTAAAAAAAACTTGTTTTCCATGCAAAACTCTAAAAGAAATAAAACAAACTGTAAAATCTGTAAATAACAAAATGTGGAAAGAAAAACTGTTAAAAAAACATAAAGACATTAAAACTGTGATACTCAACTTTCAGTCTGAGGCCAAACCTGGCCCCGACAGAGTGTCGGGTGGACCCCCAACCATTTTCAGATTCCCGATTAAAGTAAAGTGATTGACACTGGGAATAGTTTTTGTCCTTTTAGCATCCATAAGGTGTGTTACTCGAGGCATTTAACCAATAAAAAACGGATAAAAAGCAGTAAAGAAACAAATTACAAATCAAAGATGACAAATGACCTCCAACCTCATATAACCCATGACCCTTTCCAGCTGTGGTTGGTTCAAAGTTCACGCCCTTTTTCGGGAAAATATTTTCATCATGTCAAAGCAATAACATTCCAGTAACCATGACGATGGATATTCAGAACATTAGCAGCTTCATTTCTATTGCAGCCACCGCCCTAGCCCTAAATTATGTCCAATCTGAGGTCACGTAGTCGTCAAAATGGAAGCGCGAGCCCAATTTGCCCAAGTTTCAAAGGGTTAAATAAATCATCTGACGCCCGTCCCAAATATGAGCCTGTTCAGTTTAGTGATTTAAGCAAATAACAGTCGGGCTTGTTAACTTAAATTTTATGGTATTTTTATGTTGTCCTGAGTGCGTCACGCCCACAGACTGTACTGTACATAAAGATGGACGACACGACAGCTCCTGAACTTTTCAGTCTGTATCGCCCCCTGCTGTCTGACTGCAGTACAGGTCATAAAGCCTACACGTTAGTGAAGAGGTCAAACTAAAAACTCAAAGTAGACAATAAATAAATGTTTCCAAAAGACGGTTTCTGTCCCTGAAGCTAGTTCTCATCATCCTGCTGTTTGTTCAAGTGTTTGCAAAATTGCAAATGCAAATTTTATATAAATAATAATGAATAATTCCTATTGTAATTGTCCGTCTTAATCTATTTCAGTTTGTATTTTATCTTTTAACTTATTCTTTATTCTGCATTGATCATGTTTAATTCTACTATCAGTATTATTATTTCTGTGTTCACCGCTAATATTCAGTGTTTACTTGGTATGGCTCGTTGTTATTTTTGCTCTGTAATTGTTCTCTCTTTTGTCCGGCCTTAGTTGGTATTATTGTTGGCTCATTATTATGTTCTTCTGCATGTAACCCCTCTCGCTTCTGCTTTGCTCTATCTGTCAAAGCACTGTGTAAACTCTGTTTTTAAAGGTGCGATATAAATAAAATTAATATTACTATTATAATCTGTGTGCTCCCACTCAATGGAGCTGCTCATGGTTGGTCAGACGGGTGTTTTGGTGGGAATGGAAGGAGGGTGCCGCTGCGCAAGCTCCGCCTCTTAATGACATCATCCTCGCAATATGGGAACTCCCGTATCTCTGATATTTTAACCTCACCTCAGCATAGCGGGGGTCAGTGGAGGCGCGTCGTCCATCTTTACATACATTCTGTGGTTACGCTCCCACGTAAGTATGACAAACTTATTTTGATGCTGAGAAGAAGTCCAGCTCTCAGAGTAAAGATCCGTGTGTGTGTGTGTGTGTGTGTGTGTGTGTGTGTGTGTGTGTGTGTGTGTGTGCGTGTGTGTGTGTTACATAGCGAGCAGGAGCTAAATCAGAGTGAGTGGGACTCCGGTGGGAGTCGGAGCTGAGCGAGCAGGGGGTGGGGGGGGGGGGGGAGTATCTAGGTCACCACCAAGATGAATCAACCACAGCTGGGGTGATGCTGCCGCGGCGTTTGGCAGAGCTGCTCCCGGTGCTTTATATGAATCAGCTGACCTGCGCCGCACTGATCAAAGTCTACCGCTCAGATGTTTGCGTGGGGAGGTCAAAGGTCAGGGAAAAATCAATCTGATTTACTGAAACAAAAAAAAAAAAAAAAAAAGGAGCTTACACCAAGTTGCTGAGCGACGCCAGGCTCAGCTGCTGCGCCTGTTGTTGCTGTTGCTGCTGCTGTTGTTGCTGGGAGACCGCTGGTTGCTGTTGCTGTTGCCAGGCAGCCATGTTGCCGGGCACCAGCCCCGGTGGTGTGAACGTCTGGAGCGCCGTGAGATCTGCACTCGTCAGCTGGTACTCTGAGATTAACGGATGGAGAGAGAGGAGGAGGAGGGGGGGGGGGGATTGTTTTACATCATACGACTTTCTGGAGCATCAATATTAATCAGGGCTAATCCATATTAATGGGACCTTTGAAGTGGAATGACTCCAGAAGCTCTCACACAATGAACAAAGTGAATATTCATCGTGGTTTGTGGCATCACACTGTGAGCCTCTCAAGTGTTTCTACTCCACACTTAAGACATTTCACCACAAATCACAGACTGGATGTTTTTACTCGTGTTTTATTGTTTTTTAAATCCAGTGCTGGTTTTTAGGTGGAAACACACAGATTCGCTGCTGGTTGCTCACCGGTGTTGTAGGCCGTCTGCATGCCAGAGAAGGGCGCGAGGAGACTGGGTGTTGCCACGGAGACCACCGGGGTGGTGAGCGGCTGCGCCACCTGGGAGCTGCCTAGCCGCTGAGCATTCTGGGAAGACAGAGAGATGGATGGAGGACGTTGAATATTGAGACACAGGAAGTGGAAGAGGTGGTTACTGCTACAGTGGTTCTAAAGATGTGGTGTGGGGGCCTCCAGGGGGTCAGAGGGTGGCTCTAAAGGGTCTCCAGCTATATATATAAAAACAAAACAAATGTAACGATCTATGAAAATTACACTCCGTACATTTATCTGCATCTCCTCTGTGTAATGTTTCATTAATAATTTATTATTATTATTTTTAATTCTTACTAAATTATTTTTTTATCATTTTAAAATAATTAGTCTATTTTCTATTTATTTAATTTTACATTTTTACTCATCAATTAATTTAATTAAGTTTATCTTACTTCTCCTTAAAACTTTTTATAATTTTCCAGTGGCAGGTTGCATATTGTTTTTGTATCAGCAACTTGCATTACATCACCCACCAGCGGGAGCGTTTATTGGTCCATTATGGCACAGTGCATTCTGGTAGTTGTAGGTTTTCTAAGAATCAGAGAAGAGTTCTGCACTCTGTAATTAAAGCTCCCAGTAATTTTAACTGTGCAACATTATGATCTAACAGAGATCATAGATCCATACCTCCACCCTAGTTATAGGTTTTGTACCTCTTAAGAAAAGCGAATGCAGTAGTCCTTTCTCCTGTTTTCTCTGGACATAAAGCTCTGATTCCAAAAATAATTGCATCTTTCTGCTGCAGAGTCAGACTGTTTTAATGAAAGGACTGTCTGTCCAGCAGTGAGACTCTTTTTTTGAGGATTCCTGCTTTATATGTAACAGGATTTGAAAAGTCTTGTCATCGTGTTCATACTCTGACATGAGATGCTGAAACTTCCAACTAAACTCTCAGTGCCTTTGATTTTTTGGACGCAGTGTTGCGGCTTCATGTCATGAGAAAACCTGCTGCGGGTTTCACAACAAACGGCGTCTTTTTCTCCTTATATGGGCCGAGTGTGCGAGCTCACGGCACATGACTTCATCCATTTTCAACAGCAATAATGATAATGGTTAGCATGTGCTCTCACTGTACAGCAGAGGGGATGCAGAGACCTGAGTGATGTGACTGAGAACAATCTAACTACACTGTGACTGCTGAAATATTTCACTATAAACAGCTTTTTCTCGCTGAAAATAAAAATATGTTCTGCTGCCATTTAATTGAAGACCCGCAAACTTAATAAACCACAAGTGTGATACAAATCTGCAGTTTTCAATGTAATGTATGTTTCAATGTGATACATTTTCCACAAAGGTAATAGCAGTTGGTGTAATACGAAATTTCCTGCAAATGTCCAGAAAAGACATCTATATGGTGTCCAGAAAAGACCTCTAACTATGTCCAGTGAGACATCTATACTTTGTCCAGAAAAGACACCTATACTTTGTCCAGAAAAGATGTCTATATGATGTCCAGAAAAGGCATTTATACTACATCCAGAAAAGACATGTATACGTACTCTTTCCTGGACGTCATATAGATGTCCTTTCTGGACCTCATATAGATGGACTTTTGGACTTTTCTGGACATTTGCAGTAAAATTTAGTATTATGTTTGCGGGTGTTACACGTCCTCTTAATGAGCTGAAGTACAGCAGCTCTAATTAACCCCTAACTTCTCAAGTTTTACTAGCAGACTGAATAAAGAGAAATAATAGAATAGAATAGTAGAAATAATCTGAAACAAATGCAGCAGAGCAGTAATAACCAAAGAGTGACATCATGACGCATTACATCACTTCCTGCTCGGGGCCGAGGATGTTTAATGCATCGTGCCACAGTCAGGAGCATTTCTGCTCCCCGTGAGAAAAACCAAGCACCTCCAAGTCTCTCTCTGAGGCGTTTTAACTTTTCGGTGACACTTTAACATCTGCGTGCAAAATGAGAAGTGTCTCGCATCTCAAGGCGGCGTTGGCACGGCAACGCTGTTGTCGGGGCCGGGCGCATGTGAGATGTAGCATCACAGCGGAAGGTGTTATGAGAGGCATCGCTGTGCTGGAGAATCATGCTGACAGGAACGCATGCACAGACAGGGCTGACAGACGAGAGATGAGCGCACATGATGATGTGTGTGTGTGTGTGTGTGTGTGTGTGTGTGTGAATGTGGAATGCCAGGAATGAAGACACACAATGTGAGGTGATGTTTTACAGGTGTGTGTATGTTTATGCACAGAAATATGCATGAACACATGTCAGCATGCATGTGTGCGTGTGTGGGAGTGAGGAGGTCAGCGTGTAGGACTCCACCATGTCCCCCCCGTGCGACTTTGTGATGTTTCTTCGCTGTCAGAGCGTCAGTGAATCCAAACATGCACATGCAGAGTGTCTTCACATACAGCGGAGAGTCAGCTGGCCGTCCCTCTGTAGTCTGTAGTCTCCTTGCCTTTTTTAAAAATATGTTTTTAAGTAAGAAAGTCATTATTTAACATTTTGGGAAATCTGCTTTTTTGCTTTCTTGCCAAGATTTAATGAGAAGATTGATATCAATCATAAGTCTTCAAACCAGTGACACTAACCTTAAGGCCTGTGGGACAAATCTGGCCCCTGATAGGGTGTCCCCTTCAGACAGAGCCAGGGGAACTACTGTCTCCTGTCTCCTGTCTCCAGTCTTTATGCTAAGCTAAGCTTCATGTTTTCAGTGCAGAAATGATGGTGACACCAATCATCTCATCAAACTCTCTGCAAGAAAGCAAGCGAGTGTATTTCTGTAAGTCTTCAAAAGCAAACACAAGTCAAGAGTGACTTGGATGTGGTGTAAGTAATGTTTATAATAATGCATTATTTTCTTTTACATGAAGAGGAAGTCGACCTGCAGAGCTGCCTGGCTCTTATTTATTCCTCCCTGTTTTGGGATTTCAGCAGGTAGAAACTTGAAACTAATTTAAAGTCAAAGTCAAGTTGTTTAAGAGTCAAGTGTCGAGCGAGTCAAGTCTCAAGTCCTAGTGTTCGTGACTTGACTCAAGTCTGCAGCTGTGATGGGACTCTGAGGGTCGCAGGCTGTCGTGAACCCTGAACGCCACAGTCCGAATCCTGCGGGAAGCGGCGCAGCCAGCTGATTGGTCCGCTGTGCGTCTCTGACGCTCTCATTGCTCTTCTTCTACTCTCGGCACAGCAGCGGCGCCGCTGAGGCCGCCCCCGATGGCGGTGTCACGCTCATGCTCGGTGAGATCACACAGAGTTGACACCACATTCACCAGGCTAAAAGTCTGAAAGTCTATTCACCTCACTCACCAACTCCAGCTCTTCCTCTGTCTGCACGGCGGCCGCAGGACGAGGAGGAGGAGGGTAAAAACACAGCACGGTTACGATTCTGCAAAAACTAAATATGAGCACTTAAAAGGACTTGAAAGTCTCATCGAGACGTTCGCTTATCCACTATAGTGACACTTTCACATGTGAACACTTGGAAGTTAAAATGCAGACAAACGGATGAACGGCTGACTGAAGGAGAACGATCAGATCCAGATGTTGAACAGAAAAGAGGAATATTCACATTTCTATAACAAAGAAATGAATGTGAAATGCTTTTAAACAACTCCAACAAGTCTGTGATGCATTTGTCTGGATTTGTGAACTCGTAGCGCAAAAGTTGACTTTTAACATAATAACAGAAAACTTTTGTTTAACCCTTTGAGACCTCAGCACATTAGTTTGATTTCTTTCGAAAACAGGAAAAAAAAAGGCAATGAGCAAAACATTTCTCGCAAATTGCAAGAAATTAGCAGATTTAGAAAATTATTTCTACAAAAACTTGGGGAAAATATCAAAAGAACTTTATATTTATCATAATATATTTAATTTTTACAGAATTATCATCATTTTAAGCTGTTTTTTTGTGTTTTTTTATTCTTATATTATTATTTTTGTGGTTTCTAATTTTCATGTCATTTTCTTGTACTTTTTACACTTTTTTGCCTATTTCTGAGTCATTTCTTCTTAATTTTCCTCATTGCCTTTTTCCCATGTTTTAATTTTTTAAAATAAATTAAGCAATTTTTACCCAAATTTCAAAGACTATCTAACCTCCACTTATTAATGATTATAACTCTGTGAGTTTGTTTTAACCCTGTGTGGCTGCCGTAGCCGTGCCCCCTCACCAGCTGCATGAGGCTCTTGCCGCTCTGCGAGGTGATGACCCTCAGGTCGGGCTTGCGGCTGTTGACCATCTGAGGGCTGGGTGGAGGCGGAGACTTAGCCGGGACTACTTTCCCCAGGCTGTTGCCGTTGGAGACGGAGAGGAGGCCCGGGGAGGCCCTGGCACTGATGTATCCGTTTGCTGCAGGAACACAGAAGCACAGAAAGAGAGATTCAGTGAAGAGGGAGGAGGTGTGTTCGTCTGTTTTGATGTTTTCAGTCTTTCTATCTACCTGCGAACTCTGCCTCAGAGTGTGTGTGTGTGTGTGTGTTCGTTCTCATTAGCGAGTTGGAGCGCTCTGTTGCTCCACATGCTCCTCATCCTTTTTGCAGCTCAAACTGTGTTTTTTTGGTGTCGCTCTGATTTTTTTTCTGCAGCTCCTCCACATCAAAACCATGTCACGCTCTCTCCAGAACTATTTTATTCCCACTCTCTCTCCATGTCTCTCCTCTTTTTGTTTCAGTTTGCTAAAAAAAACACACAAATGTCCCTGAACTCTCTCCATCTCACGCTGCAAGGCTTGATTACTGAGCTGTAAAAGTCAGTAAAAAAAATGTTTTCTTAAAGCAAGTGAAATTATTTCAACATTTCATCACAGTTAGTGGAGCTCTCGATGAGTTTGGACTACAAAGTGAAGTCTATTTCCCGTGTGTGTTTCTGCCCCATTACAAGTTATTATAAGGTCTGAAGATCTGATGTTTTTGGCTCTTTCCCCTCATAGCATTGTGTTTAAAAACATATTTCCAACCAGAACCAATTTGTTTCAAGCCTTCAATAGAGATGAGAATCAGCACCTTAACCCTTTGAGACCTGAGAAAAATGATTTGATTTCTCGCAAAAACGTAAGGAGAAGGCAACAAGCAGCTAAACAAGACACGGCCCGAAAAATCTATATATATAAAAATATATATCAAAAAAATATATATATATATATCTTGTCTGTAACACCAGGTAAAAAATATAAAAACATTACACAGGTGCCAAAAATGAAAGTTAAAAACAATCAAGAAAATAAAAAAGGGCTGAATACTAAAAAATATATATGTATACATATATTTTTTACACAAAGAAAATATTATTTTAAAAATTACCTGAAAATAATGGGGGAAAAAAGAAAACAAAAAGTGAAAAAATGGGTTAAAAAATGTAAATGCTATAAACTAAATATTGTATATATGTTATATGTTTCCACAGTGGATTTTAGACTTATTGTAGGAGCTGAGCTGTAAATTCACTGATTACACTAAAATACACAATCTGGACTTAATGTTACCACATGCATGAACAAAGACAAATTATCCCCCCCAAAAAAAAGAATGAAAAATGCACCAAACAGTCCCTAAGGGGTTAATAACTGAATAAGGCTTCAGAGCGTGCAGCACTTTTACTTTCTGTGTTTCTCTTTTCTTTCTCACAGGTGAATTCCAGCAACATGACGGGCAACATTACACAACGTCACGTCTGCTGAACGCACCCTCCTTTCAAACTGCACAACCGTCCACATTCCAGCGTCCTGCGACGCAACGCAACACTTCACCTGTAAGAAACAACAACACCTGATGGATGACACGCTCCAGTCACAGGGAAGCACCTGTGTGTGTGTGTGTGTGTGTGTGTGTCTGTGTCTGTGTGTGTGTGTGTGTGCGCACGCGCACAGTGGTGTCATGTAACATAGTAATCATTACAGTACTTAAGTACTTTCTGGGAGTAGTTAAGTTTGTATATTCCTGTCAGCTTTCACTTGTGTCTACTACTTTTCCCAAATAAAACTTTTATTCTGAAACATTTCCCTGACGCATTTAGTTACTTCAAAATAAGGAGGGAAGAGAAGAAAGATGGAAAAAAAGACTTTCTTTTTCTTTAAGTGTAATGTCGGCACCACTTTTAGGGTGGTTTGTATTTTAACCCTTTGACACTTGAGCAAAGTGGCTCCATTTGTTTCATAAACATGGGAAGAAGTCGATGAGTAATGAAAGAAGAAGTGATCCAAAAACTGGCAATAAATTTGTAAAAACTACAAGAAAGTTACCTGATAAATTTGGCAAAAAAAGAAGAGGAAATAGAAGAAAAAGAAAACAAGCAAAAAACAACAAATAACAAGACAAACAAGTCTTGGAAGAAGTGCTTTAGAGAAAATTAAATTAAATTAAATTAAATATGTAATTGTGATCATTGTAAAGACAGTTAATTTTTTTCCCCCCAGCTTTAAAATTAATAAATAATAAATAAATAATAATCTACCAATTTGTGGAACATCTGTTACCAAGTTAGTCATTGCCTTTTTTCCCATGTTTTTGAAAGAAAAGGCACCAATTTGCTCAAAGTTCAAATGCTGAAGTACTTGAAAAAATGTCCTCTGCATGAATTGTTATATTGTTTTCTTTTCTTTATTTTTTCTGTCCTTATTTCTATTGTCTGTTAGCTGCCGAGGGACCGCAGATGTAAATCAGCTGTCCTGCTATCTGTTGCATATTTACATTTGTATTTTTATATTGATGATCATTGATATGCTGTGTCCCCTTTTAAATGAACCCTAAATGCAGTAAAAAAAGCAGTACAAGAAAAATGACGTTGCTCCAGGTTTAAAAGGGTTAAGAAAAATTAATTAATTAAGCTGCTTTTCAATCCTGCTACTCAGTTTCTTTCATACTTTATTCTCAGTGATTTGGGATAATGAGCTGTGTTTTTTTAAATTAAGTTTAAAAAAAATAAAAATAAAAAGGCGGAGGTGTATTTGGGGATTCTGGGTGTCCTGACATCAAGACTCCAGCAGACAGCAGCCTGACGTCAAAATAAGAGCTCGACTCAAACAATCAGTGTGTGAATAAGAGGAGGACAGCAGGGACTTTCCCAGCCCTGACACACACACACACACACACACACACACACACACACACACACACACACACACACGCGCGCACACACACACACGCGCACACACACACACACACGGATTTTCCTCTGGACAGGCAGGCAGGGTGTGTGTGTGTGATAGCAGATAGCGTTTCTCCATGACGCCGCCTCCAGACAACAGCGGCATGTGACTCTGCTTCATCTCAGTAACACACACACACACACACACAAACACAAACACACACACACACACACACACACACACAGTGAACCTGACAACAACAAATGAACATCACACTCCCTCTCGAGCAGCGCAGTGGGAGGTAAAACAGAGAGGAGGAGAGATGTAAGTGAGGAGTTAACAGAAAAGAGGTCGAGGATCTGCGCTGTGTTCATCTGAAGTTACTTGGTAGTTGTATTATTCGCTGACACGTGAAATAAGTTATTGAGAACATCGTGGTCCAAAGAAAATCAAATACATTTTGCAAACTACATGTACTGCCCTGTGGTTTTATGCTTCTGTGTCGGTCAAGATCAACTAAAAGTTTACACTCGTATCTGTGAAAACATGGACGCTTCATTCACGGAAGATATTTCTGCGAAATATTTAACATAATTTACCATAATAATGCTTTCGCCCCTGAACTCAGCAGGCTGACAGGCTTTTATTTCCTTTCACATTAAACTTTTTGCTTAACAAAGATGGAAATAAAATCAAACTATTCTCTAAACATAAAAAAAAGGCTAAATTGGCTTTATTGATTGTTGTCAAAACATCAGAAAGAAGTATTAAGCAACAAAAGAAGAAATGACCCAAGTACAGGAAAATTACCTGAAAATTTTAATAAATAAATAAATAAATAAATAAATGAGGAGGAAAAACAAGGAAGTTAAAAAAAAAAGACCTGGAAAAAATTCTAAATTCTAACAATTCTGTAAAATAATTTTAAACATATAATTTCAAGAAAATAAAAAGATAGAAATCAAATCATATAAAATAAATAAAAAAAGAAAGAAATACAAACTAAATAAAAAAAATTAAAATAATACAAACTACAAAATGAAAAAATACAAAGTACAAAATAATAAATAATACAGAAATAAATAAATAAATAAATAAATAAATGGCACAAGGAAAAAACTGGGAAGTTAAAATGCAAAGTGAAAAATGATCTGGAAAAAATTCTATAAAATTCTAAGAATTCCATAAAATGCATTGAAATATACAATTTAAAGAAAATAAAAATATAGAAATACAAACAAATTGTTTCATTAAAACTGTTTTAGCGTCTCTCATTTACTCTCCTGGTAGTACTTCATTTTTTGGTGCTCATGGTTTCAGTGAAACGAACTGAACGATCGTAGAGAATCTTACCGTGCTAAACGTGTGTCCATACTGACAAAAGTTTAAATAAAGTGGTTTTATCCATCCTAAAAACTTGTATAAAAATGAACTGCATGGTAACCACGGTAACCAGAGCGAGCCTCTAATAGAGACAGGCCTTTATTTGTCACAATGTGAAGCCACAGCGGGCTGGTCAAACAGACCGAGCGTTTAACTGGGACTAGACTTTTATTCAAAGTTTTACGGTATATTGTTATGTATCTTGTTGAACCCTGAGATAGCTGTATTATAATGTGTGTGTGTGTGTGTGTGTGTGTGTGTGTGTGTGTGTGTGTGTGTGTGTGTGTGTGTGTGCGCGTGATGTTTACACAGAGTGTGTTGAAGCTTGCATGAACACACACACTATTCCGAGAGTGAGTGAGTCACACAGATATTTCGATGTATCTGCGGCTTTATTTATGTATGTGGACTGTTTGTATGGACTTTTCCACATGTGCTCCTCTCTGTGTATGAGCGCCTACGTGTGTGTGTACGTGTGTGTACGTGTGTGTGTGTGTGTGTGTGTGTGTGATGTCTCCTGTTACACGAGGCCGGGCGTGGGAATGTGTGGAATGCTGGGTGACGTCAATGGTGACATTCCCGGAGCCCCGAGTCCCTGGACAACAGCTGAGAACGACAGATCCAAGAGAGGAGGAGGAGGACGATGGGGAGAAAACAGAGAGGGGAGAAGGAAGGAGAGATAAGGGGAGGGCAACAGAGCAAAAGAAGGAGATGGGGAGATGAGGAGGAAGAAGGGAGGAAAAGAAGTGAAGATGGAGAGAAGAGAGGGAAGCTAGAGGAGAGGGATGAATATGGACAGCGCAGAAAAAAGAAAAATTTGGATGGAAAGAAAGAGAATGGGAAGAAAACTAAGAGAAACAGATGAGATGAAGAAACTACAGAGTAGGGAAGGAAAGAGGAGAAGAAAAAAGAAAAAAGAGGCAGAAGAAATGAAGGAGACCGAGAGTAAAGGAGGAGAGCGGGCAGCCAGGTGGATCAGGTCACCTGAGCAGCATTTTGGATGAAGAGGTGTCAGGTTGAAGAAGTCGTGACTTTACAGCGAGCTGCAGAGATCCTGAACGCAACATTTAACGCAGAGACTGTTCAACAGTCACCATCGTGAAAAAGACCCAAAACACAGAAACTGCTCGAGAAAACGACTCCAAAGGGCAAAAAGTGGCATTTTTGAAGCAGATTTGTCACAAAGCAGCCAAAATTGTTTTTAAATAAATCAACTTGTTCAATATTGAGACGGAAAAAGTCACAACAGTCTCATCCCTACACGATATTTCCAGACAACGTGAATAACGATTTGGCAAATTTCGAGTGATGTTTGGATCGTCCATGAGGGAAACTGCTGCCAGCACAGTTTCCAGTAACTGCTCATTTCTTCTGGTATCCAGCTCTACCTTTTTTTACGGTTTGAGTAAAACAGCTGTCTTTGTGTTTCTGTGACAGAGAGACTTTTAAAGTGCAGTAAAAAGAGGTCTGGAGTCAATATAATCATAAAAACACCGTTTTCACGTCTATTACTGCTGACACGCGCACAGCAAACGTAAAAAAAATCGGCGAGCTGTCGTTACTCTAGATGTGCCGCGACTGAACACATCAGTCAACATCAGTCACATCAACACACATTCAGCGCTGCTCACGCTCCGCTTTTTACACATTCAAAAATTAAGATTAATTCATAGTTAATCCATGTAAAGCAATAAAAATGGCAGGTATGAAGTTATTTCTTGTTTTTATTCATTTAATAAGGTATTTAGTATGTTCTTACTCTTTTTGCACGCTGCTGCACCACAGTGACTCGTTTCGTTCTTTTCATGTGTGCACATGAACTGAATGACAATAAAACGAACGTTGAACCTCGTTTATCACAGTGCAGTTCCTCTTTTTAAAGAGTCGCCACAGACCTGGTCTCAATACTCTTCAGAGAGCCTTTTCACTCTTTCATTAATCGCCCTCAGTCTAATACCAATATGGACACTTGGCTTCGGCGTCTTTTCCTCTGATACAGTGAAGGGAAGTTAATATAAATGTATTGATTTCTTTTGGCCCACCTCACGCTGAGACAATACGTTTATCAAAGAGAAAATAGAAAGCAGAGAAAGTGTGTGTATTAGAGCGGGCTGCTGGCAGGATCTGTCCGGGCTAATGGGATTTAAGGGCAGAGCTCTGGCCAGTGTCAAAGTCACCTCTGAGGAGAGTCCTGTGCCAAGACAAGGGACAGTTGGACCGGAGGGGGGGGGCAGATTATTCCAGAGAGAGGACGAGGGGGAACAGCTGAGGGAGACAGGATGAGAGGGGGGAGGAGCAGTGGGTGAGGACAGGAGAGAGTGAAGCTGAGGAGCAAACTGCTGTCAGAGCTTTCAGCTCGGTAACGTTAACCCTTTAAAAACCACAGCTAATGACTTTGAGTTTCTGCCAAAATAAGTGGAGAAGGCAATCAGCAACTTAACAAGACATGGCCCCAAAAAATAAGCAAGAAATCTTTAAATAAAAAAAATTAAAAAATAAAAATAATGAAAAAATTAGCTGAAAATAAGCAATAAAAAAAATTTACATATATATATTAAGATTCGATTGATAAATAGATAGATAGATAAATAGTCATATAATGATAATAATAGTCATAATAGTCTTTTTTCAGGTGATTTTCTTGTATTCTTTTTTCAAATTATTTTTTCTTTAAATTTTTTTATCATAAACATTAGAAATTAGTGAAAAAGTACTATATATATGTGTTTATGTGTGTGTGTGTGTGTGTGTATTCTGTAACATCATTTTAAATACATAATTATAAGAGGTATAAATAATGTTTTCTGGACATTCAGTTATTTTTTCCCCCTTTTTTAGAACTAGTTTTCAGGTCTTTTTTCTTGTCATCTTTAACTAATTTCTTGCAGTGTGTTAAACATTTCTTATGGCTCACTGCCTTTTTCTCCATGTTTTCGAAAAAAAAAAAGTCAAACTGAAGTGAAAAAGTTTTCAAAGGGTTCAACATCTTGTAAAAGGCGTATGAACGCAGCACAAAAACAGTGATGTCGATCTAGGTTTCAAAGAGTTAAACTCTTGCTTTACTGACTCGAATATTTGGCTCCGGGCGGCACTTTCTACTCAAAGCAGCTGGTTTCCAGTTCAAGATGTGACGGACCAGTGAAAGTTTTCACCTCTGAATCATAAACCACATCTCAGACTTTCTGCGCTGATTCAGACACGTCTGCTGCTGAGCTCACAGACCCAACAATCGACCAATCACAGCTCTGTCTGCAGGCGGGCTGCGCCATGACAGCAAAAATAACAATCACAAGTTTTTACTGATATTTTGATTGATACTGAAATCACAGTTATTGAATGAGTATTTTATGTATCAGTATAAAGATTAACTTTAAAAAAAATTCAGTCTGAAGTCATGTCAGAATCATTCTAACATCAGATTGCTTCTAGAGTAACAGTCATTTTTAATAAAATTAACTCTTTGAAACCTGAGTGAATTGATTTAACTTCTCTCAAAAACATTGGATGAAAGTCAATACGCAATAAAAGAGGAAATGACCTAAATATTAGCAAGTAATTACTAAAAAGTACAAGAAATTACATGAAAATTTGAAAAAAAAAACCCCAACTAAACAAACACACAAACTCCCAGAAAAACATTAAAAAAAAAACAAAAAAGGAAATGACTTTAGCTCTTAAAACTTCTTAAAAAACATAACACTTCTAACACATAACACATAACACACGCACACACACAAAACACACATCAGTTTAAATATGAAACTATGATAATTATAATTATAGGTTTCCTCTGGCATTTCTCTTTTTACTAGTATCTTTAAAAATATTCTTCTGAAGTTGCTAATATTTTGTAATTTGTGGAACATTTCTTCCTAAGTTGCTCATAGCTTTTTTTTGCCAGTTTTCTTAGAGTTCAACTGTTAAATACTTGTGATGGCGTCTGAAAGTAGCACAAGAAAAGTTTTAAAGGGTTAAAAACAGACCACGAGCACTTCATTTAGTCGAGCAACTCTTGGTCTGGATTTCACGCGTTGGTTGACGGGAACAAACTGCGGAGCTCAGTTTCTGGTATTTGTACCAGCTGGCAGAAACCAGAACAAGGTCGGTAATATCATCAAACTCTGGAGATTATTCTCCAAAATTCTGGTTTCTGAGTCACAATCTGAAAACAACATCGACACAAAGCCGAGGAGCTCGCAGGAGTTTTTATGTAACTTTCTGTCAGTTTTGGTTCTTCTTTTCAGACTCTCTCGTGCTGTTTCTCTCTAACGACCTGAAACTCGCTCTGTTCTTTGGACTGTTTACAAGCAGCTTGTACTGTGACCCTCAGCTGTCGCCAGTCAACAGGTGCTTTTGTGTGTGTGTGTGTGTGCGTGTGTGTGTTGGAGTCAGTGTGTGAGTTGTGCACATGTGACCACCAGTTGCCACACATAAAATACTCTGCATCGCTGTGTCAGTAAATCAAGTCAAGTTAGATGAGAGCAGAACGAAGCATACTTGCAATGTGTGTGTTTGTGTGTGAGTGTGTGTGTGTGTGTGTATGTGTGTGTATCAATACAAACTGCAAAACTTAAGAGCAAGTAACAAAAAGTTAAGGTTACTTACGGACTGGACTCGGGCACGCTCCGTTTGAATTCCCCAGATCTCCTCCTAATAGAGCTCCTGTGGCAGAAGAACACGCCGTTAACATGAAATATAAACCCGTCCATTTTTATTAAATATCAAACAGTTATTCTGAACAGCACTAATCTGAAACGCTGCACATCCCATTCTGAGAAATATCATTAAATCAAGTGAGTCATTAAAAAAAAAGTGCCACTGCAATCGACTCTCTCTTCACTGGCTGAAGGATCATAATTGGTATCAATTCTGCATTACCACTTAATTTGTGAGTGCTGCTTTCACCGTGATACTTATGTCATATTTAGAGAGAAAAAATCATCAGGCTCATTTTGAATTGTGAAGAAGATGAATATTGTATTTGAAATACAGAACTGTTAAAACCTGAAGTGACATCAGTTTTCTCGTGCTGCTTTCAGAAGAGTTTCAATCTTAGGTTTGATTTCTTTCAAAATCATAAAAAAAGCAACTTGACAAGAAATGTCCCACAGATGGTAAAAACTGCTAGATTTAGAAAATTATTTTTTAAAAAGCTAGGGAAAATGACAGGAACTGCTCCAGTCGCAGTGGGATGTCGCACATGTCAGCACGCTGGACCGGGCTGTCGGACATGTCCGCGCATTGGACCGAGCTGTCGGACATGTCCGCGCGTTGGACCGAGCTGTCGGACATGTTCGTGCGTTGGCCCGGGCTGCCGGATATGTAATATCATTACAAAGCAGTCTCTGAAGTCCAAAGAACTCACTTTCCATCGCTACAAATTTGGCTGTTTCAGTGCTGTGGCTGTCAAACACTCAGCTGTTCAAGAGTCGTTCACTGCATTTGTTTCTCCGCGGTGCTATTCTTATTATCATTGGCTGTTCGTGTTGTCTGTCAAAACAAGGCTGCAATGTGTTCTATCAACGCTCAAATGACTACTTCTCATATTTCAACCAAGGAAAAGTTATTTTGTGATTGATGTCGTTATTGCCCAGCCCTACTTCCTTGTTTTTTTTGTTGATACAAATTTTCAGGTAATTTCTTGTATTTTCCCTATTTTTTTATCTTTTCTCAAGCAAACATTTTCTTTTTTTTGCGCTGACACTTATTTCCCAGAGTAAGTTTTTGGCTGAGGGGCAGAGAGTGGAGGTCATTAGGGGTCAGTGTAAAATATCTGGCTGGATGGACACATGGAAACACACCAATAATCAAACTCGATGAACCTGATCCCTCTCTTCTAATGTGGGATGCATTGCAGGGCAGAGCTGAGTATTTGCACGGCTGAGGTTATAAGGAGGAGGAGGGGGGTGGGGGGCGTCCATTACCGCCATGTGAAACCCTCTTGCCTCGGAGAACGGCATGTTATGAAAGATGCTGTAATGCATTTGTTGCGCGTTACATCACCTAATTCTGACTTACAATGAGATTACGCTGGTCGGAACAAAGCTTGATAAGTAACCTTGTCTGAGACGCAAAAATGGGGCACAAATCCTTTTAGTCAGAGGGTGAAGGATCGCCGTGCCACACAGAGGCAGCGGGCGCACGCAGGACTGCAGCCGCCTCCGTCCAAGAAGTGATGGATTTGCGTCATCAGGAGGCAGCATGCACTTATAAGACTGACAGGTACCCGAGTGTGGAGAGCGGACATCAATACACGACACACACTCACTTCTTTAGTCATTTTGCTGCCTGACGATTCAGATAAATTCTCTATTAAACGCTGCTGTTACACAAACTGTGTTTCTGCAGACAGAAAAATAATAAATGTTACTAATAAACAAAGGTCTTTGAAATAAAGTTGGTTATTATATTATCATAAATGTTTGATATCAGCACTTTGACATGTGGTGACAACACTAAACACTGGTCCCCACACTGTTTGTGCATTTATTTTAATATGTCAAGAGGAAGTTTCCAACACAAATTAATATGTTTCAAGAAAGGTTCAAGAAATATATGTTTTTGACATTTTTTTTTATTCTAGAGCAGCAACTGAAGTTTTTTATTTCAACATCATGAATAAAAAATATACCACATACTTATTTTAAGAAAATTAGACTTTTTGTGTTCAAAATTATTCTACTAAGACGGGGCTTCTTTTTTTGCAGTGTAAAATTTAAAAAGTTTTTGCACTTTTGTACGTGTATTTTTATGTATAAAATTTAAAGAATGTGTGGAAAGAAGAAATGATGCAGAGGTTAGCAACAAATCTGTGAAAAGTACAATATTACCTGAAAATTTGCCAAATAAATAAATAAATTTAAAAATAAAATAAAATATAATAATAATAATAATAATAATAATAATAATAATAAAAATAGTTTTAAAAAACTGTAAAATAAAATGATAACAAATAAATAGATACAAAATAATAAATAAAAGTTAAACA
Organism: Plectropomus leopardus; assembly: GCF_026936395.1. Classification (NCBI taxonomy): domain Eukaryota; kingdom Metazoa; phylum Chordata; class Actinopteri; order Perciformes; family Serranidae; genus Plectropomus; species Plectropomus leopardus. The sequence goes on along the minus strand of NC_142186.1, from coordinate 33,904,000 downwards.
GAAAAAAACCAAGTAAGAAATGACCTGGAAATATGCTTTAAAATTATAATTATGATAATTATGAATATAGCTCACTGGACATTTTCCCTTAGAGTTGCAAAAAAAAAAAAGAAAAAGTCTTCTCTATCCAATAATTTCTTTTTTTGCATCTCATTTGTTTACTGTGCTGATAATACTGTCTTCTTTGGTGCTCACGGTTTCAGAAAAATTAACTTAATGACTGTTTGTGGAGAATCTCACTGAGCTAATATTTTGTTTCTGTACTGACAAAAGTTTAATAGATATTGGTATGCGTGATCTAAGCAGCTAACTAACGTTATCTCCAGCAGGTCGGTTTTATACATCCAAAGATCTTGTATAAAAATAACCTGCATGGTAACCATGGAAACCAGAGCAAGCCTCTAATAGAGACAGGCCTTTACTTGTCACAACGTGGAGCCACAGCGGGCTGGTTTAACCGGGACCAGACGTTTATCTGAAGTTTTATGCTATGCGTGAACGTATTTGCATGAGTGAATGTGCATGTGTATGTGTTAATGTGTGTGTGTACCTGTGTATGCATGTGTGTATATATACATATGATGGGGAACAAAATGTTACACTGATCTTTTCGTGGACGGCATAAAACTCATGTGATGTCAGTTTTCAGAGTACAAACAGGCCTGTGAGTCTAAAGACGGGCATGAAAAACCTCTCGTTTAAAATATCAAATTAACTGGAGTTTCTTCATGTTTTTGAAATTTGTCTCCACTTTGCTGTTTGCGTTCTCTGCAACAGAGCACCTGTCAATCAAAGCGTGTGGGCGGCTCTCTGAAGTCTTTTTCTTTCTGTTTTCTTTTGTAGAAGTTTGGAGTTTTTGTCAGAGGGGTTTTTATTCTTCCTCAATTTATGTCAAACTGCTTTCAGAAATGCAAAACTCATCAGCTGCTGAAGCATCAGGGTTTTTTTTTTTGTTTTTTTCCCAAGGAGAGTGCGACCAGATCTCTCCGCATTTAACCCTTTGAAACCTGGAGCGACATCCTTTTTCTTGTGTTTAATCTAGATGCCTTTCACAAATGTTATAATCTTTGAATCCTAAGCAAATTGATTTCTTTAAAAAACAAAGGGAAAAATGCAATGAGCTAATTGGTAAGAAATTTGTTTATTTAGACAAGAAATTAGCAGATTTAGAAAATGATTGAAAAAAAATGTAAAAATGGCCTGATCAAGTTCAATTTTTACTCACAAAAAAACAGTTAAAAGATATAGGAAAAGAAAAAAGACAATTATATTTCTAATTGTCATAATTACATGTTTCGCTTATTTTACGTAATCAGTTAATTTTCAAGCACTTTTCCAAGTCTTTGTTGTTTTTTTAAGAAATCAAGCCAATTTTTCTCAGGTTTCAAAGGGTTAAAACAAATATCTGAAAGCTTTACAGGATGTTTGGATCAGTCAGCTGCTCAGGGCATTGAATTTATTTCGATGAAAATGTGACAAACACACTGCGGAGCTGCACAGAGAGCAGTCCAGCTGTGTCTCTTACCTGCGCTGGCTGGTCGCTGTGGTAACCCTGGCGACACACTGTTCCTCTGCAGAGCTGGTTGCTGTGGCGACAGGAGGCGGGGGTCTGTGAGGGTGGAGGTGACGAAGGAGGTGGTGGTGACCAGGGCGCCGCCGGGGTTGTTGCTGAACTGGAGGGCCGCCGCCGCAGCCGCTGCATTCTGATTGGACACTGGCACGGTGACTGGCATGGAGAAGGTGGGCTGTGGGACTGTGGACTGGTGGAGAGACAGGAAGAAGGCGGGGCTTAGACCAATGTGCACCTGCCCACACACACACACACATTCACGCACACACACACGTATAAAGTGACGGACAGGTGATCAGTTAGTGATCAGCAGCAGAGCCGACGAGCCCGCAGGTGAAAATCACACAGTCACACCGACAAGAAGAGTCTTCCCAAAAACACTTTACACAGTTTAATAAAATATCATCTGTCCGACTCCAACGTGCTAATAAAGCATTCTGGTGCTAAAAACTGCAAGTTCAGTAAATAAAAGTGAACGCATCACCAGCACTGTCAATGTTGTCTCATCATTGTGGCTCAAAAATATATTTTGTTAAACAAATCTGCAGCTGTGCTGAAGAAATAATTTAATAATGGATTTTTTTTTCTGAATATAGGCATCAAATTACAAACAGTCTTTTCCAGTAACCTTTCTTAACATAAAAAACTAAATTCATACTTTAGCAAAGATTTTTCTACTTGTTAAAAGAAAATTTAACTTTTTGAGTCCAGGATTATTTTTTATAAGAAGAATATTTTTAATAAGGAGAGATTTCCGTCATTTTAAAAAGGAGGAAGAAATCAAACCAATATGCTCTGGTTTTTTAACGGTTAATGTCAAAATTACAGAAAAAAACTGTTAATGTCTGAAAAAAACTTTAACGAAGTTCATTTGCATTGAAAATACAACCATTTATGGGTTTTTTTTTCCTGAACTAAGGAGATATTCTACAAAATTAAAAGGATTTTCTTCAAAATATAAAAAAAAGAGTGTTTTGGAAATTAACTCTTCCAGCAAACAAACAAACACACACACACACACACACACACACACACACACACACACACACACACACACACACACACACACACACGCGCGCGCTCAGTTTTAGCATGCAAGGTGACTCGGTGGAAAGGCCAAAAAGCCGTGTTGCCTTTCACATGTCATGCCAGGTTAAAGTCTTGTCGCAGCAGCGGGTTATTGCGGCGGGTTATTGGTGACATTCCAGCTCCATCCCACCACCTCCACTGACACGCGCTCGTCACCGCCAGCGGCGGGAAACATCCTCCTGTGTGTGAGATCGCTCTCCGTCTCTAATATTCATTTCTCAACGTGTTGCAGGGCTCAACACCACCTTACTCCCCTGAGAGGAAACTAGGCTCTCTGCTACGTTTTTTACTCCTTTTTTACTCTTTAGACGGTCTGCCTCGTCACCCGAGTCGACCTCTGACAGCTGATGGCCAGACGGCTCCAGGTCCTGGAAAAATCAAGGCCAAGGACCTCAGGTTGTCCAGCCATCTGACCCATTTCACCCTGTTCCAGCTCCATCAGAGAGGAGGGCTCTATATATAGAATATGGGCCAGTGCTGCTGTACTCTGACTGCCGGGACCCAGTTTAACTCCGAGGAGGACGAGGGCACCTTCCTGTCCTTCATCTCTGCCTCTGACACCTGCGCTCATCTCTACCTGATGTTTTTGAAAAGTGAAAGGATGTGTGTGAGAAATATTTCTAATGTTGAAGAAATGCTGCCCTACCTTTGGAAAAGCTTCATATTTTTGCTGTTTTACAAACTTAGTAAACTTTTTTTATTGGTATTCTCTGATGAACAAAGCTGTTTATGGCCAATGTCCACTATATTTATGTGTCCACAGCGGGGACACTCAACAATAGCTTTTGTCTGGGGGCCACTTTTGCAAGATGACAGGCCAGGAGCCAGTCGCAACAGCCCTGTACATGTTTCTGGGATTTCTAGGACATTTCTCAGATTTTAGGACAGTTCTCAGATTTTAGGACAGTTCTAGGACTTTAGGACATTTCTACTATTTTAAGACATTTCTACTATTTTAAGACGTTTCTAGGATGTTAAGACATTTCTGAGGATTTTAGGACATTTCTAATATTTTTTACATTTTACATTTTAGGATGCTTAGGATTTTAGGACATTTCTATGATTTTTGGTTTGTTGGATTTTGGGACATTACTAAAATTGTAGAATGATTATGATTTTTGTATGTTTCTATGATTTTTGGACATTTCTCAGATTTTAGGACAGTACTTGAAGACATATCTAGGATTTTAGGATGTTTCTGTGAGTTTTGGACATTTCTAGGGATTTTAGGATGTTTGTAGGATTTTAGGACATTTCTCATATTTTAGAAAGTTTTTTTTGAGAATTTTAGGATGTTTTGGAACATTTCTAGGATTTTAGGACACACGCTGATGCTGCTGAACGCTGTGATGAACGTCACACCTGTTTTGTGTCCACGATGCCGGCATACTGTATAAAATCAAACATCGCAGCAACATGATGCTGTTTTTTTTTTGTTTCTGTGTAAAAATGTAACCCATGCCATCTCCATGTAAAAGGGACGACTAATTCATTTGAATTAATTAAACAGAATTTTACAGACTGAACACTGAGACACACGCACAGTTATAGATGCAGAAAACTGACATATTTTGTAAATTTTATTTCTAAATGAAGCACTGCTCTATCATAAAGGATATTTTATTGCTGAATTCCTTCAAACAGCAGCCAAAGAGCCTCCCGACTCTTCAGCTCTCTGAGGTTTAAAATCCAGCCGTCAGAGTGTGAAGAAGTGCGTAGAGGAGCGCGCACAGACGGAGCTGTACGGGAAGTGGTGACCGGGGCGGGTAACGACAGCAGCGAACAGCACTGCATCACTGCACACCGGCCAAGCAGAGGTTGGGGGGGGAGTGGGGGTGGAAATGGAGGGATGGATGAGGGGGTGAGGGGTTAGTGTGAAGGGGACGGAGGTGTGTAGACACAGAGCAGTCCACAGGAGACTTATCCTCACAGGACGCACTCTGTGTGTTTGCTGAAAAGGCATTTTGATACAACAGGAGGGAATCGAACCGTCACCTTCTGTTTGGACGAACCTCCAACATCAAGACAAACTGCTGTTTGCAATATAACCGACATATTATTATTAACATAGCGCCAAACAGAGATGTCCGTTTCTGTGTTTGCGGTTTTGACGGGCCGTCGTTTTTTTCACATGACAACTTCAGGGTGTTACTCAGCTGCTCTTTTAATTTTCTAATTTTTACGTTTTATTAATATACTTTTTAGTCCATCCTTGTAGTAACTTTATTTCGTGTTTTATATTGTTTGTTCTGGAGGAGTTGTATATTCTATTTTTGTGTTTTTGTTCCGTGTTGTCCGTCTGTAACTTTTGTTGCTGCCTGGACACTCATGAAAAAGACATTTTTAATCTAAAAAAGTTTCTTTCTAAATAAATAAATGGCTAATTTTTAAAAAAGACATGAAATACAGGGGTCTTTTTTATATAAAGCAGGTCTGGACTAAAGACTTTTAGTTTAGAGAGAAGCAACAATTCAAACTAATTTCCACCAATTCTAAACATGTGAAATATATTACAATATACTGTTTATTCAAAATTCTGAATAAATAAATTGATGAATAATAAATAAATATAGATATTTATAATAAAATGAAGAGTTTACATTTAACATCTTCACAGGTAATATATGACTTCTTTTGGGTCAATTCCAACATTTTTTAGGAAAAATAAAACAGCAAATGAAATGATTGTAAAAGGACTTCAGTCTTAGCAGCACCAGATGTAAAGCTTAATACAGTTTTTGTTCATTATTCATCAAATGAGTCACAGTGACGCTCTGATTACATCCTGTTTGTGTTGCCCATTGTGTCTAAAGAAGTTGGTAAAAAAAAGCTTTTATATTAAGAGCTCCTGACTGGAATAATTTACCTTGAAATATCCGTTCTTTGTCATTATTTCCCTCATTTTAAAAAAAGGTTCTTAGTCTGCGTGATTGTTTTTGGAAATACCGTCACTGTGTTTCTCTGTTTGGAGATTGATTGATTGGGTTCAGTCGAAGGTTGTACTCCCTTTTTGTTTTTGTTCGTTTGTTTTTGTCTTTTTTTAATGTTATGTCTCATAATGTCTGTTCTGTTCTCATTTGTTATATGAATGTTTGTTTTGGAGCCCCTCAAAAACAAAATGACGAATCTCAAGGGCTTTATAGAGGGCTAACATATTAACGTTTCTGTATAAATAGCATTTACAGAAAATACAATGAAACACTTAAATTAATAAGTTAATAAAGTGAAATATTATGATTGATTGTAAATACTCAGATTTTTTATTTTTTTGTGGCCTCCTTGCTGGAACTTTAGATTCATGACTGTTTTTTATTTATTTTTCTAGATTTATTTTGCATCAGTTTTATTTGTTAGAAACATCATCAGTCTCTCCTTATTCAGCTTGTTTTTGTGGCTTAAATTAATGAATTAATCATCAGTCGGGACAGATGCACATTGACATCCGATGATTTAAGAAATACTTCCTCTCAAACTTTTTTCTAATTCAGAGTATTTTGGACTCTTTATTGTAGATTATCTGCAGCCAACTTCTCCAGACAGCTCTGTTTTTATTCCTTTCAGTGAGTGATGGCCATAATTTGTTTTCAGACACTCCTCTGCAGGACCTCCATGACGGCGCCAGCCTCCCGTTGCTAGGAGATTGGTGACATAACCACAAAACCTCTTCTTCTCTAACTATGAATTTTAAATGTGTCCTCGCCCCGCTCTGCTCTGTGCTCCGCCGAGCATTAATCCGTGTTTCTGGCAAATTACAAGTGAATTTACATCTACCCACTCCAACTCCATTTAACACCGCACTCCTAATAGCAGACACGAGGGTTAATTGGGCGCCGCCCGTCATCCTGCAGATTCAACGCGGAGTCCAAGAGCCCGAGGAATAAAAAACAAGAAGCTGTTCGGTAAATAATTGACTAGGAGCTTCGCTGGAGCTCGTGTGAGGCAGCTGGAGACCTGTCCTGCGTGAAGCTGAACCTGTTCGGCCTCAGCGGAGCTCTCCAAACATGGCCACGTTTCCTGGATGCAAAATCACAGAGTTGAAGTGGCGGCCTACTTTCCCTCTCCCCCCCGTCATCCTGGAAACCTTTGAAATTTAGTTTTTCTTATTCAACCTCCTGATTGTCACATCGTGTTTGTTTAGCAGCTGTGGATCTAAACACAGAAGCAACGTAACTGAATGTTTGGTCCAAACTTGGTCCGAACAGCTGAGCAGTAAATTAGTTTTAGGGGTTTAAGGTCATTTTCTTCATTAAAAAACTTTTCAAAAATCTATTTTCAGATAATTTTCTTGTACTTTTTACTCATTTCTTGTTTATTTTTGTTTTTCTTTTGTTGCTCATTACCTTCGTCCCGTGTTTTTTAAAAACACTTTGATCAGATTTCAAAGCGTCGAAAAGCTCTTTATTGGTTATTCTTTGTGAAAGCCAAAAATGTAAAAAAAAAAACATAATAAAAAAATTAAAATGATAAAATGTGCAGCTCAGGCAGCATTTGCAAGTTTCATGTTTTGCATCCACACGGAGCCTCTGCAGCAGACGCTCAGGACGCTCAGCTCTTTGCTGGCGGGTGCTGCGGAGCGACTTGTTAAAGGACGAAATCTATTTCTCATTCAATTTCCCGACCCAGACTCTCAGAGCCAGAACAGGATCAAACCAAAGACCCTCCGGTAAAAAAATAAGTGTCCTGCCCCATCTCCCTCGCCGCGCTCTCCCTCGCCGCGCTCTCCCTACCTCAGGAGGTGTTTTAGTACAAGTAGGATTAAGCGTGTATATCCAAGCCCCCTAGCTGTCATGCTGCGGATTATGATGCTGAGGGAGGAGTGCTGCTGGATGCCTCCGTGTTTCTGCTGCTGCCCACTGAAAGGTGCGCCGGGCGAGGCGGGCGGCCCGAGAGACTGACGGGAGGGGGTGGGGTTTGGTGGGAGGGGGCACTACCTGCTGACGGTGTTTGGTGCTGCGGCTCTCCAGAGGAGGCAGACTGAAATCAGTTTTTGTGGAAAGTTGAGAGGCAGCTTTTTTTTTTTTTCCAGAAGAGACAGTTTGTGGAAACTGGACTTTAAATGCAGGGACACTCAGCTGGCTTTGACTGGGGGACACTTTTGTGAAAAGACAGAAGGCCAGGGGCCAGACGCACCGGCCCCAAAACACGCTGCTAAGATTTTAAGACATTTCTAGGATATTAGGACATTTCTAAGATTTTAGGACATTTCTAGGATTTTATCATGTTTCTAGGAATTTAGGAAATTTATCAGATTGTGGGACATTTCTTGGATTTTAGAACGCTTCTGGGATTTGAGGACATTTTAAAGAATTTGGGGCATTTACAGGTTTCTAGGACATTTCTTAGATTTCAGGACATTTCTTGGATTTTAGGACATTTCTCAGATTTAGAATAATTTTTGGACATTTCCATGACTTTAAGATGTTTCTAGGATTTGGGGATACTTCTATAATTTTTGGGCATTTCTAAGATTTTAGGACATTTTTTAAAATTCTGGAACACTTCTGGGATTTTTGGACATTTCTTGGATTTTAGGACATCTCTCTGATTTGAGGGCACTACATTTGTAGGATTTTAGGACTTTTCTAAGATTTTCAATTCTTAATATTATTTATGTGATGTTTTTATCTTTTAAAGCAAAAAGCAAAAAGAAAGTGGTGACAGCAATCTGACATCGTATAGTGGTGGACTTTGTGATATCGGAAAATACCGTTGTCCAAAGAATCAATATGATATCCTATTGTGATGAAACTGGTGATTTACACCCTGACTGCTAACAGCAACTTTTTAAATCTCCCGCTCTGAGTCGCACACACAGCACAGTGTAAACTGTCACACCGGTGCAGTCCACGTCCTTATCACGCAGACGTTTTTTCAGTCAGAGTCGAGACAGCTCTGTCCTCCCATTCCTCCATGAAGGTAAAAGATGATCAGAAGTATCAGAATAAAACCAGTCACTGACACTACCTGCCGTCCGTGTTTCCAGGACTAACCACTGCCCACCTCCCAGGTGACCAATCACAGGAGCCGGCCGCCTGGACGAGGGGCCCTAACCTGAGTGCGACTCATTAAAGTGACATTAATGGTATTATTGAGCGCGGAGGAAAAAATGAATCACGGAGAAACTGGCTCGGGAACGGAGTGGTAAAAGGTGCTTGGCGGAGCGCCAGGCAGCAGGCAGAACCTGGATCCTGTCAGGAGCTGCAGGAGCGCCGCGACCGAGGCGACCTCAGTCAGACTGTGAATGAGGAGCACTTAAAACCTGCGTCGTGTCAGGAGCTGGTGCACACACCGTGTGTGTGTGTGTGTGTGTGCACTTACACACTCGTCTCTTTAGTGTTGCTGAGCGTTACACAACCGCTGCTCCAAGGCACGCTCCAAACGTGTTGATTATCACCATAAAACATGATTTCCCCTCGTGATACCGGTTGCCATGCCAACGTCAGTGAAAACTGAGGCCTTCGTTAGCACTCGTCTCCTCTGCTGTTGATTCTGAGCGCCAGTGAAGTTGCAGAGGCATCAGAAACAGAGTATTAAAGCCGTAATCCTCCTGAGGCTCCTCGCTGTGATGACTGGAACTCCAGGTGAATAACCGCAGTGACGCATCGCTGCTGTTACGCGGCTTTTTTCTGAGGATTTCTGACTCACACGTAGTTATACATAGTTCCTTTTTTTATTAAAATAAGATATGAAACCTGTCAGGAGGATGTGTGGAAGAGTTTCCAGTTTTCACACATTTCAAAAAATCATCTAACTTGCCTAAAAAAAGTTGTGACTCTTAATTTTTTTTAGTGGAAACTTTGTAAATTTGTATAAACTTTATGCAACTTCATGTTACTCCTTAGTCTTGGAATTTTGATAAATTATTTTATCAATTTTTATTTTTATGTTTTAAATAGTAAGTCATGAGTCATTTTTGGCTTCTAACCTCTCCTGCACAGTGTTTAATTTGAATAATTTTCTATTTTTTTTTGTCTTTTCTATCCAAATAAAAACTTAACTAATAACATAATGTGAGTAAAAATAACAAAACTTAATTCATCTGTGTCAATTAACATAATTTCTGCCTGAGAATAACTGTTAGAATAACTTTAATCAGCAAAAAATGACTCTACGTTACTTCACGTCATTTGTCATCCTTTAATTGATAAACAGCAAAAATGACAAACTGTGGCTGTAAAACAGAAAGTATCGACCACAGCTGAGATTTTTGTTTTGTCTATTTATTTTGTTTCAATTGTTGCTGAAACAAAATGTTTTAAACAGTCTGCATAAAGAGTTTGACCTGCAGCTGACCGGAATAATCATTCCTATTCATTATTTTATTTTTTGGCATCATTTTCATTAGAATTGTTCTGAATCTGCCTTAAACTTGTGAAATATTCTGCAAATGTTTGTCATGTTCTGACAATAAATAAAACTTTGAACCAGTTTGGTTTCCTGAACTTTCACTCCGGAGCAAAAATCTGCCCCTAAACTCTGAGGAAATATTATTTGACTTTTTTACTGATTATTTGAACTGAATGAGACCGATGTCTGATATATGGAACTGATATGTATTTACATTAAAAATGAAAATATCCAAACTCCAAAACAAAGCAAAAAAAAATAAAATAAGTAATGTAAAAATAAAAATGTAAAAAAAGTAATGACCTGCCTGAGGAGAATCACTGACTTTTTATAGACTTTTACGTGATGTTGTCTTTCAATTTAATTTTGATTTTAATTTTGTCTTTTAATTTTAGCTTTCAAATTTAGCTTGTTACTTATCTTTTATTCTTAGCCCTGGTCCTGCTAATTATTATTATTATCAATGTTTTGTGTCTTCTACCTTTTTTTTTGTCACCACATTTTTCTATTATGTGTCTGCCTCGAATCTCCGGTTTAATTCTGCCTTGATTCTTGTCCGTTCGGCATTATTGAACTTCAGTTGTTTTATTAACTCACTTGTAGCACTTTGTAAAATGAGTTTTTAAAGGTGCTTTAAAAATAAAGTTATTATTATTGTTATTTTTCATCAATTTCTGACCAAACTGAGGAAACAGAGAAATTATCTGCAAATTCACTGGTACTATATAAGAATTAGCTTAATTATCGTTTGAAAAGTCGTCGCTCAGTCACACACCATCGGGGAGAGGGTGGGGGGGGTTGTGGGTGGTGATTTGGTGGGTGGGGAGGTGCTGTTGGCAGGAGGTGAAGTGGAGGAGGTGAAGGGGTGGGGGTGAAGGCGAGTGCTCTGTGAGTAGTCAGGTCGCCACGAGCAGCCGAGAAGCTGCGGCGGTCCACGCAGCGGCAGCAGCAGGAGGAGGCGGGGTTACACAGGGGAGGGTGGGGGGGGCGGTACTCACTGACAGCCTATAGTTCTGCATCATTTTATCAAACTCCTCGTCAATTTTTTTGTATTTCTCCTCAGTGCGGGGGGTGAGGGAGAAGGGCTCCTCGGGGTCTGGGCTCTCAGAGTCCCGGTGCTCTTTCTTGTTCAGAGCCTTCGTTCCCCAAAACCAGAGAAGAAGAGGAAGAAGAAGTAGAGGGCAGACGGAGAGACAGAGAGGTAGATAGAGACAGAGAAGAAGAAGAAGAGAAAGAGCAGGTTAGATAAGGTGCTGGAAGTGTGACGGTACTCACGCCGTAGCGTTTGAAGAGGCTGTCCAGGTCCTCGGTCTTGCGGTACTTCTCTTCGTTTAGCGGGCTTTGGTCGATGGAGTCGTCTCCGTCGGGCTCTGGGCTGTTGCAGCCGTTAAAGCCTTTCTTTCGCAACGTCTGAAGCGGTCAGAGAGGGGTAGAGGAGGAGAAGGAGGAGGCACATTTACATTTCATTTTCATGCACATTCTGGGTTTCACCACTTTCTAAAGACCAACGGTCAGACACAGTTTTACTTTTCCAGGACTTTTTCAGGACTTTCCATGACTCTGAGGAGAATTTTCACGATCATACATTCTCTAAAAAAAACGTTGATACTACTTACCTTTTTTTGTTACGATATAATAGCTTTTAAAATATATATGAATTTGAAAAAAAAATGAATTCAGAACAGGATTATAAATGAATATTTTAATATAACTAAGGGACTGTTTGTCATTATAAGAGGGGAGGGGAGGTGCAAAAAGGGGAGGCTTGTCAAAAATTTTTAAGTATGGGGAAGGACTTATTCTTTATTTTGGCTTAAGGGGAGGGGCATACAGCTTTAAATGGAAATATTTTAATTTAATTTTACTCCTGATTTTTTAAGGAAACATGCCTTCCAAACCATGTTTTCTTTTTTTTTTTCCTTTCAAAATTTTTGGCCATTTTTGAAGAAAATTTCTGGCAATTTTAAAGAAAAATGTAGAAGATTTTAAAATAGATTTTTTGGCAATTTTCAGACTTTTAAAGATTTGATTTGATTTTTTTTATTTTGGGCAATTTTTAAAGAAAAAAAAAATCACAAAAAATGACAACAGTGGTCACAGCCAGAAACTATAAAAAAACAGTTGTTGGATTAACACATTTCTGATGGTCCTTGAACACATCACATGCTTTGGGAAAACAATTCCAGGACTATTAAATAACCTTCATGGCATATTAATATTTCTAAATCTTTTCCAGGCCTGGAAAGCTCTAATTGGAAATCCCATGACTTTTCCTGTTTTTTCATGACCGCAGGAACCCTGAAAGACATTTTTTCTGAAGCCATTTTCATTTCACACAAACACAAATGGCCATCCTGATTGCAGCGTATCCGCTGACTCCCACACTCTTCATTGTATAAAGATGAAGCCATAAAACTCAGATGAAGCAGTTTGACCCCGGCGATGACACTCGAGGAGGCTTTTTCTCTCGCAGCGGATTTGAGTAGCAGAAAAAGGGGTCTTGCAGAAAAAGCGCGGTCTTAACCTCTGATTGTCTTCAATCGATTTCTGAGGTCAACGATCGTGACACCTGCCGCCCCCGTGAAAGCACGCCGCTACCACCGACTCTGCACCCGCTCACCCAGCAGGTGCTCTTGGGAAGTCATGGATTAAAAGGGGTGAAGAAAACAAAAAATCCAAACGGAGAAGGAATGAAATGAAAGGATGGTGTAAAAAAATGGTGCTGCCTGCGAGAAACTAAACCTGAGGCGCATGTCAGGCGACACACTGAGGCATCACACCTCCGAACACACGCTAATCAACAGTGTTGGTAATTGGTGTGAAGCTTTGCTCTGAGGAACGAGGCTGAGCGAAAGCTAAAGGGTAATGGGTGAGTTAGGAGTCGCGCGGCGGTGTTAGCGCTGGGCTAACGGCAGTCAGGTTGTGACAGTGTTAGCACACTTTGAAAAGGGCGAGAAGAGAAAGAGGGAGCGTGGAGGAGAGCGAGAGAGGCTCTTATTTTGAGAGGATTCTGCTAAACGAGATTTGCCGTTAAGTAGCTTTGCCCGGTGGGCCCCTGACCACACAGCCAAGCAGATAGTTCCTCGCTGCAAAAACTGATCTGAAACTAGAGCTGGAGAGCCGTCTGCGCTCCAAACACAAGCTTTAGCCCTGAAGAAAAAGAGGAAGAAAATCCCTCTCTCCAAATCTATCAGTGAAAAAGAAAAGGACTGTACACTGCAAAAAAAAAAAAAAAATCAATTTATCAAAACTTTTAAATCTGCCGCTGAAATCCTGATTGTCTTCACCCTTTGAAACCCTTAGAAAATTTGCTCGATTTCTTTAAAAAAAACATGCAAAGCAGGCAATCAGCAACAAAAAAGATGCAAAAATAAGCAAGAAATTAATATAAAAATTACAAGAAAAATACCTGAAATAAAAGAAAACAAACAAAAAAAGTAAATGAACAAAAACATTAAAAAAGACCTGTAATAAGAGCTAAAATAATAATTTAAAAAATGTAATAATAACAAGATTTTCTGATAATTATATAGCTATCTTGGTATTTATCCTAATTTTTGGATTCTCTCCCTCTCTTTTAATCTAATTCTCAGGTCATGTTTTTGTCACCTTTTGCTTTTCTTTTGAAATGTTTTTGAAAGAAATGCTCTGCAAATCATTTCCATTTAAGATTTTTTGCACATCCTTGGCTGCAAAATCAACACTGGGCAGGTTTCAAATAGCAAATATAAAATATACCCAACAGAAACACATCAATTTTGAAAAACGTTTTTACGCTGACATGAAGTGGTATTTCAGGTGATTAGAACTAAAAACTAAATACTGAAATACTGATTTCTTTTTTATTCCAGTGTATGATTTCACAGATCCATACGAAACAAAGTACTAAAAGTTCTCAAAGTACCCAGTTTTTAGGTTGTATTTCAGGCGATTGCAAAAAGCCATATTTGTCCTAACTGCAATGGAAACACTTTCTTAGTTTTAAAAAAAAAAATCAAGATATCAAGATATATATTGTGTATCGCGATATAGCCTAAAATTAAAGCCTTTAAAATTATTATTTTAAAGACATATCGCCCAGCCCTAGAGTATATGTTTGAAAAGTATTAGTAAAAATGTAAAGGATAGATAATTTCTTGCTAAAACTAGAAAAAAAACACAGATTTTTGTCTTTGAGGGTTGACAGAAACATATGAAAAAGATTTCTTTTTAAAGTGTATGACTCCATAGATCATCCATACGAAACAAAGCAGTCTGAGATCATATTCAATGCTCGACACACCCTCTAATTTCTTTAATTAATGATGCCGTGTCAAGTGTGACTGCAGTCTGGTGGTGGTCTGATTAAAACACAAGTTCCACGTCTCCCACTGCGCACAATCAACTGCTAAGTGAGGATGATTCAACTCCGTGAAATCCCGCCTCGGAAGCGGAGCCGGCGGGAGCTCGTACCTGCGAAACCCCGAGGAGGAGGAGGCAGAGCTTCTTTTAATTTGGGATGAATTAGCCTTAAATCCTCCAAACAGGTGAGGGCAGGAGGCTAATGACGCCACTTTGGATGTCGGGGTAAAAGAGACTTTCAGTTTTAATAACAATAGCGCTCTTTGATATGAATCTCATTAAAACTGGAAGCCGTTATTATTATCGCAGTGTCAAAGCGGCGTTTTATCTACCCACAGAAACGGGTTATTAGACAGATTTGTTCCAACACGGAGACAGTCGCCTGATTCAGCTGTTCAGTCTCACCAGAACAAGTCAGTGCTCTGATCTGCAGCTTAATGCAAATTTTTACGCACAGGAGCCGCCGCCACTGCGCTTTGTTGTCCACAGTTCATAGAAAACACACTCGGCGTGCAGATATGTGTGTGTTCTGACCTTAAGAAAAAAGAATGAAAGAACCAGAGAACCAAAGAAGAAATTAAATGAATAAAAATACAAGATGACAATGAGAGCATGTGACAGAGGGCTGCGAGGAGGACGTGATGGAGGCGTGGACCTCCTGCCCCCCCGCTGTCAGGACACAAAGAGATAAAGAGCCGACAGACAAAACTGTGCTGACACCAGAGCCATGTTGGTGCATCGATCACATGCACACAAACACACACACACACACACACACTACTGTACTTGAATATTTGTGAGGACTGTCAGTGACATACTTCTGCACAACAAACAAGAGATGACCCAAAAATATACAAGGATGAAGCTGCCTGAAAAATTAGCAAAATAAATAAATAAAAAATAAAACAAAAAAGTAAAAAAAACAATTTAAAAAAAGAAATAAAAGGAAAAAGAGAAAGTAATTTTTTTTTCTCTGTTACATAGCTTTAAATATATAATTAAGAGAATTACAAATATTTTTTCTGGACATTTTACCACCATTTTTTAAAAATAATTTCTAAGCTAATTTTCAGATCATTTCAGATCATCGAGTTTTCCTGACCTTTCTTGCCAACTTCCTCATTATGTTTTTTTCCTTTGTTTTTCAGAGGTTTAATTCGTAGTGAAAGGCATCTGAACGCAGCACAAGAAGATTGATGTCGATCCAGGTGTTAACATTTTGGATGAGTTGCCATCTTGGAACAGGTATCCAGTTCCATGAGCACATCTATATGACACTGTGTTTGCGGCAGACACTTTGGGTACTAATGTCACCTTTCATCCACATTTTATCTGTGGCTGCTCAGGTGCGTCTCAGCTGCTGCTCAGCTGCGGCACATCTAGAAAAACGCATGCGTGCCAGTTTTTTTCCATGTGTCGCGCAGTTATCAGTGAAAATAGATAGTGAAAATTGAGTTTTAATGGTCATACTGACTTTATGCGTCCTTTTACTGCAGTTTCAACATCTTTGTACTACGACGGGGCGTTCCTCTGTTTGAGCGACTCGCGGTTTGAGGCTCTGTCTTTTGTTTTGCTCACACATGTTTTTATTGATCTACTGAACTGCTGTGTGACTTTTTGTGGTTTTATGCGAGTCTCATGAGCGTGAATGCTTTTTCGTGTTGTCGGAGCCCCCTGCAGGAGGCAATTTTCTGTCACGATGTGACAGACAACTAGGTTTTTTGAATCTTTGGACCTTATCGGTCCCAGACTTAAGGAAACACAAATACATCTTTTTTACTCAAACTTTCCTGTTTCTGTTTCACAATAAAAGCCCTCCGACATCGTTCCTGTAGACATTATCCCATCAGTTGTTGATACTAGGCATTTTTTTGTGAAATATTTGCAGGACCGTGATGTTGAAAATGCAGGAAGCTTGCAAGGCTTCATAAGTGAGTGGAACATGCCTGCAATGGTAGCACTGTAGCGTTGCAGCATCAATGCTGCCAGGGCAAAGGCGCAGCATTTCAGCGAGGTTGCTGTCACGTGGCGTTCACACATGCAGTGTGTTTAAGGTATTACTGCTGTTTGACGGTGCGCAATGTCACTCCATCACCCCAAATCTATGGTTATGGTGTAATGTGTAACGTTAGGATAAGGCAACTAAAACACTTGAGAAAAACTTAAGAAAAGATGGTTCATAAACAATTATTGTAGGTCTCGAAAGGGATGTGACCTCGACATGAAAGTCTCGATCCATCTGCCACCCTGAGCTCCTCACTCTTACATCCCGCCCACGTCCTGCATCGACTCAAAACGCTCGTATGAGATATAAATCATGAAGCGCAATCATCCAACACGGACGAAACTCCTCAGATTTTAAAAAATCCTTTTGAGGAGCCGACGGTCAAATTAAATGTCCTCGCTTTACAACAGCGTCCCCACGCTCAAGGTCCTTTCAGCACCGTCTCCAAGTTCGTGCACACACACACACAAACACACACTTGATACATTTTTTGGGGGGGATCTCTCACTTTCTCTCTGTCATGTAAACACAACTGATATTTTGTGAACATTTACAGCGCAAACACGGGCATCTTTCCCTTTTTCTCACTTTCTCTTTGTTTTTCTGCTCCAACATTTTGTGTGAAACTACAATACAGACACACACACACACACACACACACACACACACACACACACTTTAGTCCACTGATCAGCTTGTCTCTCAGTCAGTCAGCCATCTGTTCACCTGTCCGCCGCCTCTCTCGCTCTCGCTCTCTCTCTCGCTCTATTGTGTTGCCAGGGTAAGAATACCCTGCAGAGCGCCACGCCGGCCTCTGACTGGCTGGGGCTGCTGACAAGCCCCGCCCCTGCCTCCCTCCCTTCCTTCCCCTCTGGCTCGTTGGCTCGCCCACCCGCCTGTCCGCCCGACCTCTGTTTCCAGCTCTCACTGCTGCTCTCGTCTCTGCGTCTCTCATCTCTCGGCCCACCTCCTCTAACGCGGCACTCTCTCTCTCACATAAAAGTGCAAAGTCTCACACTCGTCCTTCTGTGTTTTTCGCCCTGAACATCTCTCCCTCTTTCTGTAACGTCTCCATATGCGAGTCTCCCCAGTCGCCCATTTCCTCTCATCCGTCTTCTCTCTCTCATCTTTTTCCCACCACTCTCTCTCTCTGCGTCCTCTTTTGCCCTCCTCTCTCTCCTGACCTGTTCCCAAAGCCTTCATATTTTCTATTTTCTCTCCCTCTTTCTCTCTCCTCCGGTTATCAAACCTCCATGAGAAACTCCGAGAAAAATCAGAAATAATAAAA